>NC_044552.1:115103828-115424661 GCF_007565055.1 Rhinopithecus roxellana
CTTCTGATCATCCCCACTTTTTGGTTCTGCTCCTTAGGCATCCCCACTTCCCTATTCTCTGACCATGAGCTGAGTTTTCTGAAATTGATCAGGCACTGGGCATGTGCCCCTGTAGTCACAGCAGTGGGTGGGCAATGAGGCAGGGAATGTGGAGAGCAAGGAGATATTATTCCTCACATGGGTTTTTACACATTAATGATCTCTCTTCCTGGGAAAGAAGTGCTAACCTGTTAAAATTTCCATTTTAAGATTCACAATGAAGAAAAATTATCTAACCCAGAGAGTGTTTAGAATAACACCATACTGAAGCTATGGTTAGAACTTAGAAGAACTCAAAAAACTTCTAAGCTGTCTAAGACTTAGTTAGCTTTTTTTTTACTTTAATGGAGGAAAAAACAGGGGGAAAAAATCCTACCATAATAAAAAAAATAGAAGACATTCAGTTTCATTTTTGCCCCTTGAGGTCACTTGCACTTTTAAGTTATGAAAAGAAGAATTTTTCTTTTGAAACTAATTCCCTCTCGGTCTGCATCTAAGAATTAGGTCATAAAATTTATCTTTCTAAAGTTCCATTCCATGGACCTGAGGGTGAACTGTCCTCTTAGTCATTTACACATGTAACTGGGGAGTTATACAGCCTGTCTGCAGTGATAACAGGTGACTGGCTCTATCTGCCTCCTGTCAATTCTGGGACAGACTTCAAGAGAAGGCCGAGCTGGTCATGTTTGCATGTTTGTGTTTAGGAATAGAGGAGCTTGGTACCCTTTAACAGAGAATTAAAGAAAGGAGTTAAAAATAACCCCTTTCTCACTTAGTTTTCAAGCTTCTCTCTCCTCTGGAAAGAGTGACCCAGACTCTGTGTCCCTCATTCAGGCTCATCAGAGGGGCATTTATGCTCACCCTCAAAGACAACTGAGATTGTGCAGGCCCAGCAGTTGCCATCACATCACTGTAACCCTAAAGGGGAACTTCCATATCTTTGACTGGTGCAGAGCAGATTCCTTGAAGATTCACATGATGGTGAGAGTCATGTTAGGATTTTTTTCTCAAGGCTTTTCAGTTTTTCAAGCAGTTGTGGGAGATATAGGGTCCTAAGATGGCCTCTGAGAGTCCCTGCCCCAGGTATGTACCTCCTACCACTTATCCAATCAAACACTACTCCGGATACTTCTGTGAAGAGATTTTGCAGATGTAATTAAGGCCGAAAATTACTTGCCCTTAAGAAAGGGAGATTATCCTGGTTGAATACAATCTAATCAGGTGAGTTCCTAAAAGGGACAGGGCTTTTCCTGAAGAAAGAAATTTGAAGTGTGAGAGGGATTTGATGCAAGGGAGATTCTTTGTTGCTAGCTTTGAAGATGAGGGGGTCACATGGTAAGAAATGGGTGTAGCGTCTAGAAGATGAGTCTAGCCCTTGGAGGAAAGCCAGCAAGGGAACAGGGACCTTAGTCTTACAACCACAAGGAATTGAACTCTACCACCACTACATGACCATAGAAGAGGACTGTAAGCTCCAGACGAGAATGGATACCACCTGAGTATTAGCCTTGTGAGACTCTGAGCAGAAAATCTAGTCACACCATGTTCACACTTCAACAGATGGAAATCATGAATCAATAAATGGGTGTTAGAAGCTGCTAAATTTGTGGTCCTTTGTTATGCAGTAATAAAAATCTAATACTGTGGTGGAGGGATAGCATGGACTGTCATAAAGTCACCTTTCAGTACAAGCTGGAAAGTATGCATGCTTGTTTGTTCTCTTAGAAAGAATGATCAAGCTCCCTCTCTCTCCTACTGAAATAACCCCACTAGATAAGTGGCTAGCCCAGAACTAACAGTAAAGGAAAAATATTTATCTTCTCTTATTCTCTCCAGTCTTATATTACATGCATAGAAGAGCAGCACACACTGTAAACTCAAAAGTTCTATAAAATGTACATGGCAATATTTTTAGGTATTTCAGAGAACTTTCTATACATTTGCATAAGTTCTCACAGCCACATCTGAAAACTCTATGTGCTCATAGTTAAGTCCCCACATGAGAAAGCTGTCTAGGAAAGAGAAGGGTTGCCCCGTGCTTGTGTTTCCCTTATTTTCTGGGGAAGCAGCTTAGTTTTTGCTTTTTTGACAAGTTCCCAGATGTTTTTCACAGTCCACTGTTTAAACCTTCCTGTTTTTCTGTAAATAATCCTTGTCAATAGAGTGTGTTTTTTATAGGTAACTGAATCACTGCTGTTAAAGTTGTGGTATTAATGAAGAAGTCAGAGCTGTCCCTGTAGGGCTGTAAGAAAGAGCTTAGAGTGTCTGGTGAGAGCCCGGCCACTTTGCTGCAGCAATCATTGAACACAGTTTATTGGATCGAGGCCCATTATCCAGGTTGAGTCCTGACACTTCTCAGGCTCCCCTGTTTACTCCATGTGAATACAGGGAAGTCTTGATGCCAGATTTGGAGTGTGGCTGTCCCTTATACTGATACCAGTAATGTATACTTGACTCTTGTTCAAGGGAGGGCAGGAGGATATTCTCCATATTACCAAAGACATATATGGTGCTTATGTAATTAACTTCTTTTGAACTGAAGACCTTAAAGATGATTAAAATCTTGTATATGACGCTAAACTACTTTGCCTGATTTTGCTACACGAATAACTATTTATTATTATGGGCAGGTACTGATCATTTAAAACCTTTAATTCTGTTTGCACTTATTGGGCAGTATGTTTATGTGACCAAATAGAATATTGCATTCTGAGGAGCATTATTTTAAGAAAAGAGAGTCTGGTAGGTTTATCTAAGATTACATCAAAATGGAGAAAGCCAAAGTAAGACCCCTCCTCTCGCTGCTGAGCCAAATAAGCACTGGGGCTGAGCAATTAGTGCAACACAAAGGCAACCATTACTGTATCAGAGCAAACCCCCATTGTCTTCTTGCACCCTGCAGGCTTGACAAGTTTTCTCCTGGGCTGCAGCAACTGTGATTTGGAAAGTAAACAATTTCTATGTCACATGACTGGATTCTTCCTTTAGGCATCCAGATGCCTGCCATGATCTCCGGACTCCAACCTCAGCCACCAGGCTGGTAAAACTCTCTGAGACTGGTCCATGTATTGGGGACTGAAATGAAAGGGGGTGGGAATAGGCATCTTGGTATTTTATCAAAGCATTGTGTTTCTAGGCCTGAAGGACATGAGTGGGAGAGAAGGTGATGGAGGCTGTTGGAGATGGCATTGTGAGGAAAGTGCCAGCAACGTGCTTTAGATTTGAACAAACCAGGAAAAGTTGATCTGGGAAATAGAACAAGGAGACAAAGACTGCCTCCCTGTATTCTGGAGTCTCTGTCTCTTAGATAAGATAGTACTACTTTCCACGGCAAAAACCAAAATTACTTTTGCACCACCCTGTAAGATGTGACCCTTCAACTTGGAGAAGTCTCAGAAAGCCATCCCATAGCAGTACTGGTGCCCTGTAAGTGGGCACAGATACTTTTCTGTACTTAGAGGCATTTCTTTCTGGGTCTACCCACTTGGGAACCAGATATTCATATTTTTTACTTTTCTTCACATATCATCTACACAAAGGCATACAGAAACAAAACCCTCAAGAACAAAACAATATAGTGAAGTAGAATTTATCTTCATGATATTATCAAGGAGAATTCCTTTAAGTAAATGAACAATGTAGGCAGAAGGACACACCCAAATATTCAAAATAAAATTCTGATTCTCCTCTCCTTTTTTGGATATACTGCAACCACAAATTTACCACAATTATTTCAGTTGGAGCAAACATGTCCACTTATATTCCTCTTATGTCTCCAGTTATCCAGCTTTATATTTGGCTAATGAAGATTAGAAGCAAAAAAGCCTTCAGAGCATGCTTTCTGGAGAAATCATTTCTCTCTTGAGTGATGACCTCAGGACTATATGGGATCTATGGAGTTATCTGATTGATGGCATGCCACTCATCCATAATGGTCTCTACAAAGCTGGACAATCATTCTCTAGATTGGTGCTGGTCATTGAATAGGGTGCTGGGGAGTATTTTAGACCATTGCATGGTGCAAGAGGATATGGATCTATTTATGATATCTTATGCAAATTTGCCCATGCATAGAAGTAAGTGGCTTTGGGGTTTTTTTGTTTATATTTAGGTTTTCCCTGGGAGAAGTGTGTTGTATTATGGCAAGTGTATACTTCATTTGACATCATATTTTAAATGACCATTGGAAGAATTTAGAAACTGATTGTATTTGAAGTTAGGTCCTAAAATAGCCATTTATTAATTAACTTGTATTTAATTTTTCAGTTGCTCTATGTTTCATATTTCTCCATCCCTTTTGTCTTCCCTGATAAACTTATAAAAAAACTATAATTTATTTAAAAGAAAAGGTGCTTCAAAATTGCTTATTCTTATTAGTTAAATCCAAAATATGCATTAACTTATTGCATACAGTAAGATTTATTCTAGTTAATTCCACATCAGGAGACAGATTGGGTTATGATACAGCTTTAGCAGGTGTCTCATTTGGGCTGTATCTTAGCTGAGCCAGATGTATAAGGTGCTGACCCAGGCTGTATGGCAGAATAGTTAATTCCACATACTTTGGAGTCAGAAAGATCTCTGTTGAATGCTGATTGCACTATTTATTGACCTGGTGACCTCTGTGATTTTCCTTAAGCCTCAACTTGCTCATCTATAACATGGGCATTCTATTTCATAAGGCCAGTGTGGTGAGGATTAACTGAGATGATGTATGTGAAGTCCTTCACAGGGTGCTCAGCATATCATAAGTCCTCAAAGATGGCCACTTTTCATAGTCATGCCATCACCATTATCTAGCTTTTGGTGGAGGTATACAGTAATTCTCTTAAAGGCTATGCTATGTCCAGAACAACCTTTTGTCCCATGCTCTACATCTGTCCCTGCTGGAGTCTGCATGATGATGACACCTATGGAATAATTTGTCCATTTCATTACCAGCTCTTCAAAGGTTCTTTAAACCCTCTTAACCAAGGAGAGGAGAAAATTTGTGAGCTGGGTTGAGCTCCCTCACAGCAATTTCAGTGCTTCCAAGCAATACTGCAAGTGAGGGCAAAGAGGGGTGAAGATTGGAGGACAATCCAAGGACCCATTTCTAGTGCCTCACCTACTTCCCAGTTTCTGGACGTTGTACTGTTGCTTTCTATTCTTGATTTCCAGAGGGCCTTGGAATAACCCTACATCAGATAGTAAGTAATGTTTGCTGTCCCACAGTCATGACCAGGCTTCACTTCAACTGCAGCCACCAAACTCCTACTGGCAATCTCCGACCAGCTTACAACCTCTCTGGGATCAGAAAACCATGCAGGCCTTGTCAAACCATGTCCTTTAGAAAAAAGCTCTAGTTGAAAAGTTGTGGCAGATGCTGTGTATACTATTACTCTCTGGAAAATTCAAAATGTGCATTAGCATACTAAAGGCTCTACACCTGAACTAAAGGAACTTGATTAAACAAGCATGTCATCAAGCATATTTAACCAAAGAATCATCAACTGCTTCCTAGACTCCTAAAAACAGTATCTCACTCTTTGGGAGACTCTAGAATAGTTTGCTCTGTCATTGTGAGAAGCATAATTTTCTGTTGACCATTTTACTTCCATGCCTGCAGAAGAGGCCATGGTTAGCCAAAGAAGGGATGTTTTAAATGAAATAAACTATTTGAATTTATCTACTAAACTGTATAGTTCTATTTGTGAGAAGAGCCCAAATATATATTACTGATATTACACCACTTCTGAATTGGGCTCATTTCATAGCTGTATCCTCTATTTTTGCCAAGATTTAGTTACTGCTGGGACCAGGAAAAGACCAGACATAGCTCACGCTGTAGCCACGAGCAGTTTCCATACATGCTGATGAATGTTTACATTTGTTGCATGCAGTCATGAACACTGTAATTAAACATAAACAGAAGCAATTCTGATCACAGTTCTGAGTACAATTTGCATTCAAAAATTAGAAAGTAAAATGTAATGATATATCCTAACCAAACCAAACCAAAACAAACAAACAAACAATTCCCCCAACTCCCATCTTCTCAAATATATACGTCGGGCCTTCCTCTTTGAAAAAAATCTGGTCAAATGAAAATCACTATCTCTCTATAGCAATGATTGGCATGTTGCACTAAGTTAGCTGACTGTCATGAGAGGATATTATGGAAGAAACACAGAAAATTAGGTTGCTTCATGGATATGTAGTTTCACACTTCTGAGGCTTTACAAAGAAGATGATTACCCATAATGTTGTAATTTTAGCTTTGTAAATGTTATAATTAAACAACCGTAATCTTTTTTCTTTTCTTATCTTTCTCTTTTTACGCACAAGTTCTATGTATCATCTTTGCATTGGATCTGTCCTTTTAATTAGAAAACCTTTTGAAAATTTTCAAGAGTGTTTTTAGTTATAATTGATATTTCTGAAAATCAGAAGTAGGCCCCTCAGTAAAAGGAAATTTTTGTCTTTGTGTGTAAAAACACTGTTTTTTTTTTTTTTTTTTTATGACGATGGTGTTAATCAGTTTTCAGGGTTCAGGATCAGCTTTATCAAATTATTCTTTAAAGCTCATGCAAGTTCAAAAGAAAATATGATTAATACACTGGCATCCAGAGAGCAAGTTTGTAGCTTTCACAACTCATTTCCATGGCATTTCAAAGTTAGAAAGTTTGAATCAGTTCTGAGTTGAACTCAGGTAGAATTCTTAGATGTTATTGAATTGGTCCTCCCTAAGCCACTTTATATCACCTCATCTCAGCTTCTCAGCCTGCAAAATAGAGGATCATGATGTCTTTCTCAGCATACTTTATGAGAATGTGTAAGCGATTAGTCAAGCAGTATTTAAAGGCAGTTTGAATTTATAGAAGGAAATACCAGGCTATTGGATTAAGTAATAGATTTTTCTTCCTCCCTAGGATGTGAACAATAGGAAATATTAGAATAATGAGAAATATATTTGATATTAGATAGTAACAACCAGTGATCGTGATAACAACACTGGACCTGAGTTTATGGACAGCATTAGGAATGGAGCATTTTTAAAGCACTGGTTGATGTGTATCCAAAATGTTTATAGTGGCTGTCAGTTCCCTTGTGGCTTTGTCCTCAGGAAGTACTATGCTCATCTCAGTCCTGACCAGTGGTCAAAGCATCATGTCTGAGAGGCTTCCCGTCAACATTTCTGTGGTTCTTATGACATCAATGCTATATGGACACTAATATCATCACTATAAATTGCTTCATTCATGAATAAAATACTTAGGTTACTTACTACCTTCCATATAATAAAAATAGTCACAACTATAATAAATGCTTAATATTTATAGTATGTATAGATGTGAATATTATAGGAAGAATGTTCTATGTAGTTAGAAAGGAATAATAACAGTAATAAAAACCCCTCAGATCTTTGGGTTGAAAGATCATTGTTATAGCAACACTACAAAAATACAGACTTTGAAAAATCGTCTTTGGAATACAAATAAACAAAGAAGAAAATGATTCTCTGAAAAAACCCTGTTTGAAATAATATGTTCATTTCATTTCTATAGTTCTATTCGGAAAATGTGCAACTTTCTGAAGCAGAATGACAGCAAGTAATACAGTAGAATGACTTGGCTGTGTTACATATTTGGGTGTGAAAGTGAATTTCTTTGAAGTCTTAAATATACTCCGGATATTTAGTTAAAGTTTAGATTTCCTGAAAGTTCTGCTACAACCAGATTTTTAAAGCCAACCAAAACAAAATCTGTAATTTATTTTCCTATTACCTTTTTATGAGGTCTTATAGCCACCGTAACTTCTTTTGTGCTTTGAGATTTACAGGTTAGGTCCTGTAAAAGGGCACTTGTGTGACCCTCTAGGCCTGCGCTGTATATCTTGTGTTTCATTTCCAGCCCACCAAAATTAATAAAAGCATCTTTATGTGATGGTGTCCTTATAATGTCCAAATGACCAGAGTACAAAATGTTAAATAATTTTACTGCCACTGTTCCTGAATTTTCACACTACAATCAAGTCAATTGACATAGAAGATAGAGTCGGCAAAGCTCACAGTCCCTTGTGCCAGATTTCAAATGGGAACTAAAATATTGATAGAATTCCATTTGGGATATTATCAAGAGTGTGGTATCTTTACTTTGAATTTTATTCGTGTTTGTGATATTATTCAAAAATCGAACGCACCACACTGCTGCTGCCACTCAGAGTGCCCTTGTTGTTTGACTAAGAGAGACTTCAGCTTCAGGGCACTGTGCTATTCAGCAAAACATGGTGCCAGGAAGGGCAGCTTTCCCTGCCTGGGAGAAATATCCTCTTTTATAAATAGCCCTATGTTTCCAGTGCCTTTTAGGCTACTTAAAGCATTTTTAGCTAAAAATACACAGCCATTCACAACAGAAATTTTTTTCTATCCTCATCTTTTATTTTTTACCTTCTAATTTACTACATAATAGAAAGAGCATTTCATGCCCCAGCCTTCTTTTCTTTTAATATCCTATATTGTACAGCGTTTTTACCCCTTAAAGACTCCTTTGAAGAACAGTAACAATATTTGGACTTCATCATAAAATATTGCCTTTTTATTCCAAGACAATAATGACTCTAAGATTAAAAATATATATATATAAAAGAGAGAAGAGAAACCCCAAACAAGTCACACCATCCAGTTTCGGCCAAGCTGCCAAATCCTATTACAGATTCAATCCTATTAAAACGTTCCCAGGTTTAAGCCTGCTTTGGAGTTTTTCATAGGAGTGCATGACCCCTACCCAAACCCCTACATGTGTGGTCAGGGACCTCAGGATAATCGTAAACTGCCTGGACTCCCATTAATCTCACACAGTCAGATATTAGTGCTTGTAAATCAGCACCTAAACAAGAACAATAGTTAAAGCCATCAATAGTCTTTTAATGAGGCAGATCAAAAACAAATGAAAGCAGCAGGACACTCGGATTTGCCAAGGAGGGGAAGGGGAAGGCCATAAGCTTTGTCTGATTTCTTATAAAAAAAAGTAGATGGATTTAGTCCAGGTCCTGTCTTCTAAACTACTGCATTCACTGTTTAAAAAAAATAAAATAAAATAAAACAAGATTATTTCCAGGAATTTTCTTTATTTTCTTTGTTTGGGGCATAGCAGCTGTCACTTTCTTTTCTTTCTCTTCCTTTCTCTTTATAGTTCCACACACACATATATCGACATATGTACATTAATGTACACATATTTAAAAGAGGAGGCCATTGCAAATAATAACTGCATGTAGACACATTAGGCAATGATCAGTTACACTTTGTCAAGAATTTTAATTATTTATCTGCATCCTTGCAGGCATTTTATGTGCTTTTGAAATTCCCACAGATGTTTTGTGTCCATTAGAAAAAGGGGGAAATATCTTGTTTTGTAATTCCTTGTTTTAAAGAAGGAGAAAAATAAAGCAAGATAGGATTTATTATCTAGCACGCATGTGCAGCAGCATTATAATGGTTGCCAAGCAACCTAAAGGAACCATACCATAGTAAAGAGAGGGGCAAATGAATGAACAGATGCATGGGATTAGATATGGGAGGGAAAGGGAAGAGGTTGCCTTGAAATGAGTTCACCTTGGCATATTTTTTATTGTGATTTGCTCTTATTCAGGTATATTTATCTTAAATAGTTCCTTTTGATTTTGCATGAGATTTTTATTTTTGCTACCGTTTTAGTTTACTATTTGACTAAAAGGCTCAAAAAGAAGAGGTGGGAAATGTTTGTAAAATTTGTGTTCTTTCATTGTTGCCAATAACATTCTTTCAAGACAATATTTTAAGAAGGGGCAAGGTACAGAAACAGGTGTTCTTGCACATTTGCTCCAACATCACCCAATACAAACACACACATTCAAAAGTTGTATTTCTTTGGTAGTGTTAAAAAATATATATATTTACTTCAAATTGGCAGCTTACTAAGCCACTTTCATTGTTGTGTTAAAACCTCACTATATATGTAATTTTATGTATACATATATATGTATAATTTATGTGCACGTTCACACAGATACACATACATATTACAGAGAGACTATGGATAAAAATAAAACACTCTCTCTTCTTGTTGCCAGATGACAGATGTTTAGGATGTGCACTACACCTCTCCTCCAAGGGGTGAAGACAGATTCATATTGTGTACCCCAAACAATTTAAATGGTTGACTTAACAACACCTATTCTTAGGTAATAGCATACAACTCAGTTTGTTCATTTAAAGTACGAAAATTTGTAATTCCATGCATTTAATAGCAAACACCACTAGATAATCCAATCATGCAGTAGAAGTAAGCTCAATGTTAAATTCTAGAAGGCAGCCTGGCCTCCGCATATCCTGAAGCCCATTTTCAGCCTCCAAATGGGAAAGAGTATAAACTATTTTCAACTCTTTTGAATTATTTAATAAACAAAACTGATCATAAATTAGTAAATGTCTCAAGCGAGACTGCTGAATCGAGAACATTCAACTGGGAAATGCCTACCATGATAGTTTCTGAAAACGCAAGGTATGAACTGCCAGTTTCTCAGAACTAGCCGCCAAAAGAGGATGACAGGTTTAATCAATGCAGCAGATGTATGACGGCAGAATTCACATCACCTGAGGGCTTCTGTTACTTCCCACCTCACAGCAGCTGCATTCATGAGGAGGGCTGGTCTTGTAGCAAGATGTTGACTGGGCCAGTTCAAGCACTTGGGGACTTTTCCTTTTGGACTATGTAATAAAATTGTAGCTTTGTAGTTTTCTCAAGAAATGGCATGTGGAGTTGCATTTTAATTGTAAATTGACATTAAGCTATTGGGGAATTATACTGTGTCTACTAATATATATTCCACCTCTCTTGCCCTAATGAGATCACCTTACACTCACTGGCACTGATGCAAACATTTAGAGCTGAGTGCTCAAAAGAGGCTGGAGTACAAATGGTACATAATTCATTACCCTGGGAAACACGGATTTCAATGCAACATAATGCAAGGTGCTCTCAAGTATTCCTGAGGCAGGAAGAGTGTATCACAGTCATGGTGAAGTGACTGTTTACACCAACCTGATTCCACTTGTTCTTTACTAGAGCTAACAAACCCTCTACTGTATTATTGCACCCACTTCTACTTACTGGACTCCACAGAAAAGTCCTTGTAGCTAGAGGAACAAACCCTTTGTTGCACAATCTATGAAGCAGCAGAAACTTGTGTGAATAAAAAAGAAAAATTCTGGAAATTCTAAAGAACATTTCTCTGAGCTTTTTAAATAAGGTCTCAGCAACCTGGAGAATTTGCATTTAGAATAACAAACTCTATTTTTCACCCCTCACTTTTCCACCCCCATTCACTCTTGTCAATAACCAAAAGATGGCAGCATTTTACCCATCATTCAAGAGTGACACCTTTGGTGGAGCTAGGTTTAGAATTTCACGTTCATGTGCATTGTGTGCACTGTTATTTCCTCTTGGTACTAAATATGGACTGATAACACAGTGGCATTTATTAACAACAGCAACAACAACAAAAATGCAATTTCAAAAAAGCTCAGAAGATTAATTATACAAATTATGGTGTAAAGCCTCAGAGTTCCTCTTTGATGAGGAAATACACACCAGTCTGACTGCAGTGACTCCACAGAGGAATCTAGCTTTGCTAGTGGTATCAGAACCCAAACACCTTGTCCCTCCTGTCATTAGGCTTTCTTCCTGGCTGTGGGCCAGGGAAAGGAGTAGGGACGACTGGGCTTGAAGGCTGAACTTAATGTGGGGGAAATGAAAAAGGGCACTAATGAACATATCTGACAGGGTTTCCACCAGGCCAGGCCTGCTCCTCGTCTCTTCTCAAAGCATGTCATAATAACAAGGGCGAGGTTGCTTAAGTATCTGAAAGAGGGCGTACCAAGCACATTTACTCCTGGGATTTGAAAATGGACTAGATCCTTATCCATGAGGGTTGAGGGACACTTCTTCCCAAGATGCCTTTCAAAGCCCACTCTAGACATTTGTCTAAATCATTTGATTCCCACAAGACCAACAGCCTCATTTAAAAAATCTCATCGTGAGAAAGAGGACGGTACAGCTTTGCCACAGTTGTGTGCAAAGGGAATTTGGTCCTGTTTTTCTGAATGTTCATTATAAATAGGGTCGACATTTGAAAGCAATAAGCCTCATCAACTTCCCGCTTGCTCTGTGTAGTCTGCTCATCCAGGCTGTTATTTTCTTCTCTTGCATTGTTGATTAGCATTATCAAGATACAGTGATAGGCCTCATTCCCTCCTAAGTACCAAGATTCGCATATTTCTTGAAACAAGGGCAAAATCCCTTTATTATAAAATAGGGGTGCATGCTCAAATTTGATTAAAATGACCAAGGAAAATGTAGGCAAAAATATTCTTTAGAAGCCTCTAGTATTTGTTTAAAATAAATCAGTTATTTTGGGGTTATTTAGAAATATTTTAAAATATAATTTCAACATCTATTTTAGAATTCAGGGGGCATATGTGCAGGTTTGTTGTATAGATATATTGCATGATGCTGAGGCTTTGGGTATGATTGGTCTTCTCATCGGGGTTACTTTTGCCTTTGGACACAATATATGTAAATCTGAGAGAAGAATTTTCTTCATCCTACTTTGGGTGCAGTAACAGAGCTTATTTCCCACTCTCATCTTTTTCTAGGACTCTAGGACAGTATATTGGTGTGTGACAGCAGAAATGTGAATTCCTTTATAGTATGTAATGGGCACCACTAGTCAGAATGATAAATGTTGATCTCTCAGAGAATCGAAACTGTAGAGTGACTTTATAGACATAATCAACATGTGTACGCTGCTTAAATAGTTAAACATGTACAATGAAACATAAGATTCAGGTGGACTTATATTTAAGAAACTCCATGAAGGGATTCAATAGGAAATTGTAATTCAGTTTCACAAGTGTTTAGCCTTTAGAAATAATGCATTTATTTATAAATAAACTTGAATTCAAAACATCTAGAATTATACAGAGAGCAAAGTGGGCTGGTAAAAGTTGGCAAATGCAAGCAACTGTCTAAATATGAGTTTGAATCCCAGTTCTTTGTCTTCAAGCTGTGAGGCCCCAGGGAAGTGCTTGACATTTCTGTTGCTCAAGTCCTTCATCTGTAAAATGGTGATACAAACAGCTACCACATGGAACTGTGTTGGGATTAAATGAGATGTCCATAAAGCACGCATCCACCAGGTTTAGCATGGAGGAGATGGTATGATTCTTCGTATTATTAAGACATGTATTAATGTTCATAATAATATCTGACTATTCGAAGGCACAACCCTACCAAAACTAGCTAAGTTGTGGGCCTAAAAAAGATAATAGTGCATTTATATTCTTTCCCATTCTCCTAAAAAGTAGGAATCATTTCTTTTTCAACATGGCACCTTTACTTCTAAATCAACATTTTTTTGTGCCTCCCTTTTCCCCGACATGCTGGCTCTTGCTTGTCTTTCATTTCTGTCAGTGATATCACCATCATGTTTTTAATGATTAAAACATACATTTGTTCTTTTATTTATTTATCCAAAAGTTATATGGCTTGCTGTTGTCACAGAGCACTAATCTGGGTGTTGTGGGGGAGGGGAAAACCAATATATGTTAGATTTTCTAACATATGTTAGATTTAAATAAATTATAGTTAAGACTATATTTTATTTAAAAAGATGACATAAATTTAGGTAACTGTGACTCAAAGGACTCTCAGGTAGTGTTAATGTTGTTTGCAGGGGTGCTCTTCCATGACTTCCTCCCTCCCCCACACATACACTAGGATTAATGTCTCCCTACCAAGTGTTCGCATGTACCCCCAGGTATACTTTTATTGCATTACATTATCACCAACATTGATTTTATGCTCTGTCACTCCACACATCCAATTCATCAGAAAGTCTTATAGACTACCTCCAAGTTTTATATTGAATTTGCCCACTTCTCACCACTTTTCTAAGCCCCATCAGCTATTTGCCCAGCTTATTGCAAGAACCTCGTATTTGGTATTTGTGATTCCATTCTTGCTTTCTTACAGTCCACTCTTCCCCCAGACATCCCTTACAGTTACAACTACAACCCTTTCAGTTCTTCAAATGTGCCAAGCAAGTTCTGACTTTATGGTCTTTATAACAGCTCTTTCCTCGGCCTAGAATACTCTTCCCCCAAGCTTTATGTGTCTGCCTTCTTGTCCTTCATGTATTAGATTGAACATCATTCCTATCCAAATCAGCCATGCAGTTACTCCCTATCATATTACCCTATTGTAGTTATTAGCACAAAACTTATCACTATCTGTTATGTTCTTGCTGATTGACTCAGAGCAGCATCTTCGACCTTTTTGGAAACAGGGCCCAGTTTTGTGGAAGACAGTTTTTCCACAGACCAGGGAGCAGGGGATGGTTTTGGGATGGTTCAAGCAGGTTACATTTGTTGTGTACTTTATTTCTATCATTATTACATTATAATACATAATAAAACAATTCTACAACTCACCATAGTGTGGAATCAGTAGGAGCCCTGAGCTTGTTTTCCTGCAACTAGACAGTCCCATCTAGGGTTGATGGGAGACTGACAGATCATCAGGCTTTGGATTCTCATAAGGAATCCACAAACTAGATCCCTTACATGCATAGCTCACATTAGGGTTCGTGTCCCTATGAGAATCTAAGGCTGCCGCTGATCTGACATGATGGGGAGCTCAGGTGGTAATGTGAGCAATGTGGAGTGGCTGTAAATATGGACGAAGCTTCACTTGCTCACCCACCACTCACCTCCTGCTGTGGGGCCTGGTTCCTAATAGGCCACTCTGTGGCCTGGGGGTTGGGCATCCCTGATTTACAGTATTTATTGTCTCCTCAACTAGAATGTACACTGCTTGAGAGTAGGTACTTTATCTATCTTGTGTATGTTATATCCTCAGAGCCTAGAGTGGTGTCTAGGATATAATTGGTGCTTGATAAATATTTGTTAAAGTAATAAATAGTTGATGATGATTATGCATTTGTTTCTACTAATAAATATTGAGACTCCTGAGTTAGGGACCATAGCTCATTTAACTTTGATTCACTGGTGCCTAGCATATAGCAGAAGTTCAAAAAAAGGCTAAGTGTTTTGAATTGAATAAATCAAGAAATGATTTCTTGCTGGAGTGACTCTGAAAAGCATCATAGAGAAGACATTTGAGCTGAAACTTCAGTAGATGACAAAAGATGATGGTACTTCATTTCAGGCAGCGGGTACTATGTGGGATAAAGTTTGAAACTGGAAACATTTGATGATTTTTTTTAAAGGTAATGGTGAGTAGTAATTCAGATAAGTTGGAGTTTGTATAAGAGGATAACATAGGGTAAGGATGGCAGGGAGGTTGGGAACAGTTAAGACTGATCTCAAATGCTTAACCAGCAATATGAAGCACACATATTCAATAGGCAGAGGAGAGATTCATAACTGAGATTTAAGGGGGTTAAATGGCAGCTTTGTGTAGCATAAATTGCAGGGAGGAGAAGGATAAGAGAACTAGTTAGGGGCTAGTATAATAATTTGGAATAAAGTAACCAAAATTAAAGTGGTAGTAGAATGTGGAAAAAAATACAAAGCCAATTAAAAAGCCTGATGGAACTTGATATAAAGGGTTCAGAACAGAATTCACTTTGAAGTTCCAAAAATGGATTACAGGGAGAATGGATTATATATCAAGAAAAATAGAGAGAAGTCAAAAGGAAACTCAGGTTTATTGTGAGACTGATAAGACCTGATTTTATTTTTTGCAAGTGAATTTTTAATTTACGACAAAAATTTCTACAGGTATTGTCTACCAGGCAGCCTGAAATGTGGTACTGGAGCTCAGAAGACTTCTATAGGTAAAGTAAAGGAGATTTGGAGATGATCTCTTTGGAGGTTCCAGCTGGAGGGAATCTTGGTACAAAGATAGAAAGGACCTTGTAAACTACCCATAGGTCTTGAGAATTGCCCACAGTCATTTTCTTTTAAATCATCTTTTAAAATCATGAAATCATTTTGACTTTTATCTTTATTCCCCACATCTAATCAGTACTCAGGTACCACCTTCCTTTTAAATGTGGTTCACATCGTTTTCCTTCCCTCTACCCAGAACATTGAAATTGTTTCTTAACTGTTGCTTCCATACTCTCTGATCTAACCTCTGTTGTCAAATTAAGTTGTTAGTTTCCCTATCTTGACTCATCTCCACAAAGCCTTCTAGATGTGTGCCACTTTGTATGAAAAGAAGAATTGATAGGTGCAGTGGGAAAATCCACCCTTACTCTTGGCAATATATTGTAACTAAACTCATTTTATATGGGCAAAAATTGCAGCCTGAGCAAATGGGGATGAGGTTTAAGTTGCAGCTTAGAGAGGGGTCATCTGGAATAATATCTCTGGTCCTGATATACCTGTGCTGTCCAATGTGGTAGTCACTACTATATGTGGCTACAGAGTATTTGAAAAAGTGGCTAGTCCAAATTAAGATGCAGTGTAAGCATAAAATACACACCAGATTTTAAAGATGCGGTATAAAAATAGCATGTTATACAAAAACATAAAACGTTATATGTTGAAATGATACTATTTTAGATATATTCAATTAAATGAAACACATTTTAAAAATTAATTTTACCAGTTATTATGGACCCAATTATGTCCCCCTCAAAAATCATATACTGAAGACCTAATTCCCAGTGTGACTGTATTTGGAGATATGGCATTTAAGGAGATAAAGTTAAATGAGGTCATTTGGGTGGGCCCTAATCCAATAGGACTGGTGTCCCTATAGGAAGAAGAAGAGATGGCAGGGTTGCATGTGCATAGAGAAAAGGCAATGAGAGGACACAGCAAAAAGGTGGCCATCCACAAGCCAAGGAGAAAGGCCTCAGAAGAATCTATCTGCAGCACCTTGATCTTGGAGTTGCAGACTTTAGAACGGTGAGAAAATACATTTTTGTTGCTCAACCTACCTAGCCTGTGGTATTTTGTTGTGGCAGCCTTAGCAAGGTAATACATTTATCTTTAAATTTAAAAAAATGTGACTACTAGAGACTTTAAAATGACTTATCGGGTTTGCATTTTCAGCTTGCATAATATTTCTGTTGGACAACATTGTTCTAAACCCATGGAGAGCAGGTGCAAGCATAGTTCTGAAGGAGCCAAGATTATTTCACAGATGACAGCTCAATACTCAAGAAACAAGAGAATCATGCTGGGTTTTGGTGGAGGAGAGAGTAGAGTGGCAGTAGGAGCTGATATTGTTCTCTGTAATCCAGGGGGACTCAGTGAACTTGCTTCAGCCCCTCCCCAGTGAAAGCATCGGTAATACCTTTTTAGACTGTATAAAAGTGGCTTATTGAGGAATTAATTTGGATGAAACATAATTTATCTTTGGTTGGAGTTAGCAAGAGTTTGGAAAAAATGTGGGAGCATGAAGAGAAACAGGTGAGTATGAAACATGTTCCAGGTGAGTATGAAACATGTTCCAGTCTGTGGTGGGTAAGGTAACAAAGACATGACTGAAAAATGTGCCAGACTAGGAGCTTTTGGGTATCTAGGACACCTGAGAGATGAAAGGAGAAGGTTCTGGAAGAGCTATGAAAGAAAAATCAAGAGATGATTTGGCTTAGTCCATGTCTCATAGGGTGTAAAATGATTAAATAAGTTATGATTAATATAGAGCTTCAAACACTCCCATGATATTGTTCTACTCCACTTCTTTCTCTAATCCTGGGGACCCGATAAACAGGTTCCCTTGTCCTAAGAAGGGACCTGATGGGGGTGAGGAGCCTCATCACGTTCCCTGTTCTGTACGAGTTCCATGAAGGATTTGGGGACACTTACAAGTGGGGCACTATAGTAGAACTTTAGATGACATCCCCAGTGCAGGAATCAGAGAACCTATTTGAATTTTCATCTTACCCTTGACTTCAAATAATACCTATTTAAATTTTTCTGTTGAGGCTCTTTTCAGAAATATTTCCTTCTCCATGTCACATTTGTGATGCTGCATCCAAAGGCCTCTGTTAAGGACATGATACAGATTCTATTATCTGCCTTCATGTCCAGGTCTCTCTTCTTCCCACTCTTTTTGGTGTGAGAATGCCTAGGTAGACGTTGAGCAAAGACAGGCTTGGGGATACCCCATCTGGGTTATAGGAGCTTGGTTCTAGACATTAAACAATTGTTGAGTAAAAATTAGCAAAAGGCAAAGAAAAGATTCTGTAGTAAAATTTTCTCTAAAAAAATAAAGATCATAAAAAATATACAACATAAATCTTAAACATAAGAATAAAAGACTCAACATCATGGAACAAAGTGTTGTGTGTAGTTCAAAAGTCTAGTTGAGGAGTTTAGCTATGAGCTCCAAGCTATAAACTTGCTGAAGGCCAAAGTGAAAAATGGATGGAATATAAAACATCTTTTCCTTAAAAATGATAAAGTTTACTTTTTACTTAAAAATGAGTCATAGCCCAGATGCTAAAAGGAATTGATCATAGATGTCTACCCTACATGATGTCTTTCACATATAGGTACACAATATGTTTTTGCTGAATATAGAATGGAGTACCACTTGGCATTTGTACCATCTGACCTTCCATCTCCTATATTTAGCTCTACAGTTATTTTAGAAGTAGCAATATTGGCCAGGCGCGGTGGCTCATGCCTGTAATCCCAGCACTTTGGGAGGCCGAGGAGGGCAGATCATGAGGTCAGGAGGTCGAGACCATCCTGACTAACATGGTAAAACCCTGTCTCTAGTAAAAATACCAAAAAAAAAAAAAAAAAAAAAAAAAAAAAAAAAAGTTAGCCTGGCATGGTGGCAGGCGCCTGTAGTCCCAGCTACTGGGGAGGCTGAGGCAGGAGAATGGCATGAACCTGGGAGGCAGAGGCGGAGCTTACAGTGAGCCGAGATTGCACCGCTGCACTCCAGCCTGGGCAACAGAGCAAGACTCTGTCTCAAAAAAAAAAAAAAAAAAAAAAGAAGTAGCAATATTTGCCTATAACTTGTACTGCGTTCTCATCCTCCTTTTCCTCCTCCTTCTTTTTCTAAGAAAGCATAGTTGACTCATACTTAAATAAATGATTGTTTCCAGCTTGGCTGATATATTTGATCAGAAAAACAAAAGTGACAGGAACAAGATACAGATAGTGTCTTCTACCAACTTTAACATTTAGCATTATGGACTTGCATTAACAAATATTGAAAAGCAGTAAACTTTTACTTGTTTTTATGCCAAACCCTATTGATTTCCATGTGACACTCTATGTAACAATTATGTAACAGTAACAGTAATTCAACAGAGAAAAGGGGAAGGAATAGTTAAAGCATTTTCTGTTTTATCAGTATATGAAAAATAGTACTTCATTATTAAAAATAAAAGCATAATGGACTGCTTCAATCCTATGTGTGTTTAAATTCAACTAAGAGTCAAGAAAGCCTACGTATATATATGGTGATTCTATAAATCTTATTTTCAAAATTATTAAAGTATACACATATGAAATACATAATCATGGTTTTTTTGGGTGTATATATGTCTTCGTAATTTAGATCACATATTTTACCTGTAAAACAATCTTTGACTATTTGTTTTTCATCCTATGATGTTTTTGAACAATTTCTTGTATTGAAGCAGTTTCTCAGGATTTGGCATAACCTGGACATTATGGAGTTTTGTGGTTTTTCTCCTCCCATTTGCCTCTAAAATTAGATTTAACAGGTGCAAGTAGTCCCCCTCTATGTACTTCCAAAGTCATTTTCTTATATACACAGGAATGTCTTCTAAGATCGATCACACCTGGGTTTCTGTGTGCCAAGTTAAAAGGTGCTTGGTGAGCTAACAAAGTGGAATGCAAATTGGAGAAGGAAGTGAACTAGGAAATACATGGACACAGATTATATATGTAAGCTTCTTTGCACTGAGATGATTTTGCAAAGTAGATGAGCATTTTTGATAATTTGGTTTTCGATATGTGGTAGAGACATATGTGCCTGGTTCTTAAAGCACCAGAATTAATTAGAAACTTTTTAGAGCTTTTTAGGGTAGCCCACACACAGATTTATTACTAAAACTCTGCTGTTTAGCACACCATTAGAATCTCTTGAAAACTGAAGTTAAATATGAGCCACATTTTAACTGTATTTATAAACCAAGTTCTTTACATTTTATCAACAAAATATTGTCCTTTTCTTTACTTAGGGTTAGGGCAATGACATTCACTTTTATCATAGCTGCCAAAACATTCTGCTTGCCACTTCAAGTCTCCTGGCTACTTTGCTCTTTTCTAACTTGCCTCTTTTGAGTCATATTCAATCCTGGAACTGCTTTTAAACAATTCATTTTATTGCCTTAGAAAATGCATGCTTAGAGCACAATAAATGGGGCATAAGCTAACAATCTAAATAAATTTGGAGGGGGATTTCAGAAAAATTGGTCGATATTATACTTAATTTCTTAAGCAATGCTTTACTCACATAATTTTCCCTCTTAAAAAAGACCAGGGAGAGGTTCTTTTATCTACTCTTTATCCATTGGCTATCCAAGAGTGTGTAGTAAAGAGACAGGGCTGATGAAGAAATGATTTTTACCTGTTGACTTGGAGACATATTCTATGAAACAGGCAGTCAATCCTAATAATGAGAACTATGTAGTCTTAAGAAAATCAAAATATCATTACCCCATGGAAAGAGACTTCCAGTTGAAGCTCTCAAACACTCAAGACTCATTTTCTTAAACTGATAATAGATATGTGCATAACTTCTTCAATTCGACTGACTGCCTTGGTTTGATGTCTTACACTGAAGCAACAAATGTTTTTAAAGTTCCTCCAAATTAAAAAAAAAATATATGGCTGAAAACTATTCACTCCTGATCTTCAGAGGACTTGTTAAGAGTAAGCTTAACAGAACACCAAATGGTATATTTACAGGAAACTGAACTGTATTTTTAATTGGAATTTGGACCAAAAGACTTTTATAATTCCAAAATCATGTTGAAATTGATAATACTATAGGCTAGTTATAGCTTTTTCTACTTGAAGAGGACAGCGAATGAGGCTTTTATTCCCATTTTAATATTTTTGGAGGAAAGGTTATATTGCCATCTTCTAGGGTAGTGTGAACCTCAGTGACCTGTCTCTTCAATTGTCTTGATGACTGGAAAAGCTACCTTAAAAATATATCCTTTGAGTTATTTTTTTAAACAAATAATTCTCTGAATTTTTCAATATGATTTAAAATTATGAGTAATTGATATATTTGTATCTTTACCAGGGAAATCAGTCTTACAGACTTTTTTTTTGAATAATTTCTAATTAACCAAAGGATTAATAAAATCTGCTTACTTCACACCCTTTTCTGACAATCTACAGCAAAATTAAGGCAAATGTTATTTCGGAGAGTCCACTAACTGGTCATATAACCAACATTTTAGTTAAATTTCTGTCAGCTGAACTGTAAAAAATTAAAGATCCAAGATAAAATGTGCTCCCGTGCTTCAAATCTGACCAATTCCATTACGTGCACTATTGAAGTATGAAGCCTTTCTCCTTGATCAAAATGCTGGTGAGAATCTATATATATATATATTTTTGTCATGAGTACTCTTGCTATGAAAAAAAGAGTAGGAAGGCCAAATGAAAGACTGAAAAAAGCAGCCATAAAGTGACTTTTTACATTTTTTAAGTAGGTCACAGTAAGGTATATTATTCTTACTGCAAAAGTCAGGTTAAGCCTCTCAATTAAGAAAAGATGCATTTATAGAGCTTTTCCATTTTTATTGATTTTTGATGTCATTTAAAAAATGATGAATAACCATATTGTAGGAAACTGGACCCAAGGAGCATTTCTTTCCTATCTTTAGCTACTGCCAGAGAGCATGGTTTTGGCTTCTACAGGTCTTGGGAATATTACCTTATAGAGCAGCTGGGATGATCAGCCCATGAGGAAGGGTCATTGTCTTTGACATTTATGAATATATGAGTGTCCTTGTCCTGGTGCTCTGCTATACACCTGAACATAGCCCATGCTTCAGACAAAAGCAAGGTCTCTCATTTGGGACAAGGATAATCTGCTTAAAAATCTAAATCTCTAATAAATGGCTGACGTGTGCAAGAATATCATAGTACCTAGCTCTTTGTAAGGTAATTTTAAAAGAAAATGATACGCATTTTGCTCAGCCAAGCAATCTGAAAGTTCAAAAGGTAAGAAGCACTTCTCAGCATGAAACTGTCAAACATATTTGAAAAGAAAGTTAATTACAATTGGCATTTCCAGGCCTTCTGCTGGCCATGGCTATCTTACTGAAAGGTGACATTAGTGACATCCATTGTATAGGGGTTGAGAAATGAAGAATATCAAAAAACTGAAGCTCTGCATTTCTGTAACATAGGATGAACAACCCCAGGGCACTGGTTATTTATTTATTTATTATTTTGGAGACGCTTTGTACCTTTGTGCATGTAAAGTGATTGAGACTAGGTACAAACTTTGATAGAGAGAAAATAGTGGTATTCCAAAGAGGTCATCTGAATTCATCCTTTCCATGGGAAAGAGATTGGAGAGGATTGGTGGTCACACAAAGAACACCGTTCAGTTTTGCTCACCTCTGAGTTTTCCTGGGTGGACTTAGATTTCCCTTTGATGACTTCTTGGTTACTTTTTAGCTACGTTTTTTCTCAGAGAGATAGAGAGAGAAAGAGAGAAGGGAGGAGGAAGAAAGGAAGAAGGGAGGAAGAGAAAAAAGGAAGAAAGGGAAGGAAGGAAGGAGGAGACGAGGGAAGGAAGGAAGGAGACATCTAATCATTCAGATGAGTTGAGTTTGGCTAGCTCCCAAATAAATCTGATAATAGAATATGACTAATGTTTTATGTATTTCTAAGCTGACAGGGGAATGAAATACCAGTTGGGTTCTGAATGACTCTCAGCAAAACCAATAAACTTTAGTTGTTATTTATCATTATGTTGACCTCTAAATATTCACCGAAAACTGGATTATGTCTATGCCATTGAGTGGATAGGGTGTTGGAAATGTGAAAAACTAACAGAAGAAAATGGACAAATGGACCTTCTCCCGGAAGTAAGAAGTTTATTGGGAGTTTTTAGTGATATGTTAAAGGTATATGTTATAGGAGTAGCATGCAAACATTCACATCTCTGTTTCAGATAAATTGAGGCATGTCAAATAATTGTTTTGATTGTGTGTGCTGCTTCAACTGTTCCACTGTTCCCAGGAATACACATTTCATTTCCTCATTCACTAGGAAATTTTGGGTGTCACTGAATTTTAAGGCTGCAGTTATTAGTTAGAAGCATTGATTAAAATTGCTGCAATGTGCAATTTAGCCAACTGGTTTAAATATTCCCTTAACAAAATCCACATTATTGTTTTATGCACACCTTTAGCCCTTGGTAACTATGAGAGGCATTGGGATACACACTGGGAGCCTTCTATAAGTCAGAAAGTTTTAAGTATATAAACATGGAAGACAGAAGAGGTCACTCTGAGCCAGCTTGTTGGCCAAAAGCAGTATAGCAAGTATAGAGCTCTAGACAGGTATGAGTAAGACACACAACTTTTAGTATATTTAGGGTAAGAAACATTTTTAGTAAAAAGTTGTTCAAAGCACCAACTCACACAAAACAGCATTTTCACAGTGTTCTCATAGGACCTAAATTAATACGATTATTTTTATTTGGATAAGAAACTAATGATATGGTGATACTATTATCAACATATGTGAAACATTTGTTTGATGTATAGCATCACACTATTTTTCTTGTTAGCAAACCCAAGACAAATGAAAGTGAGTATTGAATTACCAGTGTTCTAACCATGCAGATGTCATAAGCTACCAATGCCTTTTAATGAAGTTACCAGTATGAGGTAGGTACTCCAAAGTGACAAATGAAATACGCCCTAATTTTCAATTGTACTTTGTAGTTTGTTTAGTATTAAATATTAGGCACTCATTTGAATTACCATAATCAACTAGAAAAAAAAATCGCTTGAATTATGTCTTCAAAAATGCCATGTTCACATGTTTTCATACAGCTTTTATTAGTTTGCCTTGTCTGAATACCCAATTTTAATGCATGATCCTGAACTTTCTGCTCTGAATAGTGATATAAATATGGAGTCTTCCAATGGTATACTGTTTTGCTCAAATGTAAATGTCCCAGCATAATACAACAAAATCTGTAAGCCAAGTGGTTTTTGAAACTACTTTCAAGGTTTAAATAGTAATATAAATAAATTCTGGGAGATGACAAAGTCATACACGTTTTACAAATACTACATGCAGGCAATATTATAAAATCCAACCACAAAGGGAATAAGTTTATTCAATTTAATGAGGAATTTATAATTTTGGATCCTGCACGTTCCTTGATAGAATGAGTAAAAAAACAACCACTGGGCTGAAGCAAAGGTATTGATGGTATTAGGAATTAAAAAATCAAACTTTAACTACATTTATTGCCATGTCAAACTAGATACTAAAAAAATACTCTGAGACAGAAATCAACAAAGCTAATTTTTGTTTTTTTTTTCCTGGCTTTGTAGGGACATGACAGTCAAAGAAGGAACTAGCAAGTGACATCTTAAGAAAGTTAGGATTAGAATGCATTGGATCTGGGCACTAATTTACAGAAGTTTAGTCTTCTTGTTTATGCCTCAGGAAGTAATAACAATATTAATTCATTTAATAAATGTTTATTGAACACCTACTATGCACTAGTCACTGCTCCACGCCCTGGAGATACAGCAGTGGGAATGAAGAAGTGGACAAAATCCCTTGCTCTCAAGGAGTATGCATTATAGTGAGGAGATAGTCAATAATGATTTTTTAAAAAAGAAAAACACTCACTTATAAGATGGTGATGCGTGCTCATTCTATCTTGATTTCATCATTCATTTGAAAATGTAGGTATGCTGCTGTGTGATTCTAATTCTTACGGCCTTCGGAAAAGTTACAAACTAGCAAAACCCTATTATACCTATTAGAAACTTCTCAACTAGGAATTGTTTTGTTCATATAAGAGAAAATGTTATATATTCCAGTAAAAACTAGAACGACATTTTAATCTTAATTTAAATATTATCTTGAGCCATTTTTTGAGACTGAAATGCCATATAAAATATGCTCTTTAATTAATGTCTAATACTTTGAAATGTTTACATACAAATTATAATTTCCATTAAATGCATGATGTGTTAGGCAAACTTTGATACACCTTTAAGTTTTATACCTAATATTTAACACTTCAATTTGATTTTTTTTTCAGATTGGAGGATTTATGAAATGTTTTAAAAATAAAATTTTCTCCTGTCTTATGGCTAGGAATCATTATTATCATTTTCGGTAGCATGTAGTGGTTCTTATTACAGTCAAGTAGCAGTTACTGGTGAGGGCACAGATGATCAGTTTTAGACTCGTGTGCTGCTGAATTCAGCCAACAACGTGCTCATCATGAGTCTAACAGATTTTTCTGCTATTCGGACCACTGGGAACCTTATGAACCAGTTAGCTCTGCCCTCCTTCTTGTGACAAAGTGCCAAAATTGTCAACATCCAGGAAACCAAGTACCAGAATCATTTGTTATTGCAATTAGCTTACTTTCAGGGTAAGCTGAAAGTAAACAAAGAAAAATAATATTGTTTTTCTGTCTCTAGGCTTTAAAAGCTCTGAAATTTTCTGGCAAAAAATTTCCAGCCAAAAGCTAGGAATATACTTAATCTGAAAATATGAGATAATTGTATGTCTCTGTCTCTCTCTCTTTGTCTCGCATTGAGGGGTGAGGGATGATTTCTCCCTTATATAGACAATCCCACAATTTTCCATAATTTTAGAATTGGAATAGGCCCCAAACTCCTTCATTTTACAAATAAGGAATATGGGGTCCAAAGGTTCGGTTAACATCCCAAAGCTAGGGAATAGCAGAACAGGTCTCTAGTTCTAAGTTCCTGATTTGTAATCTAGCTATTTTATTATCCCATTCCTGTTGTCCCTGCTTGCATTATATTATACTTTTGCTTATATGTTTAGACATCATGATTTAACTGAACTTGTCAAATTAATAGAATATCATTTCTCTTAAGGACAGATATTTTTTTCTTTTTTGTTCATGATTCTACTCTCAGTACCTAAACAGTACTTGAGACATAAGAAGTGTTCCAGAAATATACATAGGAGGAGATTAATGGTGACCAAATTGGTGCATTAGTGAGTGGTCTATAGTTAACCTATTTTCTATTTTGCCAAAGCTACCCCAGAGAGAAGTATACATTCTATTGGGAGAATAGTTAACTAACTGAAAAGACTCAGTTAGTAATGAATGGGGAAGTTAATGCTGGGAATACCATTTAGTTATTCAGAATTTGACCAAGTTTGACAAAATGCTCAAAAGGTAGTGTGAAACATGGTAAAACAAGCAGTGATTAAGACAAGAATGAGAAACATTGCAATGGTGAAAATGTATTTTACATGTTTATTTTGATGAAGAAAGTTGTAACAGATATATAATTTTCCCTTGCCTATATTTTTGTAAGGTAAATACTGAAGGTATGTTTTCATTTTGAAAACAGAAGTCTGTAATCCGTGGAATTCAAACCATTTGTCTGAAATGAAAGAAAATCAGAAGAATGGCTGGAAAAAAGGAAAGGCGTGGTCTCACTATAAGTTCAATTCTGCTTTCATTTAGACCATGCTGCTTCTGGTTTGGTTTAATCAAAACAATAAAATCAGTCAATAGGCCACTGACTGAGCTTTAAACACTATTTTAGGCAGAATAAAGAAAGTGCATAATCATCTCTGTTTTTGGCAGTCTTCACAAATGAGAAAAGAGATTCAAAGCTTTAGCTCCATTGATATTTGAAACATGATTGTTTAAGGTCATACCTTAGTTGCTGAGCAATAGAGGAAGTATAATTGAAAACAATGACTGACTCTGCAAAACCCACAGAAGAGATCCACAGTGCACTGGAATCAGATGTGTGCTGGAGAAGTCGCCATGAGCTGCTGTCTGGGTGATGACACAGTGGCACAACGCTGAAGGCTAACTTCTGGCGTTAGATTCACATTCATTGTCTCTTTTGAAAACAACCTGGGTTTAGATGCTACTTCTGAAACCAGACTTCTTTTTCACAGAATTAATTTATCCTCTACATCATGAATCACAAAAACACATTTTTGCTTGAGCACAGACATAAAATATAATTCACTTCCTTTGTTGCTGTCCAGAAATGCCCTTCAAAGCACTTTGGACACAATTGTCAAACAAGCATGATTTACTCTATGTGTGATGTTTTCGCTCAAAAGTAGGAATTTTCTTTGTGTTTTCCTTAGAAAGGACTACTACATCTCTTTACCCCTCTTCTGCAACCCTAGTGCCCTCCTCACTCCCACACCCCCACACAAAGACACTCCTTAATTGTATTACTGTTAGGCTGACCTCCAACCTCAACTAAAATGAGGACAAGGCTAGTTTTGTGTTTCGTGGGATAACAATTTATGAGCAATTAAAAATGAAAGGACACAAAGCATTCATCACAGTCTCAGCTAGACAGGCAGCTGAGGTCAAAGGCTCTAGCAATGAAGTGTGCACAATATATTTTTATTTCTGTTTTCACTAAGAAGGAAACGGGTTAGCTAAAAATTATGGCATGCAGCCTCCAGTTCAAAATAGGTGCACTTAATCTTTGGAGACAGTTCACGCTTGGCCAGATAGGTTATGACAGTGCATGCAAAGACACACACACAAACGCACACACACGCAACCCGACTACCATGCAATATGATGTGAGAAAATGAGACATTTTACTAGTTTAATTCGCATACAATTTCTAAAAGAAAAATGTGCTGAATAGATATTCATTATGATTTTATAGCCAAATATACAATATTTCTCTCCTCTTGTCCCTATTATGGAAAACAAAATAGAAGATTTTAAGGTGTAATTCCTCTTGGCACATTTCTCAATCTGTTTGGAATAACATGAAAGTCTTACAATTTTATTTTCCTGGAGCATCAGTGGTATATTACATGAAGGTTGAGATTAATGTCTTGCATGCTGAGCTTCAGTCAGTTACATATCAAAGCACTACAGAAAATGCCTTTCAATGGAATGCTGTTGGTTTTTAGAATTTTTTTTCTTTTCTGAAACACTACAGTGTTCAAATATGACACTGATATTCTGATTTGAGGTCTTGGCCAGGCACGGGTAAAAAATCAGTGAATTGACTGTTAGATTATGCTATTAATTGACCTTGCTGTTGTTTTATAATGTATCCAATTGTCAGAAAGAAAAAGGTCTATAGCAAGCAAATAATCGGTTTTTATTCTACATGTAGGGTTGCCCACTTAACGAAAGTACTGCCATGTCAGAATAAACAAGAACTAAATGGTAATGATTGTTAGGATTAGATGCTACTAAGGGATGGCAAAGTTCACATGTAAAATTTTCAGATGACAGGAATAGATAATTCACTATCACAAATTGAGAGTCTTTTACTTTCTTCAGTAATTTTCTATCAGAAAGCAAAGTACATTTTAAAAAAGAATTCCATTTGTACCTAAACAATATCACTTTGCTAGAAGATAAAGATTAAAAGCTACCAATAGGTAGGCATGATGGCTCACGTCTGTAATCTCAGCACTTTGGAAGGCTGAGGTGGGCAGATTACCTGGGGTCAGGAGTTCAAGACCAGCTTGGCCAACGTGATGAAACCCCATCTCTACTGAAAACACAAAAATTGGCCAGGCATGGTGGGCGGCACCTTTAATCCCAGATACTTGAGAGACTGAGGCAGGAGAATTGCTTGAACCCCAGAGGCAGAGATTGCAGCAAGCCGAGATCATGCCACTGCACTCCAGTCTGTGCGACAGAGTGTGACTCCCTCTCAAAAAACAAAAATTAAAAATAAAAATAAGTAAAAGCAACCAACAATTAACTCAGATTAACACATTTTTCTCATACTCAGGGTTTTTCCCCCAGTGCCATTCTGAAATAAGTTGAGTGTTTAAAACAATAACACTTTTTCTTATAAATTTAACTAACGAAATTATCATTAAAATGTCACTTAAAACTAAATTAGCCTAATTATTCACAATTTAGGTTGTTAGTGACTGTGGAAGCTATTGTGTTCATTTATTTATTTGTGTTTTTGCCAAAATTGTTATGAGCTTCTAGAATAAAGTGTAATGTTAAAGGAATAAAAGATAGGGAGAAAAAAAAGAAAGGAATGAAAGAAAATTTTAAAAATCAGAATTCTGTTAGTTGGAAGATTTTCTCTTCAAGAGTGATGAGAAGTCAGAATTTGGCAGTGGAAGGATCCGATTTGTGCACTCTGCTACACATCCCATGGGATAGAGAAAGCCTTTGAGGAAAGACAAATAGGAGACTGATTTATATTAAGTAGACTTAAAATCTTTGTCTTCTGTTAGTTTAATAAACCTGAGCCTAAACAACCCAAAAGGGAAAAAAATCTGTTTCTCATGCATATCAAACTACAGAGATTATACAATTTCACCATTGACAACGGACTTACTTTCTCTCTACCAACCAGTCCACTATTAAGCTACTTCCCTGACTCCATCCCAAGTCTGTTTGTGCCCCTCCTCTGAGCTGACATGGATATACAGTCATCTCCAACATCCTTCATTTATTATTTTAAACTATAAGTCTCTGTGCCTGTCCTTCTTAGCTTTAGCCTCTTTGAAGCATATTCAAATGGTTTATCATTATACCTACCCCCTGACACACAGTCCTATATAATTATAAAATATCATAATACTCCTTGCAGTAAGCTTGGAAAATACAGGAAAACACAAACAAAACACATTTCTGACAATCATACCATCCAATGAAATTACTTACAACATTTTAATGTAAGTGCTTCTAATGTTTTCTTCTATTTATACAATATTTTTAAGTAACAGCATACACTACTTTTTTCTCTTTTGCTCTCTGAATATTGTTAATTACTTTGATTTCCTAATGTTTAACCAACCTTGAATTCCTGAGATAAACTGAACTTTGTCATGAGGTACTATCCTTTACATAAATTGCTGAATGTTATTTATTAGTATTTTGTTACTGGTTTTTGTTTCTTCATTCATTATAAATACTCGTCTGTAATTGAAATTTTTTGTAATGTCTGTCAGATTTTGGCATCAGAGTTTTGCTGGCCACATAAATTGAGGGCAGAAGTGTTTTCTCCTGTATTTTCTAAGAATGATATTTTTTTTACTTGAATGTACTATAAAAATGACCATTGAAACCATTTGGGCTAGTATTTTTCTCGGTGGAAAGATTTTGATTATAAATTCATTTTCTTTAATTGACACAGAACCATACAGACTTTTAACTTCTTTTTTTTTTTATTATACTTTAAGTTCTAGGGTACATGTGCATAACGTGCAGGTTTGTTACATATGTATACTTATGCCATGTTGGTGTGCTGCACCCATCAACTCGTCAGCACCCATCAATTCATCATTTATATCATGTATAACTCCCCAATGCAATCCCTCCTTCCTCCCCCCTTCCCATGATAGGCCCCAGTGTGTGGACTTTTTACTTCTTGTACTAGTTTTATTAAGTTATGTTTCTTAGGAATGTGTCAATTTCACCTCTGTTGTGGAATTTATTGCATAAAGTTGTATATAATATTTCCTTGTTATCATTGTCATGTTTGTAGGACTTGTTATGATGTTCCCTCTTTCATTTCTCATATTTTGTTTTCTTAATGAGTCTGGTCAGGGGTTTATACATTTTACCAATCAGCTCAAAAAAGTCAACTTTTGACTTTATTGATTTTATCTATTATTTGTCCATTTTTAATTTTAATTTCGTCTTTTATTTTTATTACTTATATTGTGTAATTTACTTTGTAATAAGTTAACAACTTAATTTGTACTTCTTTTCCTAGCACCTTAAAAGGGAAGCTTAGATAACAGATTTTGTACTTTTCTTCTTTTTTAGTATGGTAGCCTCCCCTTATCCGTGGGGGATATGTTCCAAGACCCTCAGTGGATGCTGGAAACCTCAGATAGTACAGAACCCAATATACTATGTTTTTCAACCTGATAACCAAGATGGTTGCTAGGTCACTAACTGATGGGTAGGGTCTATATGTGGATACACTGGATAAAGGGATGATTCACATTCCAGGCAGCACAGAGCAATACAGCATGAGATTTCATAATGCTACTCAGATTCGTATGCAATTTAAATCTTATGAATCATTTATTTCTAGCATTTTCAACATAATATTTTCAGATTTTTTTTATTTTTCAAGTTTTCATTTTTATGGGTACATGGTAGGTAGATATATTTATTGGGTACATGAGAAATTTTGATACAGACATACAATGCATAATTAATGCACTTCTGTGACTTTTTTTTCCCTATTTTCCAATGAGGCAACTGCAGCTTGAAAGGCAATGATTTGCCCAAGATCTCATGGCCTGTAGGGCGCAGGGCTTATAACTTACTCACATCCACCCATATAGTTTAAATCACTTCTAGATTATTTGTAATACCTAATAAAATGTAAATGCTATGTTAATAGTTGTTACACTGTATTGCTTTTATTTATTTGTATTATTATATTGAGTTTTTTCTGAATATTTTCAACCTGTATTTGGTTGAACCTGCAGATGTGTTGTGGAATCTGCAAATATTGAGGTTTCACTTTATATACATCAACATCTTTCTTTTAAAAACTATGTAATACTGTAATTGACAGAACATTCCACCTACTGACTCATATATGAGCTGTTTTAACATGATGATTTGATTGTTTTCTTATAGCAAGCATTGCTATACTCAACACACATTTGACGTTACATGCACAGAATATATTCCTACAGATAGCTGGATTTACTGTTGGTACCTTTTGATTTTATGAGATGTGACCTTAATTATACCCCATATAATATTCTACCAATAGGCATCTTCCAATAGTACACAAGAAGATGTTTTAACCCAGACACTGGCCAACTGTAGTATGTATTGACATTTTAAACTTTTACCAGATTAATGGGTAAAATAAGGTATGTCATTTACTGCCTATTTTGACCTTCTTTAACAATAAGTAAAAACCTGCCAAAGGGTTTTCCAAAGAGGTTGTGCCATTTTGATTTCAGTTCCTATTAGCTAGGTATGAGAGTTCTGGTTGCTCCAAATATTTGCCAATATTTAGCATTTTAAATATTTTTAATCTTACCCACTCTAATGGAAGCAAAATATTATTCGCACATTGTGGTTTTAACTTATTTCTCTGATGACTGATAATATTGAGCTTACTTTTTTATGCTTATTTACCAGGCACGTATCTTTCTTAGTGAAATGTCTATTCAAATCTTTTGACTGTGTTCTTATTAGGTGGATTATTGAGTGGAAGAGCTCTTTCTATATTCTGGATACAAGTCTTTTAACAGATACATGTTTTGCAAAAGGTATCTCCCGGTTTGTAGAACATCTTTTCATTGTCATAACTGTATTCTTTCAAATATAAGTTTTACATTTTGAGAAATTATAATTATCAACTATGTTTTTTCTGTTAATGTTTCTGATCTTTGTGTCCTTTTTTAAAAAAAGTCTGATTAACTAAAAGTCACATATATTTTCTCTTATAAAGTTTCTAGCTCTAGAGTTTTCCAGCTCTAGTTTTTATGTTAATATCTATGATCATTTCAAGTTAATTTTTGTATATGGTGTTAAGTAAATACCAAAGTTTCTTTTTTGTTTCTTTTTTTTCCAGTTTTTTTTTTTTTCTGCAAATGGATAACTAACATTGCAGCACCATTTACTGAAAACATGCCTTTGTCCCACTTACATTTGTTGTAAAGGAAATGACCAACATCTGACTGTTTCTATACTGTATTGATCTGTATGTCCATCCTCATACCAACTTAACACCATTCTGATTACTATAATCCAATAAAGTCCATACTATTTACATGTTGCTGCATAACTAATTATTCCAAAATTTAGCGACTTAAAACAAGAATAACCATGTATTACCATGTATTTCCTCAGAGTTTCTGTGGATCAGAAATTGTGACAGAACATACAGGGGTGCTTTACCTCATCTGGTGTTTCAGTTGACAGACTCAAAGGGTAGGAGCCTAGAATCATCTGAAGACTTAACTGAGGTTTCAGGGTTCACTTCCAAGGTTGCTCACTCACTTTGCTGGCTAGTCGGTCCTGGCAAGATGATTTCTTTTGCTGCACAGGACTCTCCACAGGGCTCCTGGAGTTTTGTCATGACGTGTATGCTGGCTCTGTTTCCCCAGACTGTGTTCCCGAAGAGTGAGTGATCAAAGAAAGGGCAAGGAAAAAGCATCAATGCCTTTTATAATTTGGCCTCAGAAGTCACTCCACTACTTCCAACAGATTCTTATTATAGAAGTTAGCAACTTTGTATGACCCACAACCAATTGAACAGGAATTAGCCTCCACCTTTGGAAGGGAGAAGTGTAGAATAATTTGCAGGCATATTTTTAAACCATTGCAAGTAGTTTTTGAAATCAGGTTGTATAAGAAGAACTTTGTTCTTTCTTTTTTTAAAAAAAATTCTTTTAGCTATTCCAAGGCCTTGTATTTTCATACATATTTGGAACTCATTTGTGAATTTCTACCAAAAATGCTGGGATTTTGATTTGGATTGCATTTAATTTGTAAATAAATTTGAGGATAAATGCTGTCTTAGCAATATTGAATCTTCCTATCCATGAGCAGTCTATCCCTCTTCTTATTTAGGTCTTTTACAATTTCTTCTGGCAAATTTTTGTAGTTTTCAGTGGACAGGTTTTTAAAATATTTTGTTAAACTTTTGCCCATGTATTTTATGTCTTATGCTATGCTATTTTAATGGTATATTTAATTTTAATTTCTAGTTGTTTTTTGTTAGTGTATGGAATTACAATTGATTTTTTAATATTAACCTTGAATCTTCTGGCCTTACTAAAATTGCTTATTAGTTGTAGTAGCTTCTTTGTAGATTCATTGAGATTTTTTTATGTACACAATAATAAATCTGCTAACTAAATTTAGAGGGCACAGGTTATTCTCAAATTTGTTAAGCAATGTATATGTGTTTCATTTGCATGAAATAGTCACTGACGTGTACAGAAAAAACTTAAGCAAAAATATTTCTAAGCTGAAAAACTGTTAGAGCTGGAAGGAAATTTTGAACTCATCTTTCCTCCTCACACTACCACTAATTTTATGGATGAGCAAACTAAAAGCTGGAAGCTTAAAGGCCTTCCTCAACATCATACAGCGAATTCATTTTATAAAGATTGTGAGTTTATATGGTATATAACATACCAAAAGGCAATATGGGTTCTTTATCTGTCTGTTTATACATACTTCTAGAAAATATGAATTGATTACCAATTTCATGCTAGACATTATGCTCAGTGCTGTACTGTGTTCTGTAACATTTCTGAGACCGAGTGCATTCTTGCATCCTTATTAGTATCCACTTGCCCTATTGCTGCTCCAGGGACAGAAATGAGAAAAGCCAGACTTCGAAGCCTAATTTTCAGGGGCTCACATCACTTCTGTTCCTGTGTCGTGGCACCACCCAGCAGGTATGTTATCACAGTGAGTACAACATGGGTGTCTAATGGTGCTCTGGATGCAAGCCCAACTGTGAATAACATCCAAGGTGGAAAGACATATTGAAAATATTTAGAAGTACCTATGCTTTTTAGTGAGGAGAAAGCTACTCCTTAATGTTCTTAGCTTTTAAAATTAATAATAAAATTTAGTAGAATCAAATTAATATTTAGAGAGGAGATTTATTTTAAGTACAACTGGCCTCCATCCAATCTCATGCCAAGAGGAGTGAGTTAGAATATTAAAATTAAGAATGGTGCATATCGGGTATGGAAAAGGGCAACGGTGAGTTGCCCAGTGTAAATCTCACATCAGACTCACGTTTGGTAATTCTCAACACTGGTTGCATGTTAGAACCACGTGGAAGCTTCCTTTTTGGATTTAATTGGTTTAGAGTGAGGTCTGGAGATCAGACATTTTTTTTATGTGCCCCTCTCCCAGGTAAGTCTAATGTGCAGCCAAATTAGGAAGCACTAATTAAAAACACCGTCAGAATCAAGTTTGGAAAGAAAGGGGAAAAATCATGTCTTTTTCGCCATGGTAGAAAGACTTGATTTGGTAGTCAAGGGGAAGTACAGTATAAAGCTAGAGTTTATTAAGATTAAGCCTACGACTATTGGTGCAGAATGGAAGGTATGTATACGTGTGCAAGTTAGACTAAAGGCAGAAAGTCAGTTACAAGATTGTTACAATAGGGCTGTTGGGAGGTGGTAAAGGTATAAAACAGGGTTAAAATGGGGAAAAAATAAAGAAATAAAACAGTTCCTTTCAGATACAAAAAAGAAGCAAACACAAAGGAGTACGCTCCTTCTACCTCCTCCAAATTATCAGTCCCATTCTAAAGTCAATTACGTGTTGTCTTTCAAATTGCTTAGTGTGTGTGTGCGTGTATATATATATACACGCACACACACATACATATATATATATACACGCACACACACACATACATATATCTATATATATATGCACACACTGATATGTGTATACTGATATATATAAATGCAAAAAGGATACTTTAATTGCCCATGTAAAATGACCATTTCTTCCCCCTAAAATAATCTCTGAGGGAATAAATTTTGTACATATTCTAATAAATAATTAAAAAATTTAAAAAATATATTAACTTACACAAATCTAAGTGAAACCAACACATATAATTACATGTAATCACATATCAAAACTCTTTCTGGAATAGAATGCAGAACCTATAGTGCACAATTAAAGATTCCTGAAGGGACTTCATATCAAGGATGAGATCCTGGAACAAGAAGTAAGTGGAAACAAGTATTTTTGATATGTGGCTTGTCTACATCAGGCTGAGAAAGCCCAGAGACAACAGATGATCTCACTAAATTGAAAAGTTTCTTATAGCTTGGACTTATGAAGCCCAAGTCAATATTCCTTTGTGATAAAATAGATGAAAGGAAATCAAACTATTTTCTGGCTATTTCAGCTCCTTCAGTGTGCATTGGTTCTTCTCTTCTTTCCTCCACAGTGTTGACATAATGGGTTCCTGTGGGAGGTCTCTTCTGAGGTGTCACCTCTTCTTAAAAGCCCTCCCTGACCACACAGCCCATGCTCTGAGCATTCACTAGCAGATGCCTCTTTCCTCAATATCACTGTCACTGTCTGCAATTACAGTGCCATTTTATAATCAACTGACTAGTGTCTATCTCCTGGACTAGACTCTGAGTTCTGTGATGATAGAAACTGGATCTGCTCTTGCTTACTTCTGTATTTTTAGTTTCCAGGGAAGTGCTGGACCAGAGCAGAAATTCTGGGGTCTGACAGTGAAGAAAATAGAAAACATATCACTTTTCATTTTATAACATATATAATTTAACATGAAAAGATATTGTGCCATACAACAGAGTGCGGAAGGGTCAATCTGGAGCTGGGAATTAATAGGTTAATAAGTAGCACACCTAGATAAGTGCCTAGATGCACCTAGATAAGTGTATTTTATAACTCCTAGGTAAGTGTATTTTATACTCCTAGATAAGTGTATATATACTAGTATTTTATAACTCCTATATAAATACACCTCGATAAGTGTATTTGGTAACTCCTATGTATTAGGAGTTATAAAATACATATTTGTAGAATAAATGAATGAGTCAGATAAGCCAAATTAAAACAAAAATAAACAAGTGGGACTACATCAAACTAAAAAGCTTCTGCACAGGAAGGAAACAACCGACAGAATGAAAAGACAACCTATAGAATGGAAGAAATATTTGCAAGCCATACACCTTATAAGGATTAATCCATAGGATACACAGGGAATTTATACAACTCAATAGAAAACAAACAAACTAACGAATAAACTAATAGCCCAGTTGAAAAATGGGCTAAGGACTTTTTCCGAAGAGGACATACAAATTACCAACAAATATATGAAAAAATGTTCCATGTCACTAATCATTAGGGATGTGCAAACTAAACCACAATGAGATTTCACTTCACACCTGTCAGAATGGCTTTTATGTAAAAAAAAAAAAAAAAAGAAAAGACAATAAGTGATGGTGAGGATGTGGAGAAATTTAAACCTTTGCACAATCTTGGTGGAAATGCAAAATGATGTAACAACTGAGGAAAACATTATAGAGGTTCCTCAAAATAAACAAATAAATAAAATTACCATATAATTCAAGAATCCTGTTTCTGGGTATTTATTCAAAACAACTGAAACCAGGATCTTGAAGATATAGTAGCACTCCTATGTTCATTAAACCACTATCCGTAATAGTCAAAATACATAAATAACCAAAATGTTCATTGACAGATGTACGGATAAAGAAAATATAGTATTTATGTAAAATAGAATATTATTCAGCCTTAAAAAAGGAAAGAAGTTCTGCAATATGTGACAACATGGATAAACCTTGAGGATATTATGCTAAGTGAAATACGCCAGCCAGAGAAGAACAAATGCTACACATGATTTTGCCTATGTGAGATGTCTATAATAGTCAAATTCATAGAATCAAAGTATAGAATAGTGGTTGCCATAGACTAGAATAAGGCAGAAATGGGCAGTAACTAATTAATTGGCATAAAGTTTAAGTTAAGTTCTAGAGATCTGCTGTACGACATTGTACAGCAATGTCAGTGATAATGTACTGCGTACTTAAAAATGTGTTAGAAGGGTAGAGTTCAGGTTAAGTGTTTTTATCACAAAAAATAAAATAAATTCAAAGGAAGTAGATAATAACAAAAAATGAAATGTACTTGACTTATGAGACAATGTAAGAGCTCTAGGCTAGGATCCTGAAATATGGCTTCTAATTCCAAGGCCTTATTCATTCAGCTGTGGGTCCCTGAGGAAGTCACTTAACTTTTCTGTTTCATAGATGCCATATATATATACAACGTGGTATTGGACAAGATATTCTCCAGTGTCTTCTTTAGCCTTGAAGTTGCAGTCTCTTTTAGTTGATCCCCATGATCAAGATATATGTGAGTGTCAATCCTGCTTTACCACTTTCTAGATGTGTGAGTAGCTATTCAATATCTCTGAGCCTCAGTTTATTTTTCTATGTAATGGTAATAATCATGCCTTTTCTTGGGTTGTTCTGTGTCTTAAATGATATGTGACTATTAAAATGTTCTAACTCAGCATTTGCCATAGTAGGTGCACAGCAATTATTAGCTCTTTTCACTTTTGTTAGATTGGTGAAAAAACAGGGGGTAAGTGTAGGAGCTCAATACAGCCTCACTAAGTAGCTATGATCAGAAAGAGGGCCGGGCCTGATCGAGGTGGGCCGGATAAGAATGAGTTAAAGGAGTTAACAGGCTGCCCAGCTGGACTGGTTCTCAATCAAGGGCCTGCACAAAAAGCCAGCAGAAACAGAAGTGGGGGCTGGCCATGCTGAGAGTGCCTTGGGAGGAGGCCAGCAGCTGAGAAGTTGCTCATCTTTTGGTTCAGTCTGTTGTTAAACCATGGAGTAGGGGGTTGTGGGGTAGTAAACTGGATGGCCCGTTAAAACCCTGAGAGAAAGAGAGTACAAGAGAGACCAGTGTTTTACATTGAGCCTGACAAATAAAAGACCAACCTGAACCATCTGGTTCTGTAACATATGGGAAACACAGATTTCTATTGTAGGTGACCAAAATATTAGTCTATTGAATCTTAAGGCATTTGACTATCGGGGGAATTTGAATAATGGGATAAATAGCTCTTAGAATGGTGAGCCTTATGAAGGACCAGATAGAAGAAAAGGTTTAGATATAATGGAATGGTTGCGGATTTTGGCACAGTGCACCTCATTGCAGGCATCCCAGTTGTTTAGAAATATTAACTCACGGATACTTAGAGTGTTGCTGGTTTTGAGGGAGCATTGCTCCAATGGAGGGGAGAAGAAATGTAAGTTAGCTGAAAAGTTAGGAGACTGCTATTCCTGAGCAGAATGGGTCAGAAAAAGCAGTAGGACTGCATCCTATTCCTATGTTATAATCTCTTTGATTCATAGTGAAACAGAGATTAAACATAAGAACCAGAGCCTGTTTATAATTGCCCCCAAGTAAGGGCCCTAGAAAGGTCTGCTAGTATGTAAGCAATTAGTTTTAAAAATGTATGAAATCATTTGATAATCAATTAAGGATTATATTTTAAAAAGCTATTTTTCCTGTTGCTTTTGAGGTCATGTTCTCCAAGCCTTAGTAAAAGAATGGGACCAAATTAATGCAAAATTCCATTATAACAGTAGTCTGAGAGAAACATGGCATAGGTTGCTAATTTCCAATCTAAGCATAAAGCATTATACAAAGTTTGTAGTTGAAGAGAATGGAAGAATAAAGTATGACAAGCCCAGTGGATATACTACAGCTAGATTTTAGCAAAACATTCTGTAAACTCTTACAATTTATCCTTCAATCTAACCCAAATTAATTTGCGCAGGCTTAAGAGTAACATAATGCTTTATTAAGTGGATATTTAAATGGTGGGGTGCATTCTAATGTATCCAAAGTTGAGATAGTACACAGAAGGTCAAAAATGGGTATTCAGTGTTGCTTAATTGTGTTGCTAATTTGTAAAGAATGCTAAGTGACATCTGCAAAGACAGAAGGGTGACAAGTGCCAATATTAACCAACGGTTTAAATACAGAGGCCCAGAATACCCAGAAATATTAGCAAGAAGTTAATGGGTAACAGCTTGAAAAAGTAAAAATACATTTGTGAGGGTACAGACTTTGGGCAGACTTTGCCATGACAGGGAGCAGTAGAGTAGATAATAATAGTGTCTGGTATTCATAAAGCATCTGTCTTTGGGGATTTCAAAGCACTTTGGATGTGTATTATTGAATTCAGCACTGCCCTCTTTTGTCTGGAGTGGCCCTAGTAGTGTCAATGGGGGATGTGGCCAGCCTGCAGGCTGGAGACATTATCATGCCTTTAATGATAATCGAGGCAGAGTGTCTGGGGCAAAGGGCATTTCAGGGAGCTAAGAGGCTCCTTGATTTTGTACTCTGAAATTTCAGCTGGCAACTGGGTTTTGACTATGCTTAGCCTGGTTTTTAGCACATGATTGTGATAGGGGATGAGGAGGTAAGGTGAGTTTAAAAGGCTGGAAAGAGGTATTATCTTGATGAAACTGAGCCACACAGAAATGAAGGGGAAAAGGGGAGCTAGTCTCTCTCATGAGTGAATTCTGGGCTTTCTGACTGTGTGGCTGCATGGTGATGTCCTTTAACATTGAGGTGGCAATACAAGGGGTCATAGAATGTAGGCAATGGAATAGAAGAGGCAGTATATCTACTTAACTCTGGCAGATAATCCTAGAGAGTGAAAATATTATCTGAGTACCTCCTTACCAGGAAGATGGAGACAAGCTGAAGGCAGATCAGAGCAGGAGGGATTGACTCATGGTTAAGTGAGCTGGAAGTGGTGGGGACATGCTAAGTTTACAGCTAGAAGAGAAATTACTGAGAATGGTATATGAGTCAATCTGGGAGTAACAGGATGAAATTAAGAATGCTTTTCATCAAAAGAAATGTTTTAGATGGTGGGATAAGTCTCATTAAGTCTATTTTTTGGTTGAAATCATATTTTGGTTGAAAATATCATCTCGTGTAATAAGGTCTGTCTGTTTGTTAGCTACTGAAACACAGCTTGCAAGTGATGATTATGAAGCAATCAACAAACACTTTGCAAAGGGGTGTGTGTGTGTGTGTGTGTGTGTGTGTGTGTGTGTGTGTGTTGGTCCTTACCTTACAGTAAGCCACAATAACTAGGAAAGGTTAAACTTTACATAGTCCTTGTAAGGAAATATAGTTTCTAAATTTATACTCAATACTTTTCATTAAAAGAATGAGAAGAACTTGACAAAAGCACATAATCCTTCTCTGTCCAGCATAGAATCATTTGGAACCTACTTTTGTATCTTCCCAAAAGCACCCATGTGAAGGATAGCAACTACAGAGAAAAGTAGAAATTGTGATGATGCTATAAAATGTTGAGCACTTTGCTATAAAATCATATAAAGTCTCTAAATATATGCATTCAGGTGGAGCTTATGAAAAAACTTTTAGAAATAAACACCATCATGATTCCTTCAGGAAGTAGTAGCTGTAGCCAATATAAGCCATTTCCTATATGATTCTTCAGTGATCTTGAATACATCCTCCTTCTATGTACTTAGTAAAAACAACTGATTAGAGTAGGGGAAACAACAGTCAAACAGCCACATTATACAGAGAATGCACAGAGACAATTAATGAAACGTGATCAGTCCCGACATTTTTCATATTGCAAGTGGAAACGTGCGTAGGATCTTATTACCTAATAAACTCTTGAGCACACTGACAAATTCTGAACATAGTGCTAACTGTTCTGGTGCACACATACTTCTTACTTTCCCAGATTTCTGTTAAACACATACAAAAATGCTCCCAAACTACAAGTAGAGCTGCTCACATGCCAGATCCCATTAATAACATATAATGGCTTTCTTATGATGCATTTTAAAAATCATGGACCTTACAGATTTTATCCAAAGTATGTTGACGTCCCTGCATCATGCCAGGGAGTCTCTGCTCAATTTCTAAACATCAACAGGATCGCTCAGACATGAAATCGCTGTGTCCAAAGAAGTAAAGCCAGTTCCTAGCTGTTTTAAAAGAAGCCCCTTCTGTGCTGTGAATGTTTTTGGGGGTATTAGAGTTATATGATTTGATCAAAAGACAAGATTAAATAAATGAGCAAGTAATAATATGTAACCATTTCTTCAGCTTTTTGCTCAATCCTACTCAAATGAGTTGGCAGACATTAGAGGCTGGCTTAAACTTAAACAATTACAAGCTTCCAAACTAATTAGGGAGGAGAACATTATAGGGCTTGCAGAATTTGGCAGCTATTGCTAAAAATAAGAGTTCAAAACTATCTGTTATGAAAACGATTTAAAGGATCCAAGGAACAGCAATAGTAAACTATCAGCATGGCCCTGAGCAACGCGACTTCCTTTTGTATACCTTCTCTTCATTTTTCACACTAGTTGATAGAGGAAGCCACACAGCTTTCTGTGCCAAAACAATGCCACATGTGCTTGGTCTAATTTACAGAATCGATGCATCAATGCCTTTATTACTTCTACTATAAAATATGATAAAATTTGTTGAAAGTTCTGAGGTTAAAACATTATTACAGTTGTCTCCAAATATTCCATTGTGATACTAGATTATTTTTCCTTCTAAAGTACTGCTGCTGCTTTAATACAATTTATGAAAGAAAAGATTTTCTTTGAATAAAAGCTTCCTAGGAACAGTTCATAGACCAAAGAAAGGGCACACCTACTAATTTATAATTTTGAAGTAAACTATAATCAGAAATGGATAAATACAGCCAAATAGAAGTAAAATACTAAATAAAGTGTTGTGAAGAAAACAAAGTCTCAAAAAGTGGGGCAACTTCCTCCAAGTTTCCGTAACATGCTTGCATGTGATAAAACCTGATGAGAAGAGAACTCTTTGTTTCTGCCTTGTTATCCACACACAAATTAGTATACCAAAGTCTTTTACAGCACAGGACAGAAACCCTAGACCTGGCTATGACTGTGGGAATGATCATCAATAGATCCATTTTGATTCTTGTAGCAGAAGGCTTAATTACTGATCAACCAGAAACACCATAGCCTTATTTGTAATACAGTCTTAACGCATGTCCCCAGGACAGAGCCGTGTTGAGGCCACAGTGCATATACATTCATGCAGATACATAGGACTCTATTTTCTCTAGCACATCTTTTCTTGCTCCTAACTACTTACCAAAACAACAAAAGAGAACAGAACAATAGATGTAGAAACAGAATTGCAATCATGATACATTTGAGACTCAGTATTTCAGCAAAAACCTCCTGTTGCTAACTCGAAAAATAGTGCTTAGCACAGAACGTAGCTCACAGAGATGCTTGATAAAAATTTGCTGATGGGTAGAGTTTTGGGCAAGTTGAAGGGTGTTCTTGTATATATTTGGAAAATATTGCTATACATTTCTCTCTTCTTTTTTCTCCTATAATTGTAGCAGCACATAATTGAAAGTCATCTGACTCACAGGATTGGGAGTGAACCTGGCAGGCCCTGGAACAGATCTTCACTGGCATATGTGTGAGTTAAACCCTCCCTTAATATAAATAGCATATCCTTATTCAGACAAAGGTGATGTATAAATGCAGCAGAGGAGTGGACACTCTTCCTTCTCTTTTGATCCCCTCACTTCACCTTAGCTTCCCTTTCTCATTTTAAAGTCTCAAAATATTCGTGTACACTTTATGCCCACACTTCCTTTGGTATCTACATATTTTTTAAAACCTTGCAACTTTTCTATCGCTCCCAACACCCCACTGATATAGCTAAGATTTCTTAAAGGCCAAATTGAACCGACATTATGTGGGCCACAGTCTCCTGGTCTTTATGAAGCACTTAACACTGTGGATCATCCTTTTTTTCTGGAAATTCTGTGCTTTCCAAAATCTCATTGTGACAAACCCTATCTGAACCCTCTTCACATCCCCTTTCTGCCTTCCCATAGATACCGCCAGATGCTGGTGTTTCCTGGTTTTTCACTTTAGTGCTCTTCCTTTCTCATTTCAATCTGTTTGCTGATGATCAACTTTATCTTTAGCGAAAATTTTTGTTTAGAATTCCAGATCTATATGCTTAACAGGCTGATGGCATCATTACTGAGATCTATCACAGGCATTTCCAACTCAACTTGTTCAAACTATCTCTCCCCCTTGCTCCCATAGCCCCTGTCTCCCACTCTGTGTTTTATTCTCATTTTAGTTAATGATTCTGTTCTCCAACTGGTTATCCAAGAAATAAATATGTGAATTATCTTGTTTCCCCTCTTTCTCTCACTCTTCCTAATGGTTCCACTCAATCAAATGGTTGTGAAGCTCTGCCCGTGCACTTTGTAAACTTTGCTCAATTTTGTTTATCCCGTTTGCTGGTGACGTACACCACATCCTTGTTATCTCTCTTGTGGACTTTTCCATAGCTTTCCTCTGCACTCTTTTCTGTCAGGGCTGCCCCCTTCTGCATCAGTCTCTACACTGTTGCCAATTTCTTTTTTTTTTTTTTTTTTTTTTTGAGACGGAGTCTCGCTCTGTCGCCCAGGCTGGAGTGCAGTGGCCGGATCTCAGCTCACTGCAAGCTCCGCCTCTCGGGTTCACGCCATTCTCCTGCCTCAGCCTCCCAAGTAGCTGGGACTACAGGCGCCCGCCACCAGGCCCGGCTAATTTTTTGTATTTTTTAGTAGAGGCGGGGTTTCACCGTGTTAGCCAGGATGGTCTCGATCTCCTGATCTCGTGATCCTCCCATCCGGCCTCCCAAAGTTCTGGGATTACAGGCTTGAGCCACCGCGCCCGGCCTCTGTTGCCAATTTCTAAAATTCATACCCAGTCATGTTACTTTCCTCTTTAGAATTTTACAGCAGCTTCCCAGGGTTACTGTTCATACAGCATTTGAGGTCCTTTGTGATCTAACCTCTACTTAGCTCTGTAGTGTCACCTTCTAATGCACTGTGTACACATTTCAGCTTCCGATCATAGTAAAATATTTGTAGCTGATTCACTTGCCTTCCCTTCCTTCCTTTTCTCTTTTCTCCCCAGGTGATTTTTACCTAGGCTTTTATCCTTTTAAATACTATCTCTAAACTGATCATTCTCAAAATTACACCTCTTGTCTCAGACTTCTAGTCATATATTCATCTACTAGATGTCTAATACACATCTCAGACTTAACATGTTCTAAAACACTCCTAATCATCTCCAAAAAGTTCGTTCTTGTAGTCTTCCCCTTATCAAGATAGAGCAACTCCTTGTTTCTGGTTGGACAAGGCAAAACCTTGGAATCATTTTTGATGTCTCTCATATCCCATGTCAAAGTTAATAAGTAAATTTTGCAGACACTCTCTTCAAAATATGACTACGGTCGAATTTACCAATGTGATTCAAGCCACCATCATCTTTTGCTGGTTTGTTACGGCCCCCTAGCTGGTCTTCCTGCACATGTTCTTGTCCTTTTTCAGCCTATTTTTATCAAAGCAATCACTATTATCCTATTAGAATGTATGTTAAATCATTTCGCTCTTCTGCTCAGAACCCTCCAATGATTTCCCATTTCACTCTGTAAAAGGCAGAACCGTTTTCAGTTGCTCTTCTTTTTCCAAGAAATGTTCATTTTTTTAGTCCCCGCATTAATTAGAATCCTCTGCTTCTTTCTGGCTTCTAAATTTTTCAGAATCCAACTCATTTATCAATTAATGGTACAATATTTTTGTTGCACATTGTTGTATAAAACAGTTGTTGTTATTTAACCTTCGATGTGCTTGTCTATAGCCGAAGTGTACAACATGAACAGTAAAGTAGTACACCTTACATTTCTGTTTATCACTTACATCTTGGCCCATTGTATAAAATCCAGCAGTGTTTATTCAAATTATTGCTTATATTAACATTACAAAATAAGTGGTGCTAAGCCACAGAATTTTAAATGTATATATTTCTTGGCAGAGACATTAATTTTGGTGGTTCAGTAGTCCTAGACCTTGTTCATCTATGAAGAAGAAATAGCTTCATGTGTATGTTATTAATAATAGCCACAAAGCTGAACTTGAGGAACCAAGTATCAAATCCATCTCTTTTGTCAATATTGGTGTCAGAACCCCTGAAAATATTTCTATTTGTGGCCATATAAATTACCTGTCTTCTTGAGATTAGATTAATACCCTATTCCAATAGACCAGCCCTTGGAGAGTTTACTTTTGGCTCTTAACCTTTTAGCTATCATAGACTGCTGGAAGATTTGTTAAGAGTTGTGGCCCTTCTCCTCCCCATATACCTATACACATAACCACTTAATATTTCTAAACTCGAGTTACCAAAATACTATCCATGAATTTTCCAGGATACCATAGATGGACCAAAATATATTTTCCCCTTACTACCATAAATGATTACATGATTTTAGTTAAAACATATGCTATGTTTGTTTGTGTCTCAATTTTCATCATTTATAAAAAGAGGAAAATCTCCTAGTGCCAGTTTAGCACACAGAGGGTGGGCTAAGTCCCTTGGGCACTATGCAAAGTGAAAAGTATAATTTCATCCAAGAGGAGAGTTGAGTTAACAGCAAAGAAGTGTGGGGCTTTTAAACAGTAGTAACTTACCTTATTCAATGGTTATGGTAAATTGAACCAGTTCACCTAGATGCAATGGAATATCACTGAAAGAGAGAATTAGTTTATGTGGATAAATGTTTCATTTGAAAGTAAATAACTTTAGATTTTGGAGCCAGCAGGTCCCTGCTCTACTTTTCTTAATCTGTAAAACAGCTCTTAGCATCAGTCTTTCTTTATCCTATGATTAATTAAGCAATCATCTCTTTTAAAGATTTATTTTTTTTTTTGTAAAAATGGATGGCATGTTTTTAATGAAATTGTAAAATTTAATCAATGTCCTCCAATTCCAACCCCACACAAAAGAATACAACACTGTGTGCAGAGCAAAGATTTTTTTGAATCAATCCAAGTTTTATTTTTTATACGTTGTTTCTACCCAACAGCAAAAACAAATAAATAAAATAAAGTAAGTTAAAAAATATTTTCAGGCAGCAAGAAGGAGCAATGTTTTAAAAACAGTTCTCCTAGATACTCTGGCATTCTAGAAGTCTCAGGGAATGACATGGCCCTAGGTAGGGCTGCCAGATGAGCTTTATAGCTCCCTCCCTAAAGAATGGCTTCTCGTCCTCTTGTATAGCTTTGCCAAAAGCTAACCAACATGTCACATGCTCATTACACCAAGCTCATGGAACCAACCCAGGCTGGTTCCAAAGCGTCTAGATTGTTATGTTGCCTGTGTCACTTATAAATCTTGTGAATGCAAATTCATTACATTATATTCACATCTCACCTTCTTCAGTTTCTTCCTCTTCCTCCATTACTGAAACACCAGGGTTTCAGTCTAGGCCCTGCTGCTCACCACACAGAGAGCCAATCACTGAGACAATGAGTATTGCCAAGGAAGAAGGCTTTAATTTGGTGCTGCAGCTGAGAAGATGACAGGTCAGTCTCAAATCCATCTCCCTGACCAACTAAAATTAGTGGTTTATATAGCAAGGAAGAAATGTAACCACGTGTAGGAAAACAGGAATTAGGGAGGAGTAAGGAAGAGGAGTTGGTCAACAGGAGGCAAGTGGTCAGTTAGGCAATCATGATGGGTGAAGAGGTCTGATGTCTCACTTGCAAACGCAGTGATCTGGTGAGTTTCAGATCCTTGATACTCTCTGGGAGGCTTGATTGTTGGTTTCCTGACAAGGAAACTCAGATAAGAAAATGTAACTTTCTCAAGTTTTAAGACTGGGTGGATCAATTTCTGTGTTTATTCAAAGAAACCATAAACATCAGCTCTGTGGGACAGAGGGGTCAGTTTCACCTCCTCCTCATTATCTCCAACTGCCATTTACAGAGCACCTAAGAGGAACCAGGCACTATACTATTTTTCTTCTCTTTCTTTTCCTCCAAATTTATTGAAAGTATAATTAAAAATAAAAATTGTATCTATTCAAGGTATAGAACACGATATGATAGATATAATAAGCTGTCAAACTATTATCACAACCAAGCTAATTAACACATTCACCACCTTACATAGTTACCATCTTTTGTGTGTATGGTGAGAACTCTTAAGATCTACTCTCTTAGCAAATTTCAAGTATTCAATACAATATTGTTAAATATAGTCACTATGCAGTATGTTAGGTCCCCAGAACTTAATCATTTTATAAATGAAAATTTGTACCCTTTGACAAAATCTCTCCATCTCCCCCAAGCAACAATCATTCTACTCTCTTCTTCTATGAGTCTGACTCTTTCAGATTCCATATGTAAGTGAAATCACGCAATATTTGTCTTCCAGTATCTGGCCCACTTTACATACCAAAACACCTTCCAGGTTCATTTCATCAATATTGTTGCAAAAGACAGAATTTCCTTGTTGTTTACATTAGAACTATATTCTACTGTGTATGTACATATATATATATAATATATATTTCATATATAACTTTATACATACTTCATGTAAAATTCATGATTTATGTAAATGTATATTTATTTTATATTTCTTTATCCATTTATCCATTGATGGACACTTAAGTTATTGTGAGTAATGCTGCAATAAGCATGGGAGTGCGTATAGCTCTTAGATATACTGACTTCGTTTCCTTTGGATATGTACCCAGAAGTGGGATTGCTTTGTATGGTGGTTCTATTTTTAATGATTTCAGGAACCTCCATAATGTTTTCCATAATGGCTGTATCAATTTACATTGCCACCAGCAGTGTACAAGGTTCACTTTCCTACACACCCTCATCAAGACTTAGCTCCTGTCTTTTTAATAATAGCAGTCATAACAGGTATGAGGTGATGCATCTCATTGTGGTTTTGATTTGCATTTCCCTGAGGATTAGTAATGTTGAGTACCTTTTCATATACCTGTTTGTCATTTTTATGTCTTAACTGGGAAAGGGTCTATTCAAGTCCTTTGCCCTTTTTTACTTAGGCTATTTTTAATTTTTTTGTTATTGAATTATATGAGTTCCTTATATGTTTTGAATATTAACTGTTTGTCAGATATATGGTTTACAAATATTTTCTCCCATTCTGTAGATTGCTTTTTCATTTTGTTGATTGCTTCCTTTGCTGTGCAGAGCTTTTTAGTTTGATGTAGTCCCAATTATGTATTTTTGTTTTTACTTGTCTGTGCCTTTGGTGTCATATCCAAAATGTCATTGTGAAGACAAACATCAAGGAGCTTTTTCCCTGTTGTTTCTAGGAGTTTTGCAGTTTCAGGTCTTACATTTAACTCTTGAATATATTTCTTGGGTATGGTGTAAAATAAGGATCCAATTTCATTTCTTTGCATGTGGATATATGGTTATCCTACATAATTTATTGAAGAGACTATCTTTTCTTCTATGTGTATTATTGGTACCCTTGGTAATGATTAGTCAACAGGATATATGTGACTTTTTTCTGGCCTTTCTATTCTATTCCGTTGGTCTATGTGTCTGTTTTTATGCCAACACCATACTGTTTTGATTACTATAGCTATGTAATACAGTTGGAAATCAGTAAGTGTAATACCTCTAGATTTGTTCTTCTTGCTCAAGATTGCTTTGCTATTCAGGGTCTTTTGTTGTTCCACATGAATTTCAAGATTATTTTTTCTATATCTGTGAGAATTTTCATTGGAATTTTGATAGGAATTTATGTGAATCTATAGATCTCTTTGGTTAGTATAGACATTTTAGCAATAATCAAATAGCTCCAACATTTTAACAATATTTTAAATGGTTAGTATAGACATTTTAACACTATTAATTCTTCCAATCAATGAAAAAGGGACATCCTTTCATTGATTTGTGTCTTCTTCAATTTTTTCATCAATATCTTAGAGTTTTCAGTGTACAGATTTTTCACCTCAGTTTATTTCTACATATTTTATTCTTTTCGATACTACTGTAATGAAATTGTTATTCTTTTTTTTGCAAGAGTTTGTTTCTAGTGTATAGAAATACAAATAATTTTTCTATATTGTTTTCGTATTCTGCATTTTTACTGAATTTGTTTATTAGTTCTAATCAGCTTTTCGGTGGTATATTTAGGATTTTCTATATATAAGAAAATGTAATTTGCAAGCAGAGACTATTTAACTTTTTCCTTTCCAATGTGGATGCTTTTTATTTTTTAATTTTTAGCTTAATCACTCTGGCTAGCACTTCCAGTACTATATTGAATGGAAGTCATGAGAGGAAACACTTTTGTCTTTTCAGACTATGATGTTAATTATGGGCTTGTCATATATGGCCTTTATTATGTTGAGGAATATTTTTTCTGTAGTCTTGTTAAGAGTTTTTATGATTAAGAAGTGTTAAACTTTGTCAAATGCTTTTTCTGTATGTATTGCGATGATCATATGATTTTTATCCTTCATTCTGTTAACATAATATATTATGTTTATTTATTTTTATATATAAAATCATCCTTAATCTCAGGGATAAATCCCACTTGATCATGGTATGATCCTTTACACGTGTCATTGAATTTGGTTTGCTATTATTTTGTTGAGAATTTTCACATGTATGTTCATAACAATATTAATCTATGGTTTTCTTTTCTTGTAATGTCCTTATTTGGCTTTGGTTTGAGGTAATATTGGCCTTAAAATGAGTTTGGAAGTATATTCTACTCTTCATGTTTTTGAAAGAGTCTGAGAAGGATTGGAATTAATTCATCTTTAAATGTTTGCTAAAATTCACTGGTGAAGCCATCTGGTTGTGTTTTTTGCTGTTGTTGTTGGAGCTCTTTGATTATTGCTTCAATTATATTACTCATTATTGATCTAGATTTTTTATTTCTTCGTTCAGTATTGGCAAGTTATATGATTCCAGCAGTTTTTCTATTTCTTCTAAGTTATTCAATGTGTTGGCATATGTGTGTTTCACGCTAGTTTCTTATGATCTTTTGTATTTCTGAGATATCATATTTAATATTTACTCTTTTATTTATAATTTTATGTATTTTAACCTTATCTCTTGGCTTGAAGATTTGTCAATTTTGTTTATATTTTTAAAAAGGCAAATCTTGGCCGGGTGCGGTGGCTTACTCCTGTAATCCCAGCACTTTGGGAGGCCGAGGCGGGCAGATCACGAGGTCAGGAGATTGAGACCATCCTGGCAAACATGGTGAAACCCCATCTCTACTGAAAATACAAATAAATAAATAAATAAATAAATAAATAAATAAATAAATAAATAAGGCAACTCTTACTTTCAATGATCTTCTCAATTGTCACTCCAGTCTCTATTTCATTTATTTCCATTCTATTGTTTATTATTTTCTTTCTTTTGCTAATTTTGGGCTTAATTTGTTCTACATATTTTAGTTTCTTGGGCTATAAAACTAGATTTTTTTATTTGAGTTTTTTAAGGTAAGCGTTTATTTTTATAAACTTTCCTTTTAAAGCTGCATTTGCTGCATCCCATGAATTTGCGTATGTTGTGTTTCTATTTTTATTTATCTTAAGATCTTTTTAGATTGTTTCCTAATTTCTTATTTCATTCATTGATTGTTCAGGAGTTCAGTTTCCACATATTTGTAAATTTTCCAATTTTCCTCCTGTTATTGATTTCTAGTTTTATACCATTGAGGTAGGAAATGATACTTAATATAATTTCAATGTTTTTAATTTGGTAAGACTTATTTTGTGGACTATCATGTGATCTATCCTGAAGAATGTTCTTTGTACACTTGACAAGAATGTGCATTTTTCTGCTGTCTGATAGCACATTCTGTATTTATCCGTTAAGTCTATTTGCTCTACCAGTGTTATTTATGTCATCTGTATATTTATTGACTTTCTATCTGGATAATCTATCCAATGTTTAAAGGGAATTATTGAAGTCCCTTACTGTTGTTGTTTTGCGTTCTATTTCTCCCTTCAGTTTTATTAGTATTTGTTTTATTATATTTATATTCTGCAATGTTGGGTACCTATATGTTTACAATTTTTATGCCTTTTGATGAATTGATCCCTTTACCAGTATACAGTGACCTCATTTGTTTTTTGCAATAGGTTTTTACTGGAATTCTTTTTTTTTTTTTTTTTTTTTTGTGAGACAAAGTTTTGCCCTTGTTTCCCAGGCTAGAATGCAATGGCACGATCTCCTCTCGCTGCAACCTCCACCTTGGGGGTTCAAGTGATTCTCCTGCCTCTGCCACCCAAGTAACTGGGATTACAGACATGTGCCACCATGCCCAGCTTATTTTGTATTTTTAGTAGAGATGAGGTTTCAGCATGTTGGTCAGGCTAGTCTCAAACTCCTGACCTCGGGTGACTCACTTGCCTCAGCCTCCCAAAGTGCTGGGATTACAGGCATGAGCCACCATGCCTGGTCTTGAAATTCTATTTTGTATTAAATACATATAGTCACCCCTGCTCCTTCTTCATTGCTAATTGCCTGGAATATCTTTTTTACATCCTTTTGCTTTCAACCTATATGTGTTCTTAAAGTAAGTTTCTTGTGGGCAGTGATTGTTGGACTTTGTTTTCATTTTTAATCCATTCAACCACTCTGCCTTTTGATTGGAGAAAAGAATTCATTTATGTTAAAGCACTTATTGATATATAAGAACTTACTATTGCCACTTTGTTAATTGTTTCCTATTGTTTTGTAGTTCTTTTGCTTCTTTTATCCTCTCTCATGTCTTCCTTTCTTTTTCTTATTTTTCTCTTTTTTATTATACTTTAAGTTCTAGGGTACATGTGCACAATGTGCAGGTTTGTTACATATGTATACTTGTGCCATGTTGGCGTGCGCTGCACCCATTAACTTGTCATTTAGGTATAACTACTAATGCTATCCCTTCCCCTCCCCTCACCCCATGACAGGCCCCAGTGTGTGGTATTCCCCTTCCTGTGTCCAAGTGTTCTCACTGTTCAATTCCCACCTATGAGTGAGAACATGAAGTGTTTGGTTTTTTGTCCTTGTGGTAGTTTGCTGAGAATGATAGTTTCCAGCTGCATCCGTGTCCCTACAAAGGACACGAACTCATCCTTTTTTAGGGCTGCATAGTATTCCATGGTGTATATGGGCCACATTTTCTTAATCCAGTCTGTCACTGATGGACATTTGGGTTGATTCCAAGTCTTTGCTATTGTGAATAGTGCCACAATACACATACGTGTGCATGTGTCTTTATAGCAGCATGATTTATAATCCTTTGGGTATATACCCAGTAATGGGATGGCTGGGTCAAATGGTATTTCTAGTTCTAGATCCTTGAGGAATCACCACACTCTCTTCCACAATGGTTGAACTAGTTTACAGTCCCACCGACAGTGTAAAAGTGTTCCTATTTCTCCACATCCTCTCTAGCACCTGTTTTTTCCTGACTTTTTAGTGATTGCCATTCTAACTGGTGTGAGATGGTATCTCATTGTGGTTTTGATTTGCATTTCTCTGATGGTCAGTGATGATGAGCATTTTTTCATGTGTCTGTTGGCTGCATAAATGTCTTCTTTTGAGATGTGTCTGTTCATATCCTTTCCCCACTTTTTTATGGGGTTGTTTGTTTGTTTGTTTCTTGTAAATTTGTTTGAGTTCTTTGTAGAGTCTGAATATTAGCCCTTTGTCAGATGAGTAGATTGCAAAAATTTTCTCCCATTCTGTAGGTTGCCTGTTCACTCTGATGGTAGCTTCTTTTGCTGTGCAGAAGCTCTTTAGTTTAATTAAATCCCATTTGTCAATTTTAGCTTTTGTTGCCATTGCTTTTGGTGTTTTAGACATGAAGTCCTTGCCCATGCCTATGTCCTGAATGGTGTTGCCTAGGTTTTCTTCTAGGGTTTTTATGGTTTTAGGTCTAACATTTAAGTCTTTAATCCATCTTGAATTAATTTTTGTATAAGGTGTAAGGAAGGGATCCAGTTTCTGCTTTCTACATGTGGCCAGCCAGTTTTCCCAGCACCATTTATTAAATAGGGAATCCTCTCCCCATTTCCTGTTTTTGCCAGGTTTGTCCAAGATCAGATTGTTGTAGATGTGTGGTATTATTTCTGAAGGCTCTGTTCTCTTCCATTGGCCTATATCTCTGTTTTGGTACCAGTACCATGCTGTTTTGGTTACTGTAGCCTTGCAGTATAGTTTGAAGTCAGATAGCGTGATGCCTCCTGCTTTGTTTTTTGACGTAGGATTGTCATGGCCATGCGGGCTCTTTTTTGGTTCCATATGAACTTTAAAGTAGTTTTTTCCAGTTCTGTGAAGAAAGTCATTGGTAGATTGATGAGGATGGCATTGAATCTATAAATTACCTTGGGCAGTATGGCCATTTTCATGATATTGATTCTTCCTATCCATGAGCCTGGAATGTTCTTCCATTTGTGTCCTCTTTTATTTCATTGAGCAATGGTTTGTAGTTCTCCTTGAAGAGGTCTTTCACATCTTTTGTAAATTGGATTCCTAGGTATTTTATTCTCTTTGAAGCAATTGTGAATGGGAGTTTACTCATGATTTAGCTCTCTGTCTGTTATTGCTGTATAAGAATGCTTATGATTTTTGCACATTGATTTTGTATCCTGAGACTTTGCTGAAGTTGCTTATTAGCTTAAGGAGGTTTTGGGCTGAGACGATGGGGTTTTCTAAATATACAATCATGTCGTCTTCAAACAGGGCCAATTTGACTTCCTCTTTTCCTAATTGAATAACCTTTATTTCTTTCTCCTGCCTGATTGCCCTGGCCAGAACTTCCAACACTATGTTGAATAGGAGTGGTGAGAGAGGACATCCCTGTCTTCTGCCAGTTTTCAAAGGGAATGCTTCCAGTTTTTGCCCATGAATTTGAATATACATTTACCTTTACTGGTGAGCTTTCTATTTTTTTGTTGTTACTTAGCATCCTTTTATTTCAGCTTAAAGAACTCCATTTAACATTTCTGGTAAAATAGATTGAGTGGTGATAATCTCTCCCAATACAAAATAATACTATAGCCAGCTTATTTGGCTATAGTATTCTTATTCTTTTTTTCCCCAGTACTTTTAGTATATCATTATACTCCCTCCTGGCCTACAAGGTTTCTGCTGTGAAATCAGATGGTACTCTTACAAAGGCTTATTTGTAGGTGATGAGTCTCTTTTCTTTTGCTGCTTCCAAAATTTGCCCTGTCTTTGAATATTGACAATTTCATTATAATGTGTCTTAGGATTATCTTCTCTGAGTGGCTCTTACTTGAGGACTTTTGTGGTTCATAAATACCTCCCTAAATTTGGAACATTTTCAGCCATTATTACTGGAAATAAGCTTTCTGCCCTCCTTTTTTTCTTATCCTTCTGGGACCCCCATAACATATATATTTGTTCATTTGATGGTATCCCATAGGTCTCATACACCTTCTTCACATTTTTTCATTCTTTCTGTTCCTTTAATCTACTAATTTCAAATGACCTGTGTTCTCATTGATACTTTGCTCTGCATGATCAAATATGCTGTTGAAGCTTTCTATTGAATATTCTGTTTCTGTTATTGTACTCTTCAGCTCCAGGATTTCTGCTTGTTTTTTTATGTTTTCTATTTTTTTCCTATTAACCTTCCTTTTTCATTCATCTGTTATTTACCTGGTCTTGTTTAGTTCTTGATCCATATTCTCTTGTGTCTCACTGAGCTTCTTTGAGTTGACTGTTTTGAACTATTCATTAGGTAATTCTTAGATTTTTATTTTTGGGGAGTTGGTTATTGGAGCTTTATAAGTTTCCTTTGGGGGTGACATACTTGCTTGATTCTTCATAACCTGTGTAGTCTTGTATTAGTTCATGTGCATCTGTAGAGGTAAACATCCTTTGAAGTCTTCATAGATTGGTTTTGGATGGTAAATAACTTCCCCTGTTGGACCCGTGGGCTAATGAGATTGACCTCTATGATGGCAGTAGAGTGCACATATAGCTGGATCACATGGTTGCTGCTGGGTCTGCAGTAGAGTCTACAATTGGCAGGCCTATTACCAGAAGTTTGGAAAGTCGTGGATCCCACCTGGTCTCTCAATAGATGGTACTGCTTTCAGGACCTTGGTCAGTACAGCTGATGCTGGAGCAGGGTCTGCAGTTGGGTCTGCAGATGCCAGGCCTGTTACCAGATGCATACATGGGCGTGGCTCCTATTAAGTCCTGAGAAGGACTCCCATTTGTTCACTTGGTGGGTTCCTAGGTAGGCATGACTGATCCCACACTGTTGTGAGAGACAATGAATCTGAATCACAGGGGTGTGTTAAGATCTCCAGCCAAACTAATTTCAATGGGCCTGTCTCAGGATGCATACAAGAGGTGCTCCTACCAGTGCACTTTTGTTTGTGGATAGCTGCAAAATTATTGCTGCCTAGGATATTTAAAGGGGGCAACTTCTTATTTCACCATTTTGCTAATATCTTACCTAAGATTTCAAAAAATATTATTATATTATCAACTCAACCTTGCAAATGGGCTATTATTAATCTAATGTTACAGTTGAGGAAACTGAGGCTAAATAAAAAGGTTAAGTAATTTTTCTTAGGTCTTTAGTAAATTGTGGCTAGGGGACTTAAGAGAAGTTAAGAACCGGGCGCAGTGGCTCAAGCCTGTAATCCCAGCACTTTGGGAGGCTGAGATTGGCAGATCACGAGGTCAGGAGATCGAGACCATCCTGGCTGACACGGTGAAACCCCGCCTCTACTAAAAAAATACAAAAAACTAGCTGGGCAAGGTGGCAGGCGCCTGTAGTCCCAGCCACTCGGGAGGCTGAGGCCGGACAATGGTGTAAACCTGGGAGGCTTGCAGTGAGCGGAGGTCCGGCCACTGCACTCCAGCCTGGGTGACCGAGCGAGACTCCGTCTCAAAAAAAAAAAAAAAAAAAAAAAAGAGAGAAGTTAAGAAACAGTTATGTAAAGACAAACACAAATCAGGGGGTGGCAAGTGGGAGGAAGACTATGAGAGAATTAAACATGTTCTGTGAAGCTGGGGACAAATATGATTCCACTAAAAGGAAATCTCGTAAGTGGAAAGGAAAATGTAAGTGTGTATTAACCTTGTTTGAAAAATAGAACTATTAGGGCAGAATGCAATCCTATATACAAAGAAACGAGAGCTAACAATTTCTCCTCTTTATCACAGTAAGCATGAAAAGGCTATTTCTGGCCGGGCGCGGTGGCTCAAGCCTGTAATCCCAGCACTTTGGGAGGCCGAGACGGGCGGATCACGAGGTCAGGAGATCGAGACCATCCTGGCTAACACGGTGAAACCTCCGTCTCTACTAAAACATACAAAAAAATTAGCCGGGCGAGGTGGCGGGCGCCTGTAGTCCCAGCTACTCGGGAGGCTGAGGCAGGAGAATGGCGTGAACCCGGGAGGCGGAGCTTGCAGTGAGCTGAGATCTGGCCACAGCACTCTAGCCTGGGTGGCAGAGCAAGACTCCGTCTCAAAAAAAAAAAAAAAAAAAAAAAAAAAGAAGAAGAAGAAAAGGCTATTTCTTACCTCTCCACATGAGCTCCTCTTCTTGCATGCTTACTCAGAGAGTTAGCTCTGCACAGAGAGGGTGATGAAGTAGAACAGCTGGAGAAAGGATCCAACCACTCCACCATTGTCTGGAGTAATTCTTCTCTTGTCCCATATTTCATATTCCATGCCAGAATGTTTCCCTGCAAGTATCCCAGTCCACATCCTTGATGGCGTTTTGCTGTTCTTTGAGCTTGTCTCTTTAGAAGGGGGCATCCTACCCTACACCACACTGACTACATTTATTCCTGCACCTGCGAAGACTCCTGATCATTAACTTTGATTCATATCATCTCAGTAATGTGTTAGTGCCCACATAGGTTGGCAACCTGAGCAACTGTCCAAAGGCCTAAACCTTAAACCTATTTCTCTTTCTAGACAGTCACTAATACAAACATTCATTCCACAATCATTATCATTTATTCCCTGCTCTAATCTTTATGAACACAATAGTGAACAAAATAGGCATCACCCCTTTACATGTGAACTTTACACACTTCCTCTATCTCTCTCATTCTGAGGAATAATGGGGAAAAGGAAATTAAGTATTCATTCTATGTTGATCAAGGACATCTTTTCTACATATGAAGAAAGAAACAAGATCACGTCAAACGACGTTGTTTCCCTTAATCACTTTTATCACTTAAATTTTAATTGTAGCCTTTTGTACTACATCAACAGGCAGAAAGAAGTGGATGTGACAGTTTTTGGCTCAAATCAGCCTTCCTAGATTAAAATGTGTATACCCTACCTTCCCAATAGAGACAATGAGTCTCTCCTCACCAAGTTGCTTGGATCAAACCCACTCTTGAGTCTCTAGGGCTCAGGGGAGTTCAGTGGGCTAATAGGCAATCCCAGTTGAACCTTGGCAGACCTTCCCATCAAACCTCAGGGATTGCTGGATTTGTAATACAACTCCAAAGGCATTTATGAATCAGCTGCAGTGGAAGTGTTTGCCTGTGGCATTTTGCCAAGACCCTATTAGAAGTCTCTCAGAAGAGCCTGACAACAGATATTATAAAGGCTGAAAAAGGATGATTATGGTCTGCCATTTGAAGAATCTAGACATGCTACACATCCAGTTTTCTACATTATAGATGAAAATGCAAATGCCCCTAAATATAAGCTGTCCATCCAGTACCATCTACTGTATATTGGCTGCAAATACAGTGAAGATGTTTGTAATCATCTCAACTCTTCCATGGGATATTGGTAAACTTAAATGATGGAAAGCTCATATTCTGGTACAAATTTGGTATCCTAACCATATCAATTCCTGACTTAATGCATCATCTTTCATTAAACAGTATGACTAGCCACTGAGAAAGACTTATCTTCTGATGCTGGTATGTGCTTTTAGAATCAGACGTACCCTAACTGTGTTAAGCAGCCTGAATCTGAGAACTTTAATACATTGACAGAATGCTGCCAAGAAAGAAAGAAAGAGAAAAAGAGAGAAGAAAGAAAGAAGGAAAGAAAAAGAAAGAAAGAGAGAGAGAATGAAAGAAAGATAAAGAAAGAAAGAAAAAGAAAGAAAAAAGAAAAAAGAAAGAAAAGAAAGAAAGAAGAAAGAAAAAGAAAGAAAAAACTGTTTCTTATGAAGACTGATGGAGAGTTTTAAAACTTGCATAGGAGAACAAGGCAATGAGAAAAGACAAATTATGGTTGAGTGGTGCTCAAGTTAAGCAGAAAAACTTTGGGAAAAACATTCTTTTCAACCCTCAATCCTGGTTTATTAGGCTATAATTAATTATAAATAAATGAATAGATTTTTAATCTCAAAGTTGTGTAAATATAATTTTTCCCCTCGCTGTAAAGAAAATGTAAAGAAAATAAGCCCCTTTCTGAAACAGCATACCTTCTACAAAGATGTTATGAGATGAAACAGACACAGTCTTTTGGGGAGATCCCAAAAGATGATTAATCTCACATATATGGTGAGGCTGATTTTAGGCACAAAATAGTTCCTGCTCTCTATGGTCAATTTCAGATTTGCTTAAGCAGAGTTACTAAAGGGGGGTAAGGAAATTATATTTGATACACGAGTAGGGAGAAAGGTAAAGAAATTGCCCAGAACTATTATATGTTGAAAAAACATAGTTCTGAGAGCAGCTGGAGGGAAAACCGCTGCCATGCAGATTACTGACATTATAATTTCCTGGTTTTCAGTTTCAAGTTGGCACTGTGTTCAAGCTGACAATGTGTTTACTTCTTGATAGTCAAGATACTTAGTTAAATACTGGTGGTTCCATTCTTAGCCATTTAAAATGTGTACAAATTCACTCAGGCCCTGACTCGCCTTCACAAATGTATCTGTATTGGTGCATTTCTTATTTCCTTCTTCCTTCTATGTTCCTAATCAATTTTCTTTCATCACCTGTAGGACATCAATCCAGTGGTTTATCTCTTTTACTTGTCCCTTCAATGTTTCCTCATTGGAGGATTTTTTCCCATGAAGCTAAAAAAATACACTGAATTCATGCATTCCAAAACAGTCATTGCTAAATGTACAAAATAGTGACAAGTGGAAAGGAATACAGAGCTGTGTATGTAGAACGAACTCAACGTCAAAAAAAATTGCATAGAACAATCTTGAAGCAAATAGAACAAAACTTTAGTATTCTCTGAGTCACGGGATTTTAGATGAATTTCATTCTTCACACTTTCTCATAGCCTCTAAACTTTCTGCAAATTAACATACATTATTATTTACAGAAAGAAAATTTAAAAAATACATTTGCAAAGACTTATGGTATTATGTAATATTTATCCAGCCAAGCAAATATCTGTATTTATACCATTTCTTCAGTTTCTGTTAATTCCTCAACTCACCACTATCTGAATTCCATCGTCCCTGCTTCACAGAGAAGCTCTGGTTGATTCAGGCTAACCTTCATTCTTGCCAAATTAAAGGACTATCAATCCTTGTCATGAGGAATTCCACTGCTGCATTTGCCTTTGTTGACATCTTTCTTCACTTAAAACATTCTCCTCCCTTAATTTCCACTCATACCTTTGGGTCTGTCTCCATCATGATACCCTCTTTCTCCTCTAATTTCTTAAATGCTGAGACATTTTAAAAGGCTTAGTCATAAATTGGCTGCTTTTCTCTCTTTTCGCCCTCCCAGGGCAATACCATTCACACAAATACTATAGATAATCCAATGCACATATGCTGGCCAATCTGAAACCCCTAGTTCTTATTCTGATCTAAACTGTTTTAAAGTTTAGGGGACATAAATGTACTTCATATACATAATAAGAGATATAGTATCCATTTGAAAGAACACATTTAATACATTTTACAATATAATATATTTTATGCTTCAGACAGAAGTTTGGACTTGTACATATAGGATAGTTCTTATTATAGCTAACTGGGAAAAATATACTCAGATACAATCACATAACAAAAACTCAAAGAAGATGTGTATTTTCACATTTGATTTTATTGGTGCTTACATGGTAGATTTTACATTTCAATAAAACTGTAAATAAAACTGAAAGAATACAAATGCAATACAACAAAAATACTGCAAAATAAAATCAAAAATTTGTACTATCACTTGAAGAGAAAATTATTATGACAAGTGCTGTAGATAACTGATTATTTTATTGGTTGCATATAATCTTACAGTGAGTGATAATCAGACATTCTAAAATATCTAGTGAAATTTTATAAATGGTAATGACACAGTAGCTTGAATTTTTTCTTTTTTCTGTTTCTTTATCTCTCAAAGATGTCCAAAGCATTAGAAAATCAAATAATAATGTACAGTTATCAGACACTCACTTGGCAAATGGTTAAAGAATGATAAAAAAAGTGCTAATATATCCATTGGATTGTTGAAAAATTAGCTAAGAAATTAAATTCCTACTTGGTGTAATTAGTCTTTGTACTGCTAGTTCTTTAAAACGGAGATGTCATTCCTTTTCAGGAGCCTTGTGCCATTCACAGTGCCCTAGATTGTGAGTTAACCAACCTGGTTCAAAATTGGGCTCTGCTTTAGACTTTACGTGAATTCTGGGAAGTCATTTTTACTCTCTGAGCCTCATGTTCTCCAACTGTGAAGGAAGGAAGAATATAGCAGTATTGTTGTGAAACAGTGCATGTAGAAGCAAAATCACTCTGTCAAACACTGTGTGGAATGGAAAGTCCATTGAATTTCTTGAAATAATCATTGAATTCTTAATTTAAAAGGAATAGAGAGTATAACTTTCACCCCGGGATAGGATTAATGAATGTTTAGAAAGTACAAAAAAAGTACTTTCTGAGGTTTTTACAAAGAGCAGTATTTTTGCTCTTACTTTTCACAGGTCTTGTACAAGCAGCTCGGATTAAGTGTATACTGGCACGTTCACCCAGAGTGGGTAGATCTGGGATCACTCTCAGCTTCTAAGGTCTGGGGACCTTGGTGTGCATTTATTTCTTCATTCAACGGTTATTTAGTGAGACTTATTGTGTGCCAGCAACTAGCAGATACTGAGCATAGTGTTGGACAAAAACCTTATGGTATTATTTACTCTTCTATTTGCTAACTGGAAAATCTTGGGTCAGTCACTTAAACTACCTGGCTCTCAGTTTCCTCAGGCTTAAAATGAAATGAGATAAATTATTTTTCTACTCTGTTTCTATAATCCTAGAACTGATTAGGAGGTGAGATACTTTCTAAAATATTAATATGTTCCTTTAATTATTCTCCTTCTACATATATAATTTATTTTTAAAATGTTTTAGAAAACATTTGGAAAATCAATGTTTAACTTAGGCTATTTGGAAATCTTAAACACTAATATGCTTTTTCTTTTGCTCTTCATAAGTTTCTTTTGGAAGTAAGTGTGTAAGTAATGAATAAAACATCTAACTGCATATGTGTGCAGATGCAAATAGAATTAGGCATTTCATAGCTGGTTGGAGCAAGAATTCCTATTCTGTCTCCTCACTTACACTGCTGCTTGGAAAAGGCAGGCAGAGAGAGACATTTCATATCCATGGCTAGTCAAAAAGTGACTGTTTTCTGGGGATGGGAAGACAGTAATGACATCCTCTAACTCTGGAAAACTTTACCACCAGAAGTTTAAGATCTGAGACAATCTGGGAGAATCACAGGAGATTTACCATAAACCCCGAGGACCATCCTTGAGGCAGCAGGAATTATCTGGAGTCCGAAGAGCACTTCTACCTGCAAAGGACATTCTTCCTCTGGAGAAGATTGTATCTTTACCCACTGTTACTGTATGATACGGTCCCAAACAATCAGTACAAGTGGGGAAGTTTCTTAGGTCTCACAACTCAGCATGAGATAAGATGGCAGAATTAATCAAAGTGAAAACATAGTATATGTCACTGAAATTAATAAGTTTTTAAAGTTATTTGAATAGTCTGTGGGAATCTGGATTTGTGTCACTGACATGTACTCCTTTCTGGTGATCTGAATACTACTGGAGGGTTAAATTCAAATTTTAAGTTCACATTTAAAAGCAAGCTGAAAACACATAAAAGTCCCAACATTTCTGTTTTTATAAATTTTTATATCTGGGACCATATAATGTTGAAAACAGAAGGGAAAGATAAAACATACATCTTTGCATGTTTTAACAATTCTAAATGAGAAATTAATGTTCACTAAAACCTTTTCTATAAAGATATAAAGAGACAGACCAAAAGTGATAAAAAGAAATAGCATTGGAAGGCAGCGGGAGCAATGTCATGTATTTAGTGTTGTATGGTTTACGCGTTATCTGCTAGTGTGGTTGCACCGCAAATTTATTGAAGCTGGTGCCCATCGTACCCTGTGCGTCTCATTTTTAGAACAATCATTTATGGGTGTGAGAGGATGCCTAGGAGAGCATAAGGGTTCTGTGTCAATCAAAGCTAATCACTGGTACAGGCAGAGGGTTTTGTTGGCCTCCATGCTCTAAGCCGTGCTTCCACATCTGTGTTTGAAGAGATTAGAGAGGTGCTTCATACAAGAACTGTATTAGTTAAAGCTGATCGACAGTATTTGGAATAAATCATGAAAAAGTTGAGTGCCAGAAGGGAAGGCATGGCAAGTGGGAGACTGAAACTGACGAAGACTAAATCCCTCCTCCCTTTCCCCTATTTGTATTTGGGGTTTGCTCACTGGAGGGCATACCAGGTGCCATGCTGTTGCCACTTCCTAGCAAACACGCAGCAGCTCAGCCAACAAGCCTGGCGCCAATACTCTCAGCGACATGCTCACCACATTTTGGCAAAGGGTTCCAGTTTTATTTGAGGTGCTTCATGGAAAACAGATTAGCCCAAGCCAGTAAGTGTGATTTTAGGACCAAGGATGGGAAAGAATGAGAAGTGAAAAAGATCCCAGCAACAATGAACACCAAAGCCCCTCTCTGTTTGCAGCACTCTTCTCCCTGCATGAAGGCCATACACGGGCAAATAAATTATGAGTGACAAGTATTTGAACCAATAAAGAGGGCACTATATTTTATATGCAGTAAATTTAATTCCAGATTGTGTTTCACCTCAGCAGGGTGACATGTTTATTGCCAGTGAAAGATGAAAGCCGAGGGAGTTAGAGACAAGCGTCAGCAGTTCTAGTGGGCACCCGCAAAATGAAGATTTGACAGACCAGTGGCTGAGCCCTTGAAATGAAATGCCAGATCAAATTTTACCCCAAAGGGGTCAGATGTACTGTCGTGCCCCCAAACTCGCAATACTAGCTGAATAAATGAGCCAGGTTCAGCTGAGTGCAGGAGGCCAAGAGCATGCTCTGCGAATTTCTGCTCACAGGATCATCAGCTTTTCCAAGTGCAGCAAGCCTGGGAGTGCCGGATGAGGTGTATCTGAGGGAGGATGTGAAGTGCTGCTGCCTCCATGGGGCTCTAAGTGTCATTTTAAAAATCTATTAAACAGATCGAAAAGTAGAAGTGAGTCTAAATTGATCTGCCCGTCTCTCAATTTCATCCTACAAGCGCTCAGCTCAGGTGTTCAATTTATTGAACCATAACCTCTTTTTAAACAATCAGCATCAACACGCAATAAATATGCTCTGCAAGGGCAATATTTACATGCATGACTCATTGTTTTGGAAGATTTATTTATGGGGGAACTGACCGGCAATTATATTGAGTTCCTTTGGCAGACTGTGGCACAGTGGCATGCGGGCATGGTTCTGGTTACTGCAAAAAGTAAGCACATTGAAAGAGACTAATTCTTTTTTTTTTTTTTCCTACAAAACAGACCCTATGTCCTCATTGCAAATGTGGGGAAGATTTTATGTTGTAATCTATACATGACTTCACTCTTCATCTAGAAAAAAAAAAGGAAAGAAAAATAAAAGTGAAAGAATGAAAATAAAGAGAAATGAAAAGGCTCTGGTCTAAGGAAAGTATGTCCGTGAAGAGTTTACCAGATAATTCCTACACTGATGTTGATTTATGTAAAATAACCAATCTTTCTTTTTGTCACTTACAAAACAAGTTCTATTGTCCAATATATGGATTGGGCTAGTCAAGTGCTTTCAAACTCATTTGGGTAGACATAGTGTCATCAACTCTTGAATCAATCAGAAGGGTTAACATTTTAATCAGTTCCTTTCACTGACTCTGCCCTGTAGGGAAGACAGTAGAATCTACCATGTATTTAACTTCGCTTAAATGTATTTTAAGCATACTTCTCACAGTTCAGTGTCATAAAGATGAAAATGTAAAATTTCTGGACCTTGTAATTTGAGTTACTTTCTCTCTGTAGTGACTTACTTTGTACATCTTCTCTTGACTTTGTACATCTTTGACATATTATTGCTGAAGCTATGGAGAACATGTGTTCTCATACCTGGATGGAGGTCTGGGAATTCAAATGATGTTATAAGCACCACCTCATTGATCTTTGGAGCTTTAGATGACAGACTTGCTTCCTGTTAGAGTGACCTCATATTTGGCAAATGGAGCTCTGGAGCAGGAGCAAGGGAACCTTGACTCCTGATGGTACCCTAAGATACAAGAACACTTGTGATATAAGTAAGAACAGCTACAATGAACACTTAATTGCCTCTCTAGTACTCACTCCTTGAGTATATTTTGAGAGTGAATGATGGTCTGAATGTGTTCAAATTTTGTAAGATTTTAAAAAGAGAGTTGTTGTACGAAGGACACTTTCACACACAAATGAAAGGCACTTAATTGTGGAGCTTATAGTCATTGGATCACCATTGCTAATACCGTAGTCCAGCACTGTTTTCTGACCACCAATTTATTCTAGTTATTCAATCCCTTTTCCATGTTCTCCCATGTAGCCTAGTAGTGGAGCATTCTTAAGCTCATTTTCTCTGTGCTGCTCAAGTATTCCAGAAGTCTGTCTTTCATCACATTGATTGCATCTCTCCTTCCCCTAGGTTCTATGTGCTCTGACCTTCTGTATCTCTATGTTCCGCACTGTTTTCTCCGTTTTCCTTTCCAGCCTTCTTTGTCTGTTCTTTTAAGCCCTCCCGTGTGAGCTGTGCTTAGAATAGAGTCCCATTTGTCTGACATATGCCCTTCCTTTTGGCCCAAGAGCCCTCAAAGACTCCACAGGCTTTCAAAGCCATACAGCATGTGTTCCTGCCAAATTAATCTATTGAGTTTGTTTTCCTTTTAGCAGCTCATAATTATTGATCCTACTTATAATTCATTATATGTTCTTGGGATAAAAGAAAGGTAGGAGGATTGGTAGGTTCCACACAATTGAAAATATTAATGATGTGAGAAGAGAAATGTTATTTGACTCAAGAACGGTCAAATTTGTTATAATCATTCATGTACAAGACTTCCAATACATTTTACAGTTAGAATGAACAAATTTCACATCATGGACACATGATCTATTCTTATCCTCTTTTATTCTGTTCATCCTGCAACCCTGTTGTCAATTACTTTTAACACCTTCTCTCACATTCCTCTTAGATTTGTTTCTGCTTTTCAAATCCACAGCCAACTTCAACATTCAGGCATTTTTCACTCTAACCCAGGCTACCTCAGGGACCTTCTAACCAGGGCATGAAACCTTTCTCTCTGTACCATGGTTTCCTGGAATCTGTTTCCTTTGTGTCTCCCCTGTAAAATTAAATTCAAACTACTTGTCATTCTGTTTAAAATCCTCCGTTCTCTAACCATCCCAAACCCAGTAACCTGACATTAGGTATATGGTGTAATTATTGGAGGCTCAGTTTCCTCTTAAATGTTTGCACTGCCACAGGTTTTTTTTTTTGGATAGTGATAAGGTACGTATAATATTTACCATCATGCCTAGCACAAAATAGGTGCTCAATAAATGACACCTTATTATTTATTATGACAAATGGTCCTTGCGTTTCTACCTAGCTAATCTTTACCTTCTTCATAGAAGACGACTTCACATTCCTGTCCATCACACTTTGTTCATGCTTTTTTTTTTTTTTTTGAGATAGAGCTTTGCTTTTGTTGCCTAGGTTGGAGTACAATGGCGCAATCTCGGCTCACTGCAACCTCCACCTCCTGGATTCAAGCGATTCTCCTGCTTCAACCTCCCTAGTAACTGGGATTACAGGTGCCCACCATGCCCAGCTGACTTTTGTATTTTTAGTAGAGATGGGGTTTCACCATATTGGCCAAGCTGGTCTCAAACTCCTGATCTTAAGTGATCCACCTGCCTCAGCCTCCCAAAGTTCTGGAATTACAAGCGTAAGCCACTGTGCCCAGCTTGTTCATGCTTTCATAGGTATTTTCTCCTCTTCTTCTCCATCCGTAAGACCTGACTTCAATGTCCCCTCCTGCTAGAAACCTCTCTTATCAAGTACTTTCAGTGTCTGCATGCCAGGAAGAGAATTAATAGACATTAGGACAGCTTTGTAGGTTATGTTTAGAGTAATCCTATGTAGCTCCTATAATTTAGGATTATAGTTTGGAAGAATACCCAAATCTGTTTAATAACAACTTCTGCTGAATTATGCTAAATGTCCCATGCATATTTTCTTACTTAAGTTCTAGCATTTCTAGCATCCTTTAAGGTCCAATAAAATGTCTACCTCCACTTTTTCCTGACCTTGTCCACTAGGTGATCTTTGATGATCTTTGGTCCCAGGGGAAGTGATTGTTTATTAATCCTTAATTTGTTGAATCACATGGTATTAAATGTTGTGGTTGAACATGCTCATTTCATATATGTCTTAATGAAAGTGGAAAGGGGAGGGTACAGTTCAATCTGATAAATGTTTGCTGAAGTTCTAGAAGTCCCCAAGTCTGGTTGTGGAAGTGGTAAAACATAGTGGCCTCTAGCTGACAAATACTTACATTTCAGAAGGGCTGGGGACAGCTGTGAAAGGAGAATGACACGGTAAAATGATCAAGGATAAGATAATTCATAAATGCGAGTTGGCTGTCCAGGTTTATTGGACTACCAATGAAAAGATATGGAAGAATTTCAATTTCGCTCTACTTGTATTATAATCTATTTAAGTTTTCAAATAGACAACATTATTTAAAAATATTTAGTTATGTATCATAGTGTCCCTAAATTGTATATGGTTAGTGAATATTTGTTGAATGAATAGAAAAGCAAATGACATGTGGTTACATTTTTTCCATATAATTGATTTTTTTTTCATTTTTAGTGATCTTAGAAAAGTCTACAGCATCTGAATTCCATTGTATGTGTTTCTCTCCTACAGTGTGAGTCACTGGTATGGTAATCTGTAGAACCTGAAATTGATTATAAATGAGTCAAAGTTGAACTGAATTTGAATGGACAGTAGTTGAGTTGAGACCAAGGAAATAAACAAGAGAAAGAGTTGCAATTACAGTGTAAAAATGAGCATTTTAGAGCAATGTTGAATAAAAATATTGCCTGGGATAGCAAAGTTCAATTGTGCTTACACTGCTAAGATTTTTTTAGCTCTTCATCTATATACTCTTCCTCCAGAAGGTGTTAATTGATGTTGGCATTGAATCTTTTGAAGCAGTGGGAATTCATACTTTAAAATGTCCAATTAGCTGCAAAAATGAGTGATGGAATGGGTAGCTGAATATTTTTAAAGGCTGAGAAGCACCTTCATTTGAGGGCATCTAAAACACTGCCCCAAACCAGCCTCCAAGGATCTTTCCTTCAACTTTTGCTTTATCTCTTTGTACAGAGGCTAGGATAGCAACATACAGCCCCCAAAAGGAGAATTCTTACAATTTTCTTCAGAATGCCAAGTGGTATAGTGAATGATAAATAACCTTTCTGTAACAAGCAGCCCTTTTTTCCCCCACTGGAACAAACTGTTCAACTCTATTTGAATAAAAAGCCTACACATATATCAAATTAAACAAAATAGCATTGTTCCAAATACAGATCAGGCAGTCTTCCCAGACTTGTGTCAGTAAAATTTCATAGCACTCCACACCATTGTATAGAAGCTCTCTTTCTCTTCTTCTTTATGTGTGATTGCAGAATCACTATTCCTAGACAAAGAAATGCAGACCGAGGCTATGTTCCCCATGCAGTTGAATAAAATAAAGGTCCAACAAGGGACTTCGATGGCAAGAAAAAAGAATGCACCACTGAAAATACAGGTGGAGACAGTACTGCACAACCATATTAAGAGCAATTGATTAGCAAGAAGTTATTTTGCTTATTGCCAGGAGAAATATTTCCACATTTGATGAGGCATAACTCTGGGCAGATCCTAATGAACCAGGAAGCTAATTGTGTGCTGTGTATGTGAGATTGGATGGAGGCAGTTGTGTATCGGGGCCGACTTCACCAACTCGTAAGAGCTGACTATCACATTTTTAGGATTTTGTAAGCTGTTTTTATATAAAGCCAGTATTAACAATTAATTTTTAAAAAGAATTTAATCTTAAAATTCAATAAATTATATTAAAAATAACAGTAGTACTCCAAATTTATTGCTTCTTATCTTACTACATTTTGCTATAATCTGTGCTTTTGAAGTTATTTGCATCTATTGTGTCTACATGAGTGGTTATTCTGTGGAATGATGATACTTCGTGCTTGTTCCCCTCTCTGCATTCAGTGGTATCACACTGACAGCTTGGAATTAGCCCACATTACAAATCAGGGTTGTTGCTTTTATATTTTTTCCCCAAGAGAGCTGATTTTTAAACAATTATCAGCACACTGCTTTGGCTGGAAGCTCTCTGAGAACAGACATAACTTCCCATGCAAACTTAGACTGCTTAGTGAACAGGAATTTGGGCAGGGACTGCCTTCAGTACTTCAGGGTTAAGAAGAAATGTCTGTGCAGGACTTACCAGTGCCCTGGGGTAGAGTGTGCATGTTGTGCTGCCTTCTAGAAAAGCACACTAGGAAATTAAATTCCTCGATTCTGACATCTCCAATTGTTTTTTGAATATTAGAGCTTAATCTAGGAAGATGTTTATTATTGGGAGGAGCTGGTTTATTAGGAAACATTTATATTCTCTCACTGATGTGATACTTTGACAATCTTACCAAATGTGGTATAGATTCATCCTGAATTGGCAGTAATTAAACAACAGTGTAGCACAGCAGGAGGACTTTAGCCATCACTTTTTCCACTCTTCTCATCCTCCCAAGCTCCCTGTTCTCATCATACTAAGGAGGTAGACCAGGATAAGGTACACAAGGTTGGGAAATAGAGGATATCATCCTGTACTTGTTTTTTGTTGTTGTTGTTGTTGTTGTTGTTGTTGTTGTTGTTTTTAACCACATATACTTTTCTAGGCTTACAGCTCAAAGTGCTATGATTTCTTATGGTGTTTGTTGCAGGTTTGAACTCACTAGGGGTTCATATAATTATATTCTCTCTAATTTAGCCCCTATGGCTGATTAGGCCAGTTACATTATAATAATTTATAATTTATTTAGGTAATTTTAACAAAAACATTCATAAAGTATCAAGGATTATATAGACACAGAGTACACTATAATACATGCATATAGATATCTATGTATAAGTATGTGCATATATATACACACACACTAGGCATATATCTCCTATTTATGTGCATATACTATACATACATATGTAAATATATATATACACACATACACACACACATATACAATTGATCCTTGAGCAACACAGAGGTTAGGGATATTGATCTCCTGCACAGTTAAAATTCCATGTAAAATTTTGGATCCCCCCAAAATTGACTAGTAAAGGCCTAATATTTATTGGAAGCCTTACTAATAACACCAAGAACATATTAACGCCTATGTTGTATGTGTATGTATTATATACTATATTCTTAAAATAAAGTAAGCTAGAGAAAAGTAAATGTTATTAAAAACTTAAGAAAGAGAAAATATTTTTGCTATTTATTAAGTGGAAGTGGATTATTATAAAGGTCTTCATCTTTGTTTTTGTCTTCACTCTCAGTAGTCTAAAGAGGTGGAAGAAGAGGAGGGATTGTTTTTGCTGACTCAAGAGTGGCAGAGGCAAAAGGAATCCACATAAAAGTGGACCTGTGCAGTTCAAACCTATGTTACTCAAGGGTCAACACACACAAGTGCATGCTCACATGAGCACGTGCGCACACACACACACACGCACATTAAAAAATGTACTTTGACCTGGAGTATCTCTAGTCACAGCTCATTGGAGAATGTTTGTGTCAAGACCAAGGGAATGTTTTTATTGTTTTAAAGTAAATATGTTTTGTGAACCAAGAAAGTGCATATATAAATAAATCAATATTTCTGATGGTGATCATACTATTTCATGATGTTGTGCTACAGGAGGCCAGCAACAGTTATAGCATCCCTCAATCAAATTCCCTCTTTTGTTAGGGAACAAACTCTTCTAAGAATATCATGTGATCTTGCTATTTGGTTCTGTGCACAGAGTAATCTCTCTATATGTTTAAATTGCACAACTGTCTGATACAGTCTACCTTGAGGACCAAATCCCTTATTTCACAATATTAAACAATTATTTTTGGCTACACCATTGAATTTCAAATGCCTGGGGTTGTTCCAAATCAAGTCAAATTAAGAATGTATACGCTAGTAAATTGAAGAAACAGATAAGCAGAAGCAGAAAAAAACCAATAGGAAGATTATCCTTGTAATGTTTCATTAAGCAACTTCCATTAGGAAAGAAAAAAATCATTAATGCTAACCCATGTTTGAACTTAAAACAAAAAATTCAAAGTGATTCACACAGTGTCTTTTTTTTTTTTTTTTTTTTTTTTTACAAGTAACCTGTGCTTTTAATAGTCACTCTCTGATACATGACAAGTATCATCTTGAATTTTATGTGAACTGATTCACAAAAGTCATTCAGCAAATTAATGTAGTTTTGGAAAATTAACAGCAAAATAGGCATGCCGCCAAATGTCTAATGACAAATTGAAGGGTTTGGAGATGTGTCTGTCTATTTGCAGTATTGGAACTGTTTTCAAAACAAAAACATACTGAAAACAGTGCTGGCATGGCAGGAGATGCAGTCATTATGCAATTTTAATTGACAAATAATTCCATTTTTATGTGAATAAATCCACCTAGCCAATAACTGCATTATCATCTATCATGTGCTGGTTTCCCTTCCTATCTCTTGCACCCTCTAATTTTGATGAATTTGATCAAATGTATCTGGCAGCATAGCTGTATCTGGCAAGTCAAGGAAAGACCACAGCGAGTTGGGAGGAGGGGGCAGGTAGGAGGATGGTAATTTGTCACAGGAATGGAGACCATCTTTAGCATTACCTGTTGTGCAGATATTATTATCCTCCATTTATCTTCCAGCCTGGATATTCAGATTTGTGATGTGTCCTGTTCTTTCAACAAGGTGCTAAGCATCTCTCCAATTTAACTAGGGTATACAAGGAGTATATGTGTAGGGGCGGAGACTGAAAAAAATTGGAAATCTTCATCAACCTACGTATAATTAATCTTCAGTTGTAGGCTTTAGGGTCCAGCATAATAGCCCCAGTATATAGCCCACTTTCACATAAGAAGCAGCTGAAATTCAAAATGATTACAAATATGAACATACTCTAGCTAAGGGCAGGTATTCCAATGGCAGCATTAAATATAAATACAATAGAGTATTGACATAATGTAGTAAGGTTCCCTCGCTATTAAAAGGCTTTGTTCTAAAGCGTATCTGTGTACACAATGAGATGATGAACACAGTGCATCACATAGCTAAATTTAATATATGCAGGGATATGATGTTTGCAATGCATGCATTTCAGCAGGTCCCATTAGTGCGCCTTTCCCCTCCAGTGAAAACAGAATGAACCACAGCCCCTTCTGGTTTGCATAAAGCAAACAAAATTAGATTTGCTTTGCTGAATTGAAACCCGCTTGGGATTGTGAGCCTCTCTCGGGGACAAATTACTTCAAACAATCCCTTTGTACCATAACAAAATCAAAAAATTCAGGCCAATCAACATGGCTCAAAACCCTTAACACAAGAATTAATAATACAACCTAGTCTATTTTTATTGCTTCTGCGCTACAGCTCCTTGTTTTAATGTAATTACACTTATTTGCCATCCACATGTTAAGTAAGCTTGCATATGTTAACTAATGCGACATAAAACAACTTTCCTAATTTTAGCATTGCTACAAGCATTGTTCCCCCCGGAATAAGATCCAAACATTGGACAAGTTGAACATTAATGTTATTAAATTAAATCTATTTTTAGACCCTTGATAAATGAATATAGACAAAATGTCAAATGTTTCTTCAGACAGGTGTAGAAGCTGATTGACAATCAGATTAGTCTATTAAGAATATTGGTTTATGGAGCGTTATGCACTTGATATCTCTTGGCTTTTAAAGCTCATTCCTCTGCAGAAGAGAAGAGCATGTATGTCTGTAAATATGGAATCTCTTAAATCTGGTATCTGGTCAATGATCTCTTAAATTCAGCAGCTGGAGTAAGTATGAAGATGATATATATTCCTACTGCTTTTAACACCTGAAAATCAACAGAGGTTGTACACCACTAAAACTTTCACCTGAACCACAAGTTTACTGACTTTTCTGATTGGAAATTTAGAATTTGGAATAACTCTTTTCCTATTGCTCTTAAAAACGTATAGTTTAGATAGAATATTTGAGTTCACAAAATCTTGGTCTTCTGCGATCAAAAACTGATATCGTGTCCATCACAAACACGATATCATCCTTGGGAAAACAGAGTATGTCAAATATTTATACATCAAGGAAGGTTTTACCTAACTTTTAAGATGCAGTTAATTCTGAATATCTTGAATGAGCTTCACCTGGCACCAAAAAAAAAATACCCAGTGGAAAACTGAAAAGGCCAATATTTAAGCATAGATGTTTAAGCATTTAGACATAAGTAACCTAACAATTTGATTTAACCACTTGCCAATTCTATGCAAAAGATCATATAGTCTCATTGTTTGCTGTTGAATAGATAAATATGATTGATATATTTCTCTTCCTTCCTATCAGCTATGCTGATTCAATATGAGTTTCTAATATATACATACACACAATTCTGTAATCAAATTATTTGTTGAAGGTCTTATATTAAATATTTCCAATTAGATTTCTGTTAAATATGGCAGACAATTGATCAAAACAGTTAATCTTATGCAAAGGTCTCAAATTGGGCCTATAAATAGGTGCATTTTCTTTATGAAAGACAGCCTTTATAACAGGTACAATTAGAATGCTTTTATATAAGGCACAACTGTTCCAGTTCCCTGCCAGTATTCTTATAATTAGGTGAGACCTGACCCCTGAAAGCACGTATACTTGAGATGCCCTGATCAGTCACTTACATTAAAAGAACTTATATAGTAAACAAAGTACTTACGAGAAGGGTATAAAAGTGGAATTGACATTGGGTTTTCTCCACATAAACAAAATCTACTTCTGAGAGCTACAGGATAGTGTGTGTGTGTGCGCGCGCGTGTGTGTGTGTGTGTGTGTGTGCGCGCGCGTGTGTGTTGTGTTTAATTCCACTGAATTCTCCCCCGTTTAGAATCTGTGTTGTAGTACAGGAGGAGGAGGGGGAAATGAGTGTCATTCAAAGAGAAGACCAAAGGTCAGTGGATGCTGTGTTTAATTCCACTGAATTCTTCCCTTTACAATCTGTGCTGTAGAACAGGTGGAGGAGGGAAAATGAGTGTCATTCGAAGAGAAGACCAAAGGTCAGTGGATCACATTGGCATCTTATTTTGAATGACCACTTCTTATATCAAAATGTTAATAGCACAAATCTTTTAAAGAACAAGGGATGATATGATTATTTTAGTTTTATTCATAAGACATAGGAATGCAAACTACCTTAGTTTTCTGCTATTTTTGCTTTCTATTATTTAGGTCTTATATTAAGTTCTTGGATCAATTCCCAACCTATTGTGATTCTAATTTGATTTGTATACCCCCGTCTTTCTCAGAGGTACTTTAAAAGTCTTAGATAAAAGAAAATGAATTAGTTGTCTGTACATGCTAGAGTAGAAAGAGCAGGGATACAAGATCAGGGAGCTGCTCAGCTTCAGCAAGAACAATTAAGTGATCTTACACCTGCCCTTGCTCCCCCTTGCACCCTCATCTCACAAATCACTCTTTTGTTCTCCAACTTTACCTCGGTGCCCCATTTCTTTCTAGTGCTGGTGCAAAGTGTCCAATTTAGCCTTCTAGCTCCCTTTCTTACAAGCTGTAATACTTTGGTGAAATACATTAGCTCTTCAGATGCTTGCTTTCTCTAAAGTCATGATACCTGCCCTCAGTGGATTTTCTTAATTGATAAGATTATCCCCTTTGAGAACTCTAATGCACACCACGTATGTCACTATTATTTCCTTGCTCATTCTCTCTCATCTTAGACTATCTCTTATGTGTGTCTCACTGTTACTGAGTTAAATGAAGATTGTTAGCCCAACAAAGTTAAAGGAGTACTCTCTCAGATTATATTTCATTAGCCCTCAGTTCATTATTTTTTTCTTATTCAGAGAAAATAAAACTGATGTTGATCTAATGTAGCTGGTGGGAAGCTAATGGACCTGTTTGAAACGCTCAAACTGCCACTCGAATTTTAGATTTTGCCCTGACATTCATGTAATGTATAGATTATCATCATGGGTCTCCTTAATGTGATATATGATAAGCAGGGACATTCTGGGATTAAAGGTCAAATCAGGTGAGATTTTAAGGCATTTCCACTGCTTGCTAGTAGGTCAAATACTTAACTTTAGTGGACACATATGTATGATGGGAATAGTAACACCCATCTTGCAGGATCGTTGCAAGAATTAAGTGGGAAAATAGCAGAAACATAATAGGTAGTCAACAAACTGTAGCAATTATATATTTGACTGTTATATAAAATACAAAGCATAACATGCATTATTGATCAATAGTACCTGATCAATAAATGTTGGTTCCAGTTTTTCATATCTTCCTCAGTTTAAATGAAACATTTTTTATAAAATATCTCAATGGATTCTTTACATTTATAACTAGACTAGACATAGTGACTTATGCCTATAATCCCAGTACTTTGGGAGGCTGAGATGGGAGGATCCTCTAAGCCAAGGAGTTTGAAACCAGCCTGGGAAACAGAGAGATAACCTGTCTCTACAGAAATAAATAAATAAATAAATAAATAAATAAATAAATAAGCTGGGCATGGTGGTGTGCACCTGTGTGCACCTGTAGTTCCAGCTACTTAAGAGACTGGTGTGGGAGGATCACTTGAGCTCAGGAGGTGGAGGCTGCAGTGAGCCATGATTGCACACTGCACTTCAGCCTGGTCAACAGAGAGAGACCCTGTCTCCAAAAAAACCCAAAAAGCCAAAAAACAAACAAACAAAAAACCCATATAACTAGCAAAATTATTCTATCAAAGAACTTCTTGTGTTCTAAATAGAGTCTCAAACTAGAAAAAAAAATTGATTAATTCTAAAATTTATCAATATAAGACCACAAACGAGGTGAGCAACAAGATAATAGTCACTAGTTGTGACAATGGAAGTAACCACCTATATTTCTACTGTGCCCATTATATATGCCACACACGTAGACTACAGAAATGCTTAGCAAATATTAAATGGTTACTTAAAAAAATTGGGATGAACTTTATTGTTCTGAAATGGGGCTCATGTTTTTACTTTTCCCATTTGAAAACTAGCATCATTTCCTGCCAGAAAAGTATTTTCCTCTTTCTTCCCTTTGCAACCTCTCTGCTTCCTTCACATTGTCCTATAGAAATACAGTAAGCAAGACAGTGTGATTACCATAAAGATATATATACAAAACAATGAAATAGATAGAGACCAGAAATAGAACCACAGCTATGTGACAACTGATTTTCCACAAAGATGCTAAGATGGTTGAATGGGGGAGAGAACAGCCTTCTCCAGGTATGGTGCTTTAATAGCTGAATATCCTTATGGAGGTAAAATAAATTATGACTATACACTACACACAAATTTAACTAAAAACTGATCATAGACATAAATATAAGAGTTTAAACAGTAAAGTTCCTAGAAAAAAACATAAGGGGCCAGGCATGGTGGTGCACACCTGTAATCCCAGCTACTTGGGAGGCTGAGGCAGGAAAATAGTTTGAACCCAGGAGGCGGAGGTTGCAGTGAGCTGAGATCATGCCATTGCACTCCAACCTGGGTGACAGAGCAAGACTCTGTCTCAAAAAGAAAAAAAAGAAAACATAAGGGGAAATCTTTGTGTCCTTAAGATAAAGACTTCATAGATATGACACAAAAGGCACAAATCACGAACAAAAGAAATGGATATATTATTGATATTGATAAAACATATTGATATATGTTTTATTAACATTAAAAAGTTCCACTTTTCAAACATAATTTAGAAAATAAAAAGGCAAGGTATGAACTAAGTTTTGTGATACATGTATTTGGAATACATATATCTGATAAAGAGTTTTCTCAAGATTTGTAAAGAATTTTTACAACTCAATAATAAGACAATCTTAATAGATAATGTGCAAAAAAAACGCTCCACAGATTCTTTGCAAAGGAAGACATACAAATGACCGGTAAACACATAAAAAGATTCTCAGTATCAATAGTTATCAAGAAAATGTAGATTAAAACTGCAATATGATATGACTGCACACCTACTACAATGGTTAAATTTTTAAGAAACTGAAATACTATACATTGGAAAGGTTATAGAGCAACTAGAACTCTCATGCATTGCTGGTGGAAATATGAAATTGCATTGTCACTCTGGAAAACTATTTGGCAATTTCTTTAAAATTTAACGTATACTTAACATGTAACCCTGCAATTATACTATTAGTAATTTACCAAGAAAAATGAAAACAATTTTCATACACAAGTGTTGATAATAACATTATCCAGAATAGCCCAATTCTGGAAATAATCTTAACTGCTCATTGACATGTGAATAGATAATTAAATCTGGTATATCCATATAATGGAATACTACTCAGTAAGAAAAAAGAACACACATGGATGAGCTCAAAAACATTGTGCTTAGCAAAAGATGACAGACAAAAGAGTGCAGATACTGTATGATTCCATTTATGTAAAATTCTGGAACAAGCAGCTCTAATCTGTAATGATGGAAAACACATCAGTGGATGCTTGAGGCTGGGGTTGGGGAGAAGAAGTTGCAAAGGGTCAGGAGGGAACTTTTAGGGGTGGCAGAAATGTTTAAATATTGATGTGGTGGTGATTAAAAGTGTGTATGCCTTTTCAAAACTCATTAAACTTCACACTTGAAATAGATGCATTTTATTACATGTAAATTATTACTTTAATAATGCTGTTTTTAAAAAGCTAGCTAGGCCAGGCGCGGTGGCTCAAGCCTGTAATCCCAGCACTTTGGGAGGCCGAGACAGGCGGATCACAAGGTCAGGAGATCGAGACCATCCTGGCTAACCCGGTGAAACCCCGTCTCTACTGAAAAAAAAAATACAAAAAATTAGCCGGCGAGGTGGCGGGCGCCTGTAGTCCCAGCTACTCGGGAGGCTGAAGCAGGAGAATGGTGTAAACCCAGGAGGCGGAGCTTGCAGTGAGCTGAGGTCCAGCCACTGCACTCCAACCTGGGCGACAGAGCGAGACTCCATCTCAAAAAAAAAAAAAAAAAGCTAGCTAATGTATTAGTGTATGCAACATTTGATTGTCTACTACTATAATAACTGTTACGAAGCCAACTGCATGTGTAATCACAAATTGCAGAATGCTTGTCTCTTGGGAAAAATAATGAGTTGAAGTTTTCACTTCTAAAATCATGATTTGGGGATTTCAAGTTTGCTTTATAAGTTTGCTTCTATATGTTGGCTCTCATCCTGGCTCTACAATTTATTTCCACTTGACAAGGCAGTTAATTCACCAAGACTTGACTTCCTCCTCTGTGGAATGAAAGGCCTGGTCAACATTTAGATGTGATAAAAAATTATTTATCACCTACTCTGACCCAGGCACCATGCTAGATGGCCTCACCACATACTTCACTGTTTTCAACTACTGCTCTTATGTATTCCTCCACATTAAAATAACAAGGTTTTAGGATTTTTGACTTTTTCATTTTCAAAGGAAATTGCCTCTACTGAAAAATGTTAGTTTGTATGATATTCCCTACTAATCCTGCTAGCCAGCAGAGAACTTCAAAACTTTATTATGAAGTACAAGTATGATCCAATGTGCCTAGGTGAACTTTTACTTTACTTCCTTTCGAATTCACTTCCCATAGTTCAAGAGGATAAACTTTTAAGTGTCAAACGAGATAAGGATAAGCTTCAATTGCCTGAGCCATAGAATTCTGCCACTGACAAAATTCAGCTCCTGATAAATCCAACTCCAGTGTCTATGGCTGGAGGGAAAGCCCACTTAGCAAGCCCCTGGCATGGGATTTCTTCCAGAAGTGCTTGTATGCTGTTGTAGAGAAGGGTGGTAACCACATGACTGAAATAATACAAATTTAACCCTGTTGGCTTCCCTAGGGTTTTCTCCAGGGAGGTAGAATTCCAGCACAGCCTCTGGAAAGCGGACTATTTAAAAGAAAAGAAATTGTTCTTCTTGAGATAGTACATGAAATACAGTGATTGGAATAAACAGTGAAGACTTTTAGAGAATAAAAGGAGACAGTGATTCGGAATGTGAACTTTGTTACTTCTGGACAGTAGAACCACTTAGTTTTCTCTTTTTAGATTTATTTCTAATGTTCTTGTCTCCTTCAGTTTGTCTTTTTCTTCCCAGAGGCCTCAGTCTATATATTACTTATCCTTGTTTTTCTCTTGCACTAATGTTTCCTCTTTATTTTTTGCTTAAATTTGTAATACTTCTCTATTAGAATAGTAGTATGTGCTCATTGAGAAAATAAGAAAACATAGATAAGCAAAAGAAAAAGCGTACACTCACACTTATAATCAACTCTTCTATAATCTACCACCCAGCTATCATTACCAACACAGTTAACGTTTTATTGTGGACTTTTCTAGGCTTTGTTTTCAATGCAAATTTATACACAAGCAGAAAAACATAACAAGAGAGTTAACAGATAATTTAGGGAGTAAAAGATAACCTAAAACATAGGGAAAATATCCAAAGAGTATCCTTAGAGATATTTGAAAAGATATTAGATCCATAAGATAATAACTATTTTGTAAATGAGTTATAATCAGAGGGCAAGAACTTTGGAAAATTCAATTTATAATTGAATAAAACAGTACTTTAACACAAGGTTAGGAAGATAGAGTTGAAAAATTATTTCAGAAAATTGAACCAAAAGACAAAGAGATAAAAATATGAAAAGAAACATGAGTCATCCAGAATGTCTAATGTTCTATGAATAGGACTTTTAGAAAAATATAACAGAGAAAAGTCGTGGGTGGAAAATTATAAGAATCATTCATTCAGGCATTCCTACTATGTACTTAGCCATGTTCTAGAAATAAAGCAGTGCTGGAAATAAAGCAATGAATTAAATAGTCAAAATTCCTGACCTCATGGGGCCTGTATTAGTGGTGGTGGTGGTGGGGGAATAGCAAGAGTGGGGATTAAAAAAAACTAACAAATCATTAAAATTTATTATATTCAGGCAGTGATGAGTGGTATTGAAAAATAAAGCAAGTGAGGAGAATAAGAGTGCTGGGGTGAGGAGGAGGTGGAAGGATTACAAATTTTGAAAAACCATCATGGAATTCCTCATTGAGAAAATGGCCTTTGAAGTGACAGAGATGTGAAAATGAAACCTGCAGATACCTGAGGAAGGGAGCCTTAGGTACAGGAGTAAGCAAGTACAGAAGCTCTGGAGTGGGAGAGAGCCTGGCATATGAGAGGGTAGTAGTGTGCGATGGAATGATTAAGGTGGAAGAAGTTATAAGACATAAGGGTAATGAAGATAGAGATCTTATAAGGCTTTACAGTCAGCATATGGATTTATTTTAACTTTTAATCTAAGAGAGATGAGGAATTATTTTATAGGTTTGAGTGCAGTGACATTTTATATGATATTTTTAACAGGATCATTACAGAATAGACTTTAAGGAGATAAAAAATGAAACCAATTAGAAGACCATGATAATAATATTGGTAAGATATGGTGGTGGCCAGGTCATGGTGTAGTAATGGAGGAGGTTGGATTCTGGGTATATTTTGAAAGTAGATGCATTAGAATTTGCTGATAGACGATTTTTGCAGACTGTGAAAGAATGACATGCATCAAGAGAACTCCAGAATGTTGGTCTGAGCAACTGAACGACGGAGTTGATATTAACTGAGATGTGGAAGACCATAGAAGAAGTGGGTTTGTTTGTGGGTGATTAGGACTTCTTGAGCTTAAGATTTCTGCAAAAGGCTTAAAATAGGCCTTCATTTTGCTTGCATTGACTTTTGCCTCCTTCCCTTTGTAGTTTCTCTTTCCTCTTTCTCTGCTCTTTTTCTATCTCCTCCTCTAAACCTTAACTGGTATTAGACAGTTAACAAATGACTCACAAGATTCACAAAGATAGCTCTCAAAAGAGCTGTACAAACAGCTGCCCCAAAGAGACTATGTCAATGATTCTGAGTGAGAGGGATAAAAACTGAATATCTCCCAACTATTGTAATTGCAAATGGTAGAGTAGTTATAGATAAAGAGAGTTGCAATGCAGTCACATATTCTCCTCTTCTCCTCCACCTATGAACATTCTAACTCTGCTCTGGCTCAGAGTCATGTGGTCTTAAGATGCTCCTGAAAAAGCATCAGCCTTTAGCCTCTATTTGAGTCCCTGTATTAGTCAGGGTTCCCTAGAGCGACAGAACTAATGGAATATATATATATATATATATTCCAATATATAAGTGTGTGTGTGTGTATATACATATATATGAGTTTATTAAGTACTAACTCACATGATTACAAGGTCCCACAATAGGCCATCTCCAGGCTGAGGAGAGCAAGGAGAGCCAGTCCAAGTTCCAAAACTGAAGAAATTGGAGTTCGATGTTTGAGGGCAGGAAGCATCCAGTACAGGAGAAAGATGTAGGCTGGGAGGCTAGGCCAGTCTCTTTTTCCACATTTTTTTTCTGATTGCTTTATATTCTAACCATGCTGGCAGCTGATTAGATGGTGCCCATCCAGATTAAGGGTGGGTCTGCCTTTCCCAGCCCACTGATTCAAATGTTAATCTCCTTTGCAACACCCTCACAGACACACCCAGGATCAATACTTCATATCCTTCAATTCAATCAAGTTGACACACAGTATTAACCATCACACTCCCTTTATACTCTTTCCTTGGCATGCCTTTTAGATATCCAAGTGGATATGTGGAAGCGAGTGGGGCAGGCTTTAAGATGTATGGATTTGGTGTTTAGAGGAGAAATCTGAATGGGAAATAAAAATCTAGAAGTTGTCAGCAGAAAGAGGACCTTTAAAGCCATGATACTGAATGAGATCATTAAGAGAGTAGGCCTATAAAGAGAAGAGGCCCAAGGACTGAAATTTGAGGTATTCAGTACTGAGAGGGTAAGGAGATGAGGTAAGACTGGCAAATGATATTGAGAAGGATCAAGCAGTGGGTTTGGAGAAAAACATAGAGGTGTGGTGTCCTGGAAACCAAGAAAAGAAAGCATTTCAAGTAGGGAGTGAACTGCTAAATATGGCTTATAGGTTATGTGAGAGTATATGGAATAACTGGCCAATGGATTTAGCAGTGTCAAGGACATCCATGTCACTGAGAAAAGCAATTTTGGAGGAGTGATGGCTCAAAGCACAATTGGCTGTGTTCAAAAGATATTAGAAGGAGAGAAAATGAAGACAGTGATTTTGGATAACTCTTTTGCGAAACATAGTTATACAGAGAGGCAGAGAAATGGCATTATAGATGAAGATATGGGATCAAGAGAGCCTTCTCTTTTTCTTTTTTTCAAATGGGAGACAAATAACAATATAGAGAATAAAACATGATAATGTACAACAATGTACAAGAGAGAGGTGAAAATTGTAGGAGATTGAATTCATACAAGTATAGAGTAGAATAGCGATTACGAGGGGTTTTGGGGGAAAGAAGGAAGGACAATTGGGGAGATGCTGGTTGAAGGATAAATTTCAGTTAGGAGAAATGAGTCCAAAAGATCTATTGTACGACATGGTGACTATAGTTAATAACAATGAATTGTATTCCTGAAAATTGCTAAGAGAATAGATTTTAAGTGTTCTCACCACAAAAAAATAGTTCGTGAGGTAATGTATATGCTAATTAGCTTGATTAAGCCATTTCACAATGTTTACATATTTTAAAACAAGATGTTCACTATATATATATATATAATTTTGTCAATTAAAAAATTAAGAAATTTAAATTTAAAGAAAAGAAGTGTCCTTGAGGAAGGAGATAAAATGAAATCTCCTGAACAATGACAGGGTGACCTTAGCTGGGAGCTCAAACATTCTATTCATTGTAACAGAAGGAGAGGCAGTTTACAGGCACAGATGTTAGTAGGTTGGCAACTGTGGAGGAGGGAGCTTAAAGATGTTCCTTTTTGCTTCCCTCAATTTTCTCAGTGAACCAGCAAGCAAGACTGTAAACTGACAGTAAAGGTGATTGTACAGAACTTGGTATATGATCCATATTTTTTTCTGACTCTCTGGCCTAAGCAGCCCTAGCAAGGAGGTTCATTGTTTCCAAGGTCATTGCGATTGCTGCCAATGCTGCAGCTCACAGTTTGACATGATGTCCCAATATGATAAGTCCTTACTTCACGCCTACCCCGAAAGCCTCTCATTACTGATCCTGTGCTTACCCCTTGGTATGGAGGCAGAAGACACTGTGGGATCAGCTTGATGTCCTCACGTGTGCACTAGCTCATCTTGCTGTGACACACACTCTGGATGTGCTAATGCAGTATTGTATTCCTTTCCCCATGGGCTGCTGGAGGAACTAAGGGCGCAACCTGGAAGTACAGGGGAGTTGATGCCCTGTAAGGAATATCCCGTGGGAGAAGGGAGCCAGCCAATAAATTCTCGTCCCTTCCTCCTTTGGCAATTCAGCATAATTAACCCACTATGCTTGTCACAAAGCTGTAGTCATGCCCGGTACATTTGCTTCCCTCGCCTTTCTTCTCATTTTTGCTTCCCAAGATTTTAATACTCAATAAGACGTTAGCACTGTAATGTAAGCTGTTCCCTCCAGATCAGTTTTCGGTAGAATCTAGGTTAAGATAGTGGTGAAAATATTGAGTGTTTGAAGAGGGAGTTAAAGTTTGAAAAGTGTTATCTTTAGAGAGCAGCAGGTACATGGCCCAGGGAAATGTTGTGTGATGGCCTAGCAGCACTATGGGTCCATCTGAGGGAAATGGTAATGAACTGAGTGAGACACGTGGATAGGGTTGTCTGTTTTCTACAACTGCACCTAGCTGTGGAGTTGCAGTAGGTGGACAGTTGATTCTAATCAGGACTTTAGGCTGGAGAAGACAAGGTAGTTGAGAGTATATGTAAAGGAAGGAGTATAATGACCCATGATTAAATTTGAGCTAAGTAAGTGGCAGATTGGTGAGACAAAATCTGGATAACCCTGAGTGCTCATCTCCTGCCTCCTTTTGGGGGTCCTACAGAGAGCTGGCTCTGTAAGACTGAGCTAGAGGGTGGGGATAAACAGTGAAGCTTTGGTGGACTTTCCCTGGACTATCTGTGTGCAGACCCCGGCCTTCAGAATGCACACTCTCTAGTGCTATGCCTTGGCCTAGAGATCCCTTGAAAAATTTGTTTCTGCGATAAAATGCATATTCCCTATCATGATAACTAAAAAGAAAAACACATATAAGAATTAGACATGGTTCCTACTGGAAAGTAGGGCTGGAATAAGGTATGACAATGGAATGATAGCTTTCAATTATAAGGTCTTCTTTAAGTTGTTATATATTTTTCCCAGTGGAATTTCTTTGCTAAGATTTTAATTATTAAAAATATATATCTGGGTGCAGGAGCTCATTCCTGTAATCCCAACGCTTTGGGAGTGGGCTGAGGTGAGTGGATCGCTTGAGGCCAGGAGTTTGAAACCAGCATGGGCAACATGGTAAAACCTGTCTCTACAAAAAAAAAAGAAAGAAGAAGAAAGAGAGAGAGGAAAGAGAAAGAAAGAAAGAGAGAGAGAGAAAAAAAAAAGAAAGAGAAAGAAAGAAAGAAAGAAAGAAAGAAAGAAAGAAAGAAAGAAAGAAAGAAAGAAAGAAAGAAAGAAAGAAAGAAAGAAAGAATAAAGGAAAGAAGGAAAAAGAAGAAAGAAACAAAGAAAAAGAAAATTAGCTGAGTATGATGGTGCATGCCTACAATCTCAGCTACTAGGGATGGTGTGATGGGAGGATGGCTTGAGACTTGGAGGTTGAGGCTGCAGTGAACTGTGATGATGCCTCTGCACCCCAGCCTGAGCACAGAATGAGACCCTGTCACAAAATAAAATAAAATATAAAATAAATAAATAAAAATATAATGAAGTAAAAATGACTGTTTCTGATTTCTTATTCCTATTCATTCAAAGAATATTGTATTAATTAACTAAGTTATTCTCCATGAAGTGTTCAGTGTAGGTGGTGGTCATTTGTTCAGAGATCACAGGTCAGGTGTGATGCCTGAAAGAACAGGAATTGATCTGAAGGATCCAGGGAGCACAGGCTGATGGTAAGGCTAGGCCCAGGGAGCCCACATTTGTCCAGAAAGCCATCGCTGTGTTCTTCTTTCCTGCAAGCATAAGGCATGGCTGTATCTATCAGAGTGCAACTCACTTTTTTCCAACTCACCTTTCACAAATGTCAACATAATGAAGTAGATACTGTTAGTAGAAAAATCTTATATTTCATAAGTTACATAAATATTATAGCAAGAGTCTAAAAAATAGCTATTATATTGAATTCTAACTGCCTCTAATGGTTTCTAACCCAAGGCTAAATATTGACATTTAGCTTTCTATATATTTTTTTGGTGATGATATCACCAATTAAGCTCATTTTATTTTTTTAAATAAGCTTTTTGTTTTAGAATAGTCTTTGATTTACAGAAAATTTGTGGAAATAGTATAGAGAACTCTGATCTATCTTTATATACAGTTGTTAATACCTTATTCTTAACACCTCATATTAGTAGAGTACATTTGTCATATTTAATGAACCAAAATTGATGTATTATTAACCCAAATTCATACTTTGTCCAGCTTTCTTACTTTTTGTCTAATATTCATCTCCTGTCCCAGGATCTCACCCAGGGTACCAAATTACATTTAGTCCTCATGTCTCCTTAGACTCCACTGGACTGTGGCAGTTTCTTAGACTTTCGTTGCTTTTGAAGATCTTGATAGTTTTGAGGACTACTACTCAAGAATTTTGTAACATGTTCCTCAATTGAGATTTGTCTTATGTCTTTCTCATAACTAGTGTGTGGGGTTATGGGTTTTTGGGAGGAAGGCCAAAGATGTCTTCTCATTACCTTGTATCAAGTCATGCTGTCAACATGACTTATCACTGTTGATGCTAATCACAGTCCTATGGCCAAGATAGAGTTTGTGTTCACACTTCAGGAGTAGAAAGTTGTATTTCACCATCTTGGTGAAATATCTACAAAAATGATTTAGAATTTTTCTTCGTAGGAAACTTGTCTATTCTCATCCACTTATTTATTCCATATTTTATTTCTACCAGTATTGACTTACAGAGTTTACAACTTAGGTTATATATCTAATACTATTTAATTTTTGTTGTCTCAATTTTTCCAGCTTTGGCCATTGGGAGCTCTTTCACTTGACTCTTCTGTTCCTGTCCTCTGATTCTGACTCCTATCTCCTTGTTTTTGGAATACTTCTTACTTTCTGGAATATTACAAGATGTATGAAGTTAACTGCAGATTTTTCATATACACCTATTATGAAGTTAGGGAAGTTCTTTCTATTCATAGTGTGTGTGTGTGTGTGTGTTTTAAAATTGGAATTAATTTTTAGGGCAGTTTTAGGTTTACAGAAAATTGATCAGAAATTAAACAGAATTCCTATATTCTCCTTCCCCTCATACACATTGTCTCCTAATATTTTACATAAATGTGATACTTTTTTACAGCTAAGGAAACAATATAGATATGTTGTTATTAACTGTAGTCCACATGTACAATCCAAAGAGTGAGACTTATTGGGTCTCACTCTTGGGGTTGTATAGTTCTATAGCTTTTTACAAATGCATAATGACATGTGCCCACCATTAAAATTTCATATAGAATAGTTTCACCTCCCTTAAAATTCTCTGCTCTTCATTTATCTAAGTTTACCTTTATATAACATTATACTGTTTTATGTGTAGTACAGGTATCTTAATACAGAATATTTCCAATTATTTCTCATCTCTTGTGGCGTGGATGCTACAGTGTTGAATAAATATATTGTTACTATTTTTGCTTTAAACAAATAGCTATATTTTAGACAGGTTAAACTTATAAAAAGAAAAGATTTTATTTTAACTTTTGTCATTCCCTCTGTAATGCTCCTACTTTATTTTTATTTTTTTGAAGATCTGTGTTTTATAACCAGTGATTTTTTTTCTAACTGTAGAATTTCTGTTAATGTTTTTTTTTTTTTTTTTTTCAAAGTAGGCCTTCTGGCAATGAATTCCCTCGGTCTTTATTTTTTGTTTTCCATTAAAGGATAATTTTGATGGATATAGAATTCTAAGTTGGTTCCTTCCTCTCAATACATTAAACATTTATTTCCATTTTTTCTTGTTTATATGGTTACTGGTGAGAAGTCTATTTTAATTCTTATCTTTGTTCCTCTATGGGTAAGAGCTATTTTTTCATCTCGCTATCCTCTTTTTTTTCTTTAATTTTTGATTCTCTGTGTTTGTAGGGGGGATATTTTATTTATTTATTTTTGGTAGACATCCTGGTTTGTGTCTTGGAGCTTCTTGAATCTGTGGTTTTGTGTCCATCATTAGTTTTTTTTTTTTTTTTTTTTTTTTTTTTTGGAGACGGAGTCTCGCTCTGTCGCCCAGGCTGGAGTGCAGTGGCCAGATCTCAGCTCACTGCAAGCTCCGCTTCCCGGGCTCATGCCATTCTCCTGCCTCAGCCTCCCGAGTAGCTGGGACTACAGGCGCCTGCCACCTCGCCCGGCTAGTTTTTTGTAGTTTTTAGTAGAGACAGGGTTTCACCGTGTTAGCCAGGATGGTCTTGATCTCCTAACCTTGTGATCCGCCCGTCTCGGCCTCCCAAAGTGCTGGGATTACAGGCTTGAGCCACCGCACCCGGCCCCATCATTAGTTTTTAAAGCTTCTCAGATACTTCATTCTTTCCTGTTGAATGGTATTTCAAAGATGCATATATTATACCTTTTAATATTGTCCTGCATTTGTTGAATAGTTGTTGTATTGTTGTTTATTGATTTATTCTTTCTCTCTGCATTTCAGTTTAGGAAGTTTTTATTGACCTATTTTCAAGTTCATTAATTCTTTCCTCAGTTGTGTCAAATCTCCTTATGAGTCTGTCAAAGGTACATTTCATTTCTGCTATTGTGTTTTAAATTTCTAGTACAGGCATACTTTATCTTACTGTGCTTCAATTTATTGCACTTAGTAGTTATAGCATTTTTTACAGATTGAAGGATTTTTAGTAACTCTGTGTTGAGCAAGTTTATTGGTGTCAGTTTTCCAACAGCATGTGCTTACTTCATCTGTGTCACATTTTGGTAATTCTCTCAATATTTCAAAATTTTTCATTATTATTATATGTGTTATGATAATCTGTGATCAAAGATCTTAGATGCTGCTATTGTAAAATGTTCTGGGACACCCAAAACCACATCTATGTCAGACAGTAAACCTGACCAATAATGTATGTTTTCTAACTGTCCCTCCAAAAAGATTCCCCATCTTTTTCCCTCCACTTGGCCTCACTGTTTCTTGAGACACAATGATAGGGAAATTAGGCCAACTAATAACTGTATAATGGCCTCTAAGTGTTCAAATGAAAGGAAGAGTCACCTCTTGGAGCGAGAGGTCTACCTTAAGAAGAGTTTGGAAAAAGTTGATTCTAATCTTCATGGATGACTTTGAGAGATTCAATACTTCAGTGGAGAAGGTCATTACAGATGTGAAATTAGCAAGACAGCTAGAAGTAGAGGTGGAGCCTGAAGTTAAGAGTCAGTTATTCATCTTATGCTAAAACTTGAAAGGAGGAGGAATTGCTTCTTATAGATGAGCAAAGAAAGTGTTTTCTTGAGATAGAATCTACTCAAGATGCTGTGAAAGGTGTTGGAATGACATCAAAGAATTTAGAATATTACATAAACTTAGTTGATAAAGCAGTGGAAGGATTTGAGAGAATTGACTCCAATTTTGAAAGAAGTTCTACTATGAGTAAAATGATATTAAACAACATCACATGCTACAGAGAAATCTTTCATTAGAGGAAGAGTCAATCAATATGTCAAACATACCTGTTGTCTTATTTTAAGACATTGCCACAGCCACCCCAACTTTTAGCAACTACCACCTTGATCAGTCAGCAGCCATCAGTATGGAGGCAAGACCTCCACCAGCAAAAAGATTATGACTTGCCGAAGGTTCAGATGATCATTAGCATTTTCAGCAATAGAGTGTTTTTTTTTTTTTTTTTTTGTACCATAAAGTCTTTTTAAATTAAGGATATATTTTAACTTTTGTGGACATAATTCTTATTGCACACTGAATAGAGTACAGTATAATGTAAATGTAACTTTTATATGTACTGAAAAACCAAAATATTCATGTGACTCACTTTATTGTGATATTTACTTTATTATGGTGGTCTAGAGCTAACCCACAGTATCTCCAAGATATGCCTGTATTTCTTTTTGATTATTCTTTCGATTTTTTATCTCTCTGCTTATGTTTCCCATTTATTCCCGAATCTTGTCTACTTCTTCCATTAGAGCCCTTGACATATTAAATATAGCTATTTAAAATTCCCTCTCTGATAATTCCAATATTTATCTTTTATTTGCATTTATTTATCTATTTACTTTTAAGTTGTTTATTTTTAAATGTTGTGGGTACATAGTAAATGTGTATATTTATGGGGTACATGGGATATTGATGCAGGCATGCAATACATAATAATCACATAATGAAAACTGGGATATCCCTCCTCTCAAACATTTATTCTTTGTGTTACAAAGAATCCAATTATACTCTTTTAGTTATTTTAAAGTGTATAATTAAATTATTATTGACAATAGTCACTCTGTTGTTCTATCAAATACTAGTTCTCCTTCTTTCTAATTTTTTTTTTTTTTTACCCATTAACCATCCCCATCTCCCCTCCATTTTCCCTACCTGCCACCCCCGGCCTGTGATAACCATCCTTCTATTGTCTATCTCCATGAGTTCAATTGGTTTGATTTTTAGACCCACAATAAATGAGAACATGAAATGTTTGTCTTTTTTGTGTCTAGCTTATTTCACTTAACATAACAACCTCCAACTCCATCTATGTTGTGGCAAAAGACAGGATCTCATTCTTTGGTATGGCTGAATAGTACTTCATTGTGTATATGTACCACATTTTCTTTATCCATTCATCTGTTGATGTACATTTAGGTTGCTCCCAAATCTTGGCTACTGTGCACAGTGCTGCAATGAACATAGGAATGCAGATATCTCTTTGATATATTGATTTCCTTTCTTTTGAGTATATATCTAGCAGTGGGTTTGGTGGATCATATTCATATGGTAGCTAAATTTTTAGTTTTTTGAAGAATCTCCAAACTCTTCTCCATTGTGTTTTACTAATTTACATTCCCTCCAATAGTGTACAAGGGTTCCCTTTTCTCCATATCCTCGTCAGCATTTGTTATTGTCTGTTGTTATGGTTTGATCATGTCTCCACCCAAATCTCAACTTAAATTGTAGCTCCCAGAATTCCCATGAGTTGTGGGAGGGACCCAGGGGAGGTAATTGAATCACAGGGGCTGGTCCTTCCTGTGCTATTCTTGTGATAGTGAATAAGGCTCACAAGATCTGATGGGTTTATCAGGGGTTTCCACTTTCGCTTCTCTCTCATTCTTTCTTGCTGTTGCCATGTAAGAAATGCCTTGTGCCTCCCGCCATGATTCTGAGGTCTTCCCAGCCATGTGGAACTGTAAATCCAATTAAACCTCTTTTTCTTCCCAGTCTTGGGTATGTCTTTATCAGCAGTGTAAAATCGGAATAATACACCTGTCTTTTGGATAAAAGCCATTTTAACTTGGATGAGATGATATCTCATAGCAATTTTGATTTGCATTTCCTTGAAGATCAGTGATGTTAAGCACCTTTCCATATGCCAGTTTGCCATCTGTATGTCTTCTTTCGAGAAATGTCTGTTCAAATCATCTCCTCATTTTTAAGTGGATTATTAGATGTTTTTTCCTATAGAGTTGTTTGAACTCCTCATATATTCTGGTCATTAATCCCTAGTCAGATGGGTAACTTGCAAATATTTTCTCTGTGGGTTATCTCTTCACTTTGTTGATTGTTTCTTTCTCTCTGCCTAAGCTTTTCAACTAGATGTGATCCCATTTGTCCATCTTTGCTTTGGTTGCCTGTATTGCTCAAATTTTTGCCCAGACTAATATGCTGGAGAGTTTCCCCAATGTTTTCTTGTAGTAGTTTCAGAGTTTGAGGTCTTAGGTTTAAGTCTTTAATAAATTCTGATTTGATTTTTGTATATGGTGACAGATAGGTGTCTAGTTTCATTCTACTGCATTTGCATCTCTAGTTTTCCCAGCACTCTTTATTGAAGAGATTATCTTTTTCCAAAGTGTGTTCTTGGCACCTTTGTTGAAAATGAGTTCACTGTAGGTGTGTGGATTTGTTTCCAGGTTCTCTATTCTGCTTCATTGGTCTATGTGTCTGTTTTTGTGCCAGTACCATGCTGTTTTGATTACTATAGTTCTGTAGCATAATTTGAAGACAAGTAATGTGATTCCTCCAGTTTTGTTCTTTTTCTCAAAATAGCTTTGGTTATTCTGGGCCTATTGTGGTTCCATATAGATTTTAGAACCATTTTTTTTTTCTATTTCTGTGAAGAATGTCATTGGTATTATGATAGCCATTGTGTTGAATCTGTGTGGACATTTTAAAAAGACTGGGTAGTATAGACGTTTTGATAAAATTGATTTGTCCAGTCAATTGAACATGAAATATCTTTCCAATTTTTGAGTTCTCTTCAACTTCGTTCATCAGTATTTACAGTTTTCATTATAGAGATCTTTCATTCCTTTGGTTAAGTTTATTCCTAGGTATTTTATTTTATTTGCAGATATTGTAAATGGTATTACTATTTTGATTTCCTTTTCAGACTGCCCACTGTTGGCATATAGAAATGCTACTGATTTTTGTGTGTTGATTGTTCACTCCAATTTTTGGTTCTTGTGACAGTGCTTTTCTGTGTGCAACAGTTGTTAACATTTGGTGTTCCTACAGCAGGGATGAACTGTGTCAGTTTCTATTTGACCATCTCGCTCTGCCTTCCTTATTTGAATTTAGTTCTAGTGCGTGCTTTGTCTTTTCAGGTTGTTTTTTCTTGCCTTTTGGCATAACTTTTAATTTTTTGTTGAATTTGGATATGTTGTATTGGGTAATAGGAACTAAGGTAAATAGGCATTTAGTGTGACAGTTTATGTTAATTTGGTTAGGATTTAAGCTGTGTGTAATGTTTATTATAGCTGTAGATACTAGAGGCTTAAAACTCCTTTAGTGTCTTTGTTTGTGTCTTCCCTTTTAGCTTTGGAGTTTTCCTATGCATTGCTCTAGGAGAGAGTCTGTGCTTTGCAGATCTTTCAGCCATAGTCCAATGTTATTAAACTGGATCATCGTTGGTATGACCATAGTGTGGTGGGAGGGGCATTCTATGTTCTAATTAAGACTCAGCATTTTAGTGGACCTGTGTTTCAGAGCTGTAGCCTACATAGCAATTTGTATCCCTCTTCCAGTGGTGTAGTGTTTTTCTCTTTTTTCCTACTGCATTCTTCCTAATAAATATGTTCCCCTGAAGCCCTATCTCCTGTTTACTATTTTTTAGTCTTACCCCTCAAATGAGACAGAATCATCTGGAATGGGGTGAAGTGGGGACTTATTTTCTTCTTCCATCTAGGATAAAGTTTCAGAATTGTGCTATGGCCGTGTCCTTTTCCCTGGAGAGTAGGCCTTCATTATGGAGAATGCTCCTCGTATAGTTCACAATCTTTTTCAGATCCTCCCCGTCAGAACCTTAGAAGTTTCCCTTAGGAGGGAAAACCTAGGAAAATGTGAGACTCCCTTAAGACTGGACCCCCAGGAGTTTCTCATTTTCACCTTAGTCCACATTCAGTAATTTGTCAAATTTACCATTGAAATGTTCTGACTAGTTTATGGCTGTAGTAGCTCCTGTTCTAGAGAAGTGTATTTCAGTCTTGTATTTCTCTTGGATGCATGTTCCTCTTCAGATTTTGAGGCAGCAATTTGTCCTGGAACCTTAGATCTCTGATGGGTTAAATTAAAGTTACTGATTTTTAGATTTTCTATTTTTTGTTGTTGTTGTTGTTGTTGTAAGGATGAGTGAGAGTGATAGCTTTCAAGATCTTTAAATATTAGAGCTAAAACCAGAAATTTCTCTCAACTCTAATAAATATGTTCCCCTGAAGCCCTATCTCCTGTTTACTATTTTTTAGTCTTACCCCTCAAATGAGACAGAATCATCTGGAATGGGGTGAAGTGGGGACTTATATAACTTCTTATATACTTATATAACTTCTTATATATAAGAAGTTATATAAGTATATAACTATACTTATATAAAAGTATAGTTGACTTAAGAAAGGAAACATCTGGACAATAAAACAATTATCTAGAATTTATTCCAAAATTATGTAGGTGAACAGTTCCTTAGCCCTTTATGCAAACTGTTTGGGAATTGTTTACCAAGCTCTGTATTTGAGGTGCTCCCAGGTTATACAGTATGGCCAATTTCTAGATAGACTTCAGATCACTGAGAAGTTATGGATATGGTTGTGGTTATGGTTATGGTTAGAAAAGAAGTGGCATCTGAGCATGCAAGTCTCTTTACTTTTGTTGACATATTGGCAAATAAAGATATTTGACCTTGGCCTTTTTCTTAGGTCTCCTCACAGTTTTTTTCCTATCTAATATTAAGTAGAGATCCTAATATATATTTCTATAAAGAGCAAATAAACATTCATGTATGAATGAATAAAGATGTTATAGCTACTATTACACCAGTAGCTTCACTTTGCTATTTTTACATAAAACTTGAATGCTGATATTGCTATAAATAGCAGCTACAAATGAATTTTGGGTGCATTGCTGGCAGGTTTCTGGTACACAAATGAACATGACTTGCAAATAACAATTTTACAGTTTCCACATATGGAAATTCAGTTCTGTGTATAATATTCTGCTTCAAGGTTTAGAACAAGTATGCAGAGTAATGTTCATTCACACAACTTTGAAAAATGTGTTTGTGTAGCTATTTTGATTTCTTTCATGGAAGAGTCCCAATTGCATCAAGAGTTACTGTGCCCTGAGTTCAAGGTTGTTATGCTCAAAGGGTTCAGGACAAACTTGGATCCAAGTCAATGGATTTTCTGGCTCATCTTTGAGCTTTTCTGGTAGTCCTTCATCACAGCATTCAAAGTAGAAGTTTCTTTTACATGTGAGTTTCAAGGCTTGGCATCCCATATATCTGAATCATTTCTGGAGAGAACTGCTCAGCCTCAGACTACATTTCTCAGATCCTATTGTTACTATGTGGTGCCATGTAACAGGTGCTTGGCAATAAATGTGAACAAAAATGGTGCGGGTCACTTCTGAACCACATGAACCTTCTCACTACATACTTTCTTTCCTTTTCCACTTCTTGAATGCAGAGAATTCAGAGCCCTGTAAGATAGTTGTGCCAAAAGATGGTAGGAGTATCATTCTCTGAAACCAACAAATGGAGGAAAGCTGCCCACCAACTAGAAGCACTATATTGCTTCTTTATATAAGTGCCAATAAACTTCATTGTGTTATGCCACTGATATAGTTTATATATATGCTAGCAGTTAGCATTAACCTATAGAAATTATTAGTGAAAATGATAAGCTGCTGCAGCAGTTAGTGGCAATATTCCACTTGTAGTCCACTGAAATAAACCATTTAAAGCGTGTTGTCCTTGATTTATAGCTACCAGCATCTACATTTCTTTGCATGAAGATAAAGACATTTGTGCCCACACCTATGGCAGGCTCAACGTCAGACAGAATTAGTTGAAGCCCCAGCAGACTTCAATCAATGGAAGGTGAGAATTGGTCTATAAATGCATACATATTTTTTTTCTGGTGGAGTCTGTACAAAATTCATTTGACTGTGTCAGAAATTCCATGTTCATCCTTGCTTAGTGTAGAGTTACTACTCCCTTTCCCTCTTTGTAGTGGGTGGTAGCGATCTCTGTGTCCCTAGAAGATAACAAAGCAACACAGTAGAAAGAACCTGACTCTGTGTGTTACCATGCTGAAGTAAGCCACCTGACTGAGCAAGAGACAAACTTATTTGAGGTTAAGCCTCTAAAATTTCAGGAGTTTATTTCTTATAGTAGTTTGTCTTGCATTAACTAACAATAGAGGTAAACTAAAGAGATCTTGCTCAAGAACGATAATAATATCAAAGATGAGTCAGGAAGGCATGTCTTTTAATCACCAACCAATGGCAGAAAATATTAGGATCCAAATTACTGAAGAGAACAGGGTTGGAGAATTAGGGAAGATGAGAATAATATGCAGTAGGTTAGAACAAGCAAGTAGAAATGGGTTTGGACTAGTACCACACAAACAATTTTTTTCTGTGAAAGTTTTTTATGTTCATCTGCCTGCAGGTTGCATGAAAACACTGGGTTCATGGAACAGGGCTAACCTGAGATGAACCATTTACTTGAGATCTGACCTTTGTGATCTTTTTAAGAGAGATGATTGGAAAGGCTACAACAAGGATCTGCCATTCCCATAAACTCTACATTGTGATTTAGTATTATAGAGTTTCAGCAAAAGCCATAAAAAGACAAAAAGTCCCATTGAGGACATTAAGCCTAAACTGTTGCTCAGTATAAAAATCTTTTTTGTGATATTACAGAAGATTAAGTATAGAGTTTCACTTGAAGCTTTCCAACGATTAGAGAACTAATGACCTCATGATGCATCCGGTTCCACAGTTGGCTAGGACTCATTGCTAAAGATTACCAAAGTGTTAATTTATTTTGATTATGTAACCTCCTGGTTTATTATTTTGGCTTCCATTCATTTTAGGTAAGTTCTCTTCTTTGTCTAGGCCCCCAAAAGTTGCTCATCTTCAGTAACCTACTGGGGCTCTACTCTTATCTCTTTACTGTCTCCCTGTGTGAGCTCAGGTTCCCACTACAACCCATATGCTCATAATCTCGAATAAATGCAACCAGTTAAGTGGCCTGTCCTGAATTTACATTCGTCTTTCCATTTATCCACTTCCCATCTCCACGAGCATGTGCTATGGGCACCTCAATTTCAGTGTACTAAGCTTAATTCCTCAGCTGCTCCTGAAAAGCCTCTCCTCCTGAGTTTCCTATCTCAGTGAATGGCTTATAGTTCTATCTCCTAAATAGTTCATAAATTAAAGCAACTTACTCTCACACTACTGGTGATACTTTAATGCAGGTCAGAACTGTCTCTTGCCTAGATTATTACAAATTCTTCAAAAATGCTCTCCATTTTTCCGATCTTGCTTTTCCAGTCTATTGTCTAGGTAGCAGGCACAACAATATTTCTGACTTGTGTTTGATTATGTCACTTCTCTGCTTAAAAATTCCCTTCAGAGGCTCTGAGAATAAGAGCCTAAATCTTTAACAAGATTTATACTCCACATCTTCCTCATGTTTACATTCAGGCTCAACTTTTAAACTGCTTGCTTACATTCTGTAGTCTGTCTTTGGACTTCTTTTGATTTTTCAAATATTCAAATATATTCTGCTTTTGTATTCCGAGAATACTTTCACTACCTTGTCTTAACTTCATCAGTTTACCTCCTATCCATCTTTTACATCTTGGCTTAGATATGTTCTGGAAAGACTTAACTGACTACCAAAAACAAAACAAAACAAAACAAAACAAAAACCTGAATTATTAGTGTCCTCATATGCCCTTGTAGGTTCCATATTATAACAATTGTATAAGTGTTTTTTTTTATGAAATTGGATCATATATGTCATAAAACAATTAAATTTCTTTCATTGGACAATATATCACAGACATATCTACATGTCAGTGTAAATACAATAACCTCATTTTGCTATGTCTCTGTAGCTTTCCATTTTAGTGTTGTAACAAGATTTATTTAACCTTTACCCTATTGGTTTATGTTCAGTAATCAATACTTCTAGATTATAGGTTTCAATCAGTGGAAAAATAAATATACAAAAATTTTCTTACCATGAGATACATGTAGGTATGTCTTTACTAACATTTTGAATTCTCAAAATGGTATATAAACCTTGAATTCAACGTATCTTCTCATTTCTGGGTTTTAGCCATCTGTAGTTTCCTAAACTTTTTCATGAATCTGTAATTAACATCGCTTAATCCAAACCTAGTGATTTGCCGCTGCCCTACCCTGAATCTCTGAGAAAAAGTTAAACAAACAACAGGTATGAGGTTGATTTGTGTGATGTAGAGTGATGACAGTGTACCCAGAAAGTTATCTTTGGAAGGCAAATAGAATGTAAGAACGCAAAGGCTTAATGAAAGAAAGACTATATTTTAAGTCAAAATATTTAGGAAAGTTCCCATAGTATAACAGTTTAAAGAAAGATTGTATCAGTTTAAAGAAAGATTGCATCTAGCACAAAAAGAAAAGCCTTATTTGGGCTTCAGTAACTGTCTTCAAACACCGGAAATGTTCTCAGAATTTGTTAGCTTCAAGCAATCAGTTTTTCTTTGCTGTTATCTGTTTGTTTAATCTCAGTGAAACCTCTAAGAAATATGTTACCAAATGATAATGTCTTAGTCTGTTTGAGCTGCTATAACAACATAGACTGGGAAGCATATAGAAATAGGAAGTTATCTCCTACAGTTCTGTAAGCTGGGAAGTCTAAGATCAAATCAAGGCACTGGCAGATTTGGTGTCTGGTGAGCACCCATTTCCCAGTTCATAAATGGTGCATCCTTGCCATATCCTTCTGCAGTGGAAGGGGGAAAAAAAAGAACTATCTTTGGCCTCTTTTATAAGGGCACTAATCCCATCCATGAGGGCTCCACCCGCATGACCTAATTGTCTCCCAAAGGTCCCACCTCCTAATACCATTGCTTAGGGGATTAGGATTTTAACATGTGAATTGGGTTGGCAAGAAGGGTTGTGGGGTGGTAAACATTCTGACCATGGATGATTTGTGTGTTTGCCAAATGGTGATTACAGATCATTATAATGCGTTAGGTTTTAGTATATTTGATTTATATATTTTCTTTGCAAAGGTGCTACTTTAATGTGTACTAGAAATGTGTGTAAAGTAACATCTAATGAAATCGTTCCATTGCATTCTATTTGAATACATACATATATATGTATATGTATCTATACATATCTATCTATGTCTATATCTATATACATATATATATATATAGAGAGAGAGAGAGAGAGAGAAAAGGTCTCGCTCTGTCACCCAGGCTGGAGTGCAATGATGCAATCTCACTGCAACCTCTGCCTCCCAGACTCAAGCAGTTCTCCTGCCTCAGTCTCCCGAGTAGCTAGGACAATAAGTTCCTGCCACCATGCCAGGTTAATTTTTGTATTTTTGGTACAGATGGGGTTTCACCATACTGCCCAGGGTCTCAAACCTCTGACCTCACATGATCCGCCTGCTCCAGCCTCCCAGAGTGCTGGGCTTATAGGCGTGAGCCATTGTGCCTGGCCTGGATATTTTCATTATTAAATTCTTAGACCGAAAGGGCTCTTTTCATTCTTTCCTACTCAGTCTGATCAATGATGAAGGCAATTTCTGGACATATGTTTTGTGGTTAGTTGAAACTGGACCAAATTAGACAAGTTTCCTAAATTATGATTAGTAATACAAAAATAATTATTCTGGTCAAGTAGAATTTGGTGGGAAAATTCTCCAACCTGAAAAGTACCTAAAAACCAAACCGTAAGGACATCATATCTGACCAAATCCCACAGGGAGGTGGTTTTATGTGGCTTTTATAAACGTTTTGCTTTGAGTTCTATGACTTGCTCAGATATATACATACAACCATAGCAATCTAAATGTTTCAGTTAAATCATCCAGTTTAACCATTTCCGTTATGTAAATTTTCAGGTAATTAATTGACAGTCCTGGAAGACTTCATTTTGCACTACATCAACCTGATTTCTTCAGAATTGCAGCTAGTTCTTTCGTAGTTTTTAAAGCAGTCTCACCTAACTTCCACGTAGGAATTTATAAGCTAAAATATATATATATATTCTAGATTAACCATCTTTTTATGATCTATGCAACACTTTAAACAGGTAGCTGATTAAATGCCCTACATGTACATACACTGAGAAAGCACACTCGTATAGCCCTAGGACAGACACTGAATACCTTGCTACCTCTGCCAAATAAGAAAAATAATGAACCTGCTCTGAAAGCCATACCCATGGGTAAGCTGCAAGGCATGCTTCATAAGGGTTAACTCTCCAGTGAATGCCAGGATGTATTCAGCCTTCAACAAGATGTCTGTGCATTTAGCTCTTATGTAGGCATACTCCAGTCTTCAGAAAGGTGAAACTGGACTGAAAGGATGTCATACACCACTGTTTCAGCAGGATAGAAGGCAAGATGGGTCTTTTCAAGTGTGTGCTGTAAGCCCGAAGGAAGAATAGCAACGTCCTTGGAGCCTTCCAAGGAGAGGCGAGCCTGGCTGAATAATCAGTGTGCAGAAACCAAAACCCTGCAACTTATCAGGCAAAGGGACATGAAGGCTAGAGTTGCTGTGATGATGCAAATGAAGGGCAAAATGGTACAAATTCCTGTCTCCCAGAAGGTGTAATTAGGGAGCTACAGTAGAAAAACAGCTATCTCTAGAAATGCAGAGCAGATGCATATGCAGACTACCTCAGGCCTGGGTTAACAGTTAAAAGATATTGACGATTTTCATTTCTTGCTTTCGTTTTATGTAAAAGTTTGCCTGAGTTCCAATTGATAATACTAATAACAGATCACAAAATAGACACAGCACAATGTTAAAGCAGAAGCCATGCACACAAAGCACTTAAAACATCTGAGCCAAAGGAAACCTGGGCCAAATATGAAAAACATATCTATGATAATCAATCTAAAATTATGCACATAAAGTCTCAGTCTAAATCATGTGAACTATTTGACATTCTAGCCATAAGAAACGCCAAGTTACTTCTAAATGTTTTGCTTTGATAACACAATAATAAATTCTACTTCTATTCTACTCCCATTTAAATGGTATTTATGCTCTATGGCATTTATAAATGGGCATATACAGTGCACACATGTTGGGCAGTTGCCATGGTGTTTTTTTTTTTTTTTTTTTTTTTTTTACCATTGGAAGTTATTCCAGTAGCTTCAGCGTAGGGTCAATGAGATAGTTTGCTTTGCAGGGACATCAGTATCGGAGACCTGCAAAGTACTTTTCTCATGTACAAACACAGAGAACATTTCAGTTGTTTTATGAGTCTGCATTAGCCAATAAAACTCTTAATTTAGCCTAGTGTTGTTGGTGAGATGGTCTTATCTCTTCTTGATACTGTTTAAGTTGCCTTCAGTTTTCTTCATGTTAGATGACGGTTTTCCTCTTTATACACTTGGCTAATTAAAATAACAAATCTTCACAGCCGTCTTTTTGGAATTCCTTCTTATCACTCTAAACTAATTAAACCGGAGGGGAGAAAAAGAACCTGCTGCAACCTAGTAGCAAATCTTCAAGTATCAACTATATTTAGTATCCTCTATAAAATAAAAATATTTTATCTTGGACAACTCTCTTCTTCATGGCTAATACATTGTCCCTTGTAATACTCAATCCTTTTCTATTCTATTTTCAAGTGGAGAAACTTCTGGGTCTGTGTTTCCAAGTGGGCATCAGGAAGAACAGAATACATTTTGCAGAACTCTCATTGAATGGAATCAATCTTAAATCCAGTGTCTACACTCTGAAAGGTAATTGGTATGAAAACAATGAAATATTGAATGGCTAATAGGAAAAAAATTCTGAAACAGCAAACTTTAGCATGTGAATGCCATGGGCAGTCAGGAAATTTTATACAAAGTGAAGTTCTCTTGCCTGATGGAGCTATCATTCTCTTATTCTAACTGTGGAGATACGGAGCTTCTTTAATGGTTAAGATTCATGTACATTTATATTTGCTTGGGACATTTTAGATGTGGCCTGAAATAACTTCTCAAGTTTCCTTCCAACCATTTGATACTGAAATATTTAGCAACTTTGAATACCACATTTTTTCACTCTTTGGAACCTCAAATTATAACTCCATGTCAAAAAATTTGAATAGGGAGATGAGGTTAATCTTGGCATCTGATATATTATTAGTCTTTCTATTTATTTGAACTATATACAATAATTGTGCTATATCTTAATTTACATAATACATTGTATTTTCTTATAGAATCTTCCCTTATGGATATTCTAAGTTAACCAGACTGATCTGCAGTCTCCTTCAGTTTTATTTCTGAAGAGTTTAAGATCAAGCACATCGAATGTGAACAATAAAGCCTAACTAAATAGTTAGAGATTAAGTAAATTAATTGCTGGATTTAAAATTCAGTGAACAACTAATTTATTTACTGTATAATTTGTTCCATGAGGCACTCAGAGAGGAATCCATAAAGGAGTTAATTTTCAAGGATTCCAGTGCCCAGAGCATCTTGGAATTAAGTGATTACTATGAGGCACATTTGGTAGAAGAATGGGCAGAATGATGGATTACCATCTGAGGACATTTTAAATTGAGGAAAGTAGCAAACTGAAAGAGAAAGCTAAAGCAAAAGTGGCCTGGCAGATTTCAAATGGGGGTACTCTTATAATCTCTAACCTAAGTCAGTCCGAGGCTGCTCAGCAGAGTTCTGCTGAGCACCACTCAATTGGTTCTGACCTTAAAATCTACCTTTCTTCCATTCAGTTACACATTTGGGAAGGTGGGGTTGAAAAGACTAAAAACTCACATTTATTGGGTATTTTATGTACCATCCATTATTCTAAGTGCTTTATGTGTGTTAACTCACTACCATCAAAACAACTCAATGAGGCAGGCACTGTTATTAGCCTCATTTTATAGACAAGGAAGCTGAACACAGAGAGGTAAATAACTTGCCCAAAGTCACACAGCTTACCAGGGGTAGAGCCAGAATTTGACCTCAGGAAGACTGGCTCCAGAACTCACTCTTAAATACATTCTACAGTGGCTCTGTAGGAAGGTAGTACCATCATTTTATTTAGTACTTTTAGGATAATTCCTAAGTTGTCTATAATTCCTATAAGGTATCAAGAAACTATCAAGTCCATGAATCCTCAGGTCATTTAGGACTATTACAATTAGTGTGAATCCTTTAATATAGAGTTAAAATTAATTTTTGAAGATTTTATCCAAGAAGTCTAGCTTACCATAAATGTTGACTTGAAATAAACAGAAAAAATTACTCCAATTACTAATCCATTTCAAAATATATAACAATGCTTACCAACGAACAGTTCAAAACCAAAACATTAAAGTTTTCTTCATTGTACATGAAGATGGAGTTTCAAAACTGTTATTGAAGATAGGGGAAAGTAGAAGGTATACTTAAGCTAGGGCTGTTTGAAGTTTCTTCACATATAGGATGGTTACTCAGTAAAGGATTGTTGCAAGACTGAATCTAAAATGAACTAATGTATTCCTGATGTCTTTGTCTGCTTGTGCTGTTATAACAGAACACCATAGACCGGGTATCTTATAAACAACAGAAACTTACTTCTCACAGTTATGGAGGCTGGGAAGTCCTGGATCAATGTGCCAGCAGACTCACTGTAGGGTGAGGGTGAGTTTCGGGTTCAAAGACGGTGTTTTTCTTGTTGTGTCCTCAAATGGTAGAAAGAACTCTTTGGGGTCCCATTTATAAGGGCACTAATCCCATTAACCAGGGCTCTGTCCTCAGGACTTAATCACCACCTAAATTTCCCCACCTCCAAATCACACTGGGGATTACATTTCAACATACAAATTCTGGGGAGACATAAACATTCAGTCTATAACACCTGCCTTTTGGAAAGATGTTCTCTAGGGGCCCATTCTTTTAATGAAACCTGGTATTTGTAATCAATCCATGCGATGTCTTCTGAATCGCAGACAATATAATACCCTCAGACCCTAGACCTTCAAATAAGTCTTTTTTTCTTTATTTTTATTTGATTTTTATCTGTTATAAGCAACAAGCTCTCCCAGGACACACTATTATTTCATAATTACAAGTATAATACTAGCCCTATGTTACTGATTTAATACTATGTTTCTCAAGAAAAGCTGCAGCTTTAAAAATTTGGATTTCTCCTGACAAAAGCAATAATGGGGAAAGGATTTCCTATTTAATAAATGGTGTTGGGAAAAGTGGCTAGCCATATGCAGAAAACTGAAACTGGACCCCCTCTCCTTACACCTTATACAAAAATTAACTCAAGATGGATAAAAGACTTAAACCTAAGATCTAAAACCATTAAAACCCTAGAAGAAAACCTAGGCAATACCATTCATGACACAGGCATGGGCAAGGACTTCATGACTAAAACATCAAAAGCAATGAAAACAAAAACCAAAATTGACAAATGGGATCTAATTAAACTAAAGAGCTTCTGCAGAGCAAAAGAAACTATCATCAGAGTGAACAGGCGACCCACACAATAGGATAAAAGTTTTGCAATCTATCCATCTGACAAAGGGTTAATATCCAGAATCTACAAGGAACTTAAACAAATTTACAAGAAAAAAACAAAAAGCCAATCAAGAAGTGGGCAAAGGATATGAATAGACACTTCTCAAAAGAAGACATTTATGCGGCCAACAAACATATGAAAAAAAGCTCTCCATCACTGGTCACTAGAGAAATGCAAATCAAAACCACAATGAGATACCATCTCATGGCAGTTAGAATGGTAATCACTAAAATTCAGGAAACAACAAATGCTGGCGAGGATGTGGAGAAATAGGAATGCTGTTACACTGGTGGTGGGAGTGTAAATTAGTTCAACCATTGTGGAAGACAATGTGGCAATTCCTCAAGGATCTAGAACCAGAAATACCATTTGACCCAGCAATCCCATTACTGGGTATATACCCAAAGGATTATAAATCATTCTACTATAAAGATACATGCACACTTTTGTTTACTGCAGCACTGTTCACAAGGGCAAAGACTTGGAACTAACACAAATGCCCATCAATGATAGACTGGATAAAGAAAATGTGGCACATATACTCCATAGAATACTATCCAGCCATAAAAAAGAATGAGTTCATGTCCTTTGCAGTGACATGGAGGAAGCTGGAAACCATCATCCTAAGCAAACTAACACAGGAACAGAAAACCAAACACCACATGTTCTCACTCATACATGGGAGTTACACAATGAGAGCACATGGACACAGGGAGGGGAACATCACACCCCAGGGACTGTCAGGGGTTGGGGGACTAGGGGACGGATAGCATTGGGAGAAATACCTAATGTAGATGACAGGCTGATGGTTGCAGCAAAGCACCATGGCACATGTATACCTACGTAACAAACCTGCACGTTCGGCACATGTATCCCAGAACTTAAAGCGTAATAAAAAAAGATGAGGATTTCTACTTTAGCAAAATCGCTGGGCCCATTTCTTATGCTATTCTGAGTTTGGAAGAGCTCAGCTGAGCCAAGATGAGTGTGGAGGGAGGTGAGATGCAGTCCGACTGAGATTTGCTTCATTATATAAAGGGGTTTTCTATTCTGCATCCAGTAGCCTCAAATTGTAAGTGCTTTACGACCGACCAAGTGTGAGATATTGCTTGAACCACAGTCATTGCATTCATTTAAAAAATGTGTGTAGGTAGAGTTACTTATTTAAAGAAATGAAAGTAATACTTTCCTGTCTTCAGCTATAAAGTTGAGCTTGCAGTGACTCATTTAAAATGTTTAGTTGATAATTGTTGGGTCAGTGCTTGGGAGCGCAATCCAAATTCTATACAGATAATAGAGTTCTCTAGTCCAGTGAATACTTAATTTTTTTTTTTAAGTGAGCTTATGTTTGGTTAGTATTTACTATGTGGATACACCGATCTGCAGTTCTCAGGTGCCAAATTCAGGAGTAAGTGAATTTAGATTTTATCAATACTCCTTTTTGATGCAGCACATATAAAAAATGTTAAGGGAAATGTGCCTGATGCTAGCTCAACTTGAAAATGCAGATATTATAAGTCAATCACCTACAAGAACATAGTTTCCATTCTGCAGTATGTATGTATACAATGTATACTTCCTGACTAAAGGTTTATTATCAAGAAAACTAGCTACCAAACAGTGCATCAGCACATCAGCTAGCCTCAGACCCTAACAAATTTGCAATCATTTTTAAGTCCAGTATAACTGAGATAGATGTACCATTGAGGTAGTATTGTAAGCTCTCACCAGGGCAATCAGGCAAGAGAAAGATAGAAAGGGTATTCTATCTTTAAAACTGTCTTCATGGTTTATATGAACCTAAGCAACAAAAATTAAAATGAATGTCATGAAAAATGAGATGATAGAGCCATCTGTGTTAGATTAATACCATTGTTCAGAAAGATGAGTCCTGTATACCAGATGTTAGAAGAGGAAAGAAGGTGGAGCACATTGTCAAGGATTCTAGTGCAAACATATATTCCTGGAGTTGGTGAACTGTTGGTTCTAACTGACACAACAAGGGGGGTTGGAAATGAACTGTCTGTATGACACAGTGGCATTGTTCAACTTGAAGGCAAAGGGATAAAGCCAGAAACAGAGCTAATGACTGCAGTCATAATACCATTTTTAAAAATGACTTCAGATCAAGGTGTGCATGGAGTAAATACACAAGTTAACACTCTGATCTCTTTCATCTATTTTTATAAAGGATCATTCTATAAAGTTCAAGATATTTCTAAAATGTAGATATTATTTGTGAAAGGTGGAGAGCCTATTAGTGGGTCTCAATTCAGTGGGATGATTCCATCAAAAAATGTGAGTGGACATTCTTAACAGTTATCACCTGACTGAATGTACTTTTGAATGAATTAATAAATTAAAACTTGCAAGGTATTTTAGGAAGTTTTGAGATAAAACAGGATATGAAAATGAAGTAAAATTATCATTAGACACTCCTACATAAAGTAGGTTACATGTTGTTTTATATTTAGTAGTAAAGGAATTACTATTGAATTACTTCCTCGAAGGTGGCTATTTTTGATTTCTTAATTTCAGTGCCTGTAGTTCCCTATCTTCAAATTAAATCATGACCAATTTCCCTCTGGCTTTAGGTGTTTCCATGGCTCAAATGTCATATGAAATTTTATTTGATATTCTTTTTCTTTAATTTGTTAGGTCACCTTTTTGTGGGGTGACCTAACCAAGGTAAGAGATAAGACTACATTTTAACATCTGTAGCTCAAATCTTTAACTGATACCTGACTTTTATTTATATATATATATATTTTAAAAATTAATAGCATGCTCATTTAATTTTGATTTGTTTACATATCCTGCACCTTCCTGGCTTTGTCACTATCTATTCCTATGACTTCTGGGAGTCATTTAACATCAACAAGTCTAAATTTCCCTATCTATATAATAGGATTAATGAGATTACAGTGTGATGTTTCTTCAGTGGTATATTTTACTAAGAAGCTTTTTAGAATATTTTGATGCCACATCATTAACTTATAAATTTTTAATATGGAGAGTTTACATTTAGATAAGGGGAGTTTTTCCTAGTTACTACTTTCTTTCTAATCATGAAAGAATTGTATGAGAGGTTTGTAGATGTCAGCAGCTATGTAGGTTGGGTACTGTGTTAGATTTTTCACATTAAAACTGAATGGGCCCAAGTATGAGAAAACAATACAGTTCCCATGAATTTTTTATTATTATTATACTTTAAGTTCTGGGATACATATGCAGAACATGCAGGTTTGTTACATAGGTATACACATGCCCTGCAGCAACTATCAACCCTTCATGTGGTTTACTGCAACTATCAACCCTTCATGTACAATAGGTATTTCTCCTAATGCTATCCCACCTCTAAGCCTCCTACCCCAACAGGCCCTGGTGTATGATGTTCTCCTCCCTGTGTCCATGTGTTCTTATTGTTCAGCTCCCACTTATGAGGGGGAACATGCAGTGTTTGGTTTTCTGTTCCTGTGTTAGTTTGCTTAGGATGATGGTTTCCAGCTTCCTCCATGTCACTGCAAAGGACATGAACTCATCTATCTTTATGGCTGCATAGTATTCCATGATTTATATGTGCCACATTTTCTTTATCCAGTCTATCATTGATGAGCATTTGGGTTTGTTCCAAGTCTTTGCTATTGCGAATATTACCACAATAAACATATGTGTGCATGTGTCTTTAGAGTAGCATGATTTATAATCCTTTGGGCATATACCCAGTAATGGGATTGCTGGGTCAAATGGTATTTCTGGTTCTAGATCCTTGAGGAATTGCCACACTGTCTTCCACAATGGTTGAACTAATTTACACTCCCATCAACAGTGTAACAGCATTCCTAGTTCTCCATGTCCTCTCCAGCATTTTTTTTTTTTTTTCCTGACCTTCTGATGATCGCCTTTCTAACTGGTGTGAAATGGTATCTCATTTTGGTTTTGATTTGCATTTCTCTAATGACCAGTGATGATGAACTTTTAAATTATGTTTATTGGCCGCATAAATGCCCTCTTTTGAGAAGTGTCTGTTCATATCCTTTGCCCTCTTTTTGATGGAGTTGTTAGTTTTTTTCTAGTAAATTTGTTTAAGTTCCTTGTAGATTATGGATATTAACCCTTTGTCAGATGGATAGATTGCAAAACTTTCCTCCCATTCTGTGGGTTGCCTGTTCACTCTGATGATAGTTTCTTTTGCTCTGCAGAAGCTCTTTAGTTTAATTAGATCCCATTTGCCAATTTTGGCTTTTGTTTTCATTGCTTTTGATGTTTTAGTCATGAAGTCCTTGCCCATGCCTATGTCCTGAATGGCATTGCCTAGGTTTTCTTCTAGGGTTTTTATGGTTTTAGATCTTAGGTTTAAGTCTTTAATTCATCTTGAGTTCATTTTTGTTTAAGGTGTAAGGAGAGGGGGTCCAGTTTCAGTTTTCTGTGTATGGCTAGCCAGTTTTCCCAACACCATTTATTAAATAGGGAATCCTTTCCCCATTGCTTGTTTTTGTCCGGTTGTCAAAGATCAGATGGTTGTAGGTGTGTGGCATTTTTTCTGAGCCTTCTGTTCTGTTTCGTTGGTCTATGTATCTGTTTTGGTACCAGTACCATGCTGTTTTGGTTACTGAAGCCTTGAAGTATAGTTTAAAGTCAGGTAGCATGATGTCTCCAGCTTTGTTATTTTTGCTTAGAATTGTCTTGGCCATGGGCTGTTTTTTGGTTCCATATGAAATTTACAGTAGTTTTTTCTAATTCTGTGAAGAAAGTCAATGGGGATAGCATTGTATCTATAAATTACTTTGGGCAGTATGGCCATTTTCATGATATTGATTCTTCCTATCCATGAGCATGGAATATTTTTCCCTTTGTTTGTGTCCTCTCTTATTTTCCTGAGCAGTGGTTTGTATTTCTTTTTGAAGTGGTTCTTCACATCCTTTGTAAGTTGTATTTCTAGGTATTTTATTCTCTTTGTAGCAATTGTGAATGGGAGTTCACTCATGATTTAGCTCTCTGTTTGTCTATTATTGGTGTATAGGAATGCTTGTGATTTTTCCACATTGATTTTGTATCCTGAGACTTTGCTGAAGTTCCTCATCAGCTTAAGGAGATTTTGGGCTGAGACAATGAGGTTTTCTAAATATACAATCATGTCATCTGCAAACAGAGACAATTTGACTTTCTCTTCTTGAATACCCTTTCTATCTTTCTCTTGCCTGATTGCCCTGGTGAGAGCTTCCAATACTACGTTGAATAGGAGTGGTGAGAGAGGGCATCCTTGTCTTATGCCAGTTTTCAAAGGGAATGCTTCCAGCTTTTGCGCATTCAGTATGACACTGGCTGCGGGTTTGTCGTAAATAGCCCTTAATATTTTCAGATATGTTCCATCTATACCTAGTTTATTGAGAGTTTTTGCATGAAGGGGCATTTAATTTTATCGAAAGCCTTTTCTTCATCTATTGAGATAATCGTGGTTTTTGCCATTGGCTCTGTTTATGCGATGGATTACATTTATGATTTGCATATGTTGAAGCAGCCTTGCACCTCAGGGATGAAGCCAACTTGATCGTGGTGGATAAGCTTTTTGTTGTGCTGCTGGATTTGGTTTGCAGTATTTTATTCAGGATTTTTGCATTGATGTTCATTAAGGATATTGGCCTAAAATTTTCTTTTTTTTGTTGTGTCTCTGCCAGGTTTTGGTATCAGGATGATGCTGGCCTCATAAAATGAGTTAGGAAGGAGTCCTTCTTTTTCTATTGTTTAGAATGGTTTCAGAAAGAGTGGTACCAGCTCCTCCCTGTACCTCTGGTAGAATTCGGCTGTGAATCCGTCTGGTCCTGGGCTTTTTTGGTAGGTAGGCTATTAATTACTGCCTCAATTTCAGAACTTGTTATTGGTCTGTTCAGTAATTTGACTTCTTCCTGGTTTAGCCTTGGAAAGGTGTACATGCCCACAAATTTATCCATTTTTTCTAGATTTTCTAATTTATTTGCGCAGAGGTGTTTATAGTATTCTGTGATGGTAGTTTGTATTTCTGTGGGATCAGTGGTGATATCCCCTTCATCATTTTTTATTGTTTCTATTTGATTCTCCTCTCTTTTCTTATTAGTCTGCCTAGCAGTCTACCTATTTTGTTAATCTTTTCAAAAAACCACCTCCTGCATTCATTGATTTTTTTGAAGGACTATTTGTGTCTCTATCTCCTTCAGTCCTCCTCTGATCTTAGTTATTTCTTGTCTTCTTCTAGCTTTTGAATTTGTTTACCAAAAAAACAAAAGCAGGGATTGCAATCCTAGTCTTTTGTAAAACAGACTTTAAACCAACAAAGATCAAAAAAGACAAAGAAGGGCATTAAGCAATTTTAAAGGGATCAATGCAACAAGAAGAGCTAACTATCCTAAATATACATGCACCCAATACAGGAGCACCCAGATTCATAAAGCAAGTATTTGGAGACCTACAAAGAGACCTAGACTCCCACACAATAATAGTGGGAGGCTTTAACATCCCACTGTCAATATTAGACAGCTCAATGAGACAGAAAATTACAAGGAATTCAGGACTTGAATTCAGCTCTGGACTCAGAAGACCTAATAGATATCTACAGAATTCTCCACTCCAAATCAACAGAATATACATTCTTCTCAGCACCTCATCACACTTATTCTAAAATTGACCAGATAATTGGAAGTAAAACACTCCTCAGCAAATGCAAAAGAATGAGAATCATAACAAACAGTCTCTCAGACCACAGTGCGATCAAATTAGAACTCAGGAGTAAGAAATTCACTCAAAACCGCACAACTACATGGAAACTGAACAACCTGCTTCTGAGTGACTACTGGGTAAATAACAAAATTAAGGTAGAAATAAATAAGGTCTTTGAAACCAATGAGAACAAAGACACATCATACCAGAATCTCTGGGACACAACTAAAGCAGTGTTTAGAGGGGAATTTATAGTACTAAATACCCTCAGGAGAAAGCAGGAAAGGTCTAAAATTGACACCCTAACATCACAATTAAAAGAACTAGAGAAGCAAGAGTTCCCATGAATTTTTAAAGCAATTGGCTTACAGAAAAGAGAAAGTTACAACAGATACAAACCTTGAAAGGAACCAAATTACATTTCACTCTGTTTACTTTATAGCAAGTCAGTGGCATTCTGTTAAAAGATCAATGGCATTAGAAGGTATAGGAGCAAATTATTTTTAAATTTGTCAGGTGACTTTTAGTGTATTTTCTTCAGTTATTTTGCTAGTCTAAGAAACAGTGCTGTAAAAGAGTGTTGTGCTGGTTACTTTTACATATCAATTTGAATGGGCCATGGGGTGCCCAGAGATTTGATTAAACATTGTTCTGGGTGTGTCTGAGAGGATGTTTCTGGATGAGATTAACATTCAAATCAGTAGGTTGAGTAAAAACAGATGAATCTTCCTAATGTGGGGCAGCCTTATCCAATCTATTGAAGGTCTGAATGGAATAAAAAGATGAGTAAGAAAGAATTATTTTTCTCTGCCTGCCCATTTTCCAGCTAGACATCAGTCTTCTGTCTTTAAACTCTGACCATGGCTTATATCAGTGGGTCTTCTGGTTCTCAGGGTCTCAGAGGACTCAGACTGGAACTTACTCTGTTTGCTCTCCCTGTTCACAGTTCTTCTGACTCAAACTGAACTCTATTATTAGCTCTCCTGGATTTCCACCTTGCCAGATATAGACCTTAGACTTCTTGGCATTCATAATCACGTGAGCCAGTGACATATATATATACACATATTTTTAATATATATAATTATATATTAACATAATATATAATTATATGTAATTAATATTTATATTTATATATTAATATACTATATAATTAATATATAATATATTATATGTATTATATATACATATATAATTCTTCAATTAATATAATATATGATTATATATAATATATATTTAATATAATATAATATATTAATTACATATATATATTTAAATCCTATTGGTTTTGTTTCTCCAGGGAACCCAGATTAATATAGAATTTTGTATTGAAAGTTGTTCCAGAGGAACAGAACTTTAAGGATATGTTTTCTTAATCGATTCTGGGATTTTTGGAATTCTGTGCCTAATCTGATTAGATTTAACAACACTAATGACTCTTTCCAGTAGTAAAGAGAACACTGATAGTCTATTCCATGATCTGGCAATAAAGATATGCATATGCAAAATATATGCTTCATATATTTCTAATCAACAACTTATAAACAGCAAGGGGTTGGGTGACTGTGCATATGATATTTTTGAACATCTTTGAATATTTAACTTCTATTGAGGGAATGTGTACATCCCCCCGCACATCCTCCAACTCATGTGTTGAAACCTAATCCCCACTCTAATGGTCTTTAAATGTGCAGCCTTAGATAAGTGATAAGGTCATGAGGGTATGACTGTTATGAATGAAACAAATGCCCTTTAAAAGGGACCCCAGGGAGCACCCTTGCTGCTTCCACCATATGAAGACACAATAGGAAGATGGCCATCTGTGAACAAGGAGGCAGGTGCTCACCATACACCTAATCTGCCAGCACTTTTGTCTTGGACTTCCCATCCTCCAGAACTATGAAGAATAAATTTCTGTTTTTTATAAGCCAGCCAGTTTAGTACTTTGTTATAGTTACATGGATGAACTAGGACACTCACGAATATAGTGAGGTTGGCTAGTTACTCCTAATGTCACTGGACAGAGGGGTGAAATGAAGGAATGAGATAAGAAATTCAAAGTCTCAGCTCAAGCACTGCTTAAATGACCTGGATGCTTTATGTGTGTCTTTTCTTTTATAGCCACAGAACTGGGATTCCTGACAATCAAATACAAAACTCATTGTACCATTGGTTGAATTACAATGTAAGTTCAACTCCTAGACCCTCAATGTATCTACTGTTAAAGTGAGGACTTTGATTGTGAGAAAACTGGGATCCTGTAAGTTGTAATGTGGATGAGTGGGAAGACCCTAATGAAGCTGAGGGCATTGAACTCCTAAATTCTGGAAGTCTTCTTTGCCAGTGGAAGAGGCCTGCTCCCCTCCAGCAGAAGTGGCCTCTCCAATCACAGCTGCTTTCCTGCCTTGGTGGTCTCAGCCTCTCCACCCTTGTCTGAGGGGATTAATCCTGCATTGCCTAAGGAAACTGTAATGACCTTCTCTGAGGCAGTTTCCATGCAAGACAATGTTCATTCTTCTCAGGACCTGTCTCTTCCACCCCGCTTTGCTTCTAGACCTAGTAGTAGACTAAAGTTCCAGCCAGCCCCTAAAGGGAGGTACTCATTGTGACCCATGGTGCACTACTTTCCAAAAGAACAGCTTAAGTTTTCTAATATAGGTAAGCAGAAATCCAGGAAACACTTGTGGGAATAGATATTAAGGGTGTGTGATAATGGGTGTTAAGAACATTAAGTTGGATCAGTCTGAATTCATTGATATGGGCTCACATAGCAGAGATTCTCTAATATCATAGCTCAGAAGTTAGATTCTAATCTAAGGTATGCAGACCTTTCAGAATGGGCAAAAAGTGTGAAGATATTTGTGTCCCATGTGAATGCCCATCAGATGGTGAACTCAGCAGAGGAGGATTTTACTAATCAAGTGGACGGAATGACTTGTCCTGTGGATATTCAGGAGTTAGAAAGCATTCTAACAGTTTGTTTGCTTAGTTGGTTGAAACATGGACTGAATAGTGGCCCACAGTGAGCAAATGAGAAATACAGGACCCGCCTTGGTTTAACATAGAGGAAGGGAGTCACCACACGATTGGAAAGTATTAGAGTGGATTTGTCATTTAATGCTTATTCAACCACACTAGAAGGGTACAGAAAACATACTTATTTATTACTCTTACCATGAGAAATAAATTTGTGAGGGGAGTCATGGCATCCTTAAAGAGCTCTGTGGTTGCTGTTCTCTGTAGGACAGACCTTACCATAGTGCCTGCAGACCACTGGGAAAACTAAAGGCAATGGGGACAATTGGATCCCAGGTGGCTAGAGTCATGTGGCTGCACTCAACCACCAAATGCAAAGTGGGTGTGTGGTTACTGTAATGGACAGCAGGGTCAAAGAGGCAATCAGAATAGCCTGATTCATATAAACTTATGGTGCTGGCTAGTTAACCATGGTGTCCCCAAAGTGAAATAGATAGGAAGCCTACCACATTCCTTCTCGATTTATATAAGCAGAAAAGTTCTAGGTCACATGAGCAAAAGTCTAACCTGAATTGTAATAATAGAGTCACAGCCTCTCAAACAATTATCAGGATTGAGCCAGTTTTCAAACCCAGAACTGCTAGAATGAAGGGAAAGGTCAAGACCCCTAGAGAAAAGATCTTGGTAAAGTACTGAAAATTTGTACTGTTAATTTTTCTCCCAGCCTTCCCCCAAAGGGACTTATGGCCTTTTACCAGGGTAACTGTGTACTGGGGAAAAGGAAATAATCAGACTTTTCAGGTACTACTGGACACCAACTCTGAAATGACATTGATTCCAGGAGACCCAAAATGTCATTGTGGCTCACTATTTAGGATAGAGGGTTATGGTAGGCAGGGAATCAAGGAAGTTTTATCTCAAGTTGGTCTCTCAATGGGCCCAGTGTGTTCTTGACCCCATCCTATGGTTATTTCCCCAGTTTGGGGATGTAAAATTGGAATAGATACATTAAGCATCTGGCAAAATACTCACACTGATTCTCTAACCTGTGATGTGAGGGCCATGGTAGTGATAAAGACCAAGTGAGAGCCACTAGAATGATGACTTCCTAGCAAAATAGTAAACTGCAAGTAATACTGCATTTCTGGAGGGATTGCAGAGAATAATGCCACCATCAAGGACTTGAATGATGCAGGGGTAGTGATTCCTACCACATCCCTGTTCAATTCACCTACCTGGCTTGTGCAAGACAGAGGAACCTCGGGGAATGACAGCAGATTATCATAAGCTTAATCGTGTGGTGACTCCAATTGTAGCTGCTGTGCCAGATGTGATTTCATTGCTAGAGCAAATTAATATTAATACGTCCCCTGATACCTGGTGTGCAGCTATTGATCTGGCAAATGCTTTTTTATTGATATCTGTTAGTAAAGATCACTAGAAGCAGTTTGCTTTCAGCTGCCAAGGCCAGCAATACACCTTCACTGTCCTACCTCAGGGGGATATCACTTTTCCAACCCTGTGTCATCATTTAGTTTACAGGGATCTTTGCCTTACTACAAGACATCACACTGGTCCACTACATTGATGACATTATGCTAATTGGAGTTAATGAGCAAGAAGCAGCAACTAATTTAGGCTTAATGGTAAGACATTTGTGTAGCAGAGTGTGTGAAATAAATTTCAAAATTCAGAGGCCTTGTACTCTGGGAAATTCCTTAGGGTCCTGTGATGTGGGGCATGTTGAGATATCCCTTCCAAGGTAAAGAATACGTTGTTGCAACTGGACTCTCCTTAAAACCAAGAAAAGGGGGCACAACATTTAGTGGGCTCATTTATCAAATGACCCCCATAGTTGCTAGTTTTGAATGGAGACAAGAGATGGCTGTGCAACAGGTCCAAGCTGCCGTGCAAGCTGCTCTGACACTTGGGCCATATGATCCATTGTATCCATTGGTGCTCGAAGTTTCAGTGGCAGATAAAGATGCTTTTTGAAACCCTTGGCAGGCCCCCACTGATGAATCATGAAGAAGGCCCTTAGGATTTTGGAGCAAAGCTCTGCCATCTTCTGCAAGTAAATACTCTCTTTGAGAAACAGCTCTTGGCCTGCTACTGGACCTTTAGTAGAGACTAAACACGGAAGCATGGACCACCATGTTACCATGCAATCTGAGCTGTCCATTATGAATTGGGTGTTATCTGACCCACCAAGGCCTGAAGTTGGGCATGCCCATCAGCACTCCATAATAAAGTGGAAATGATATATATGTGAGGGGACCCAAATAGACCTTAAGGAAACAGGTAAGTTACATGAAGAAGTGGCCCCAAAGCCTAAGGTCTTCACTTCTGCTACTCGGCCTTCTCTCTCAGCCCATACCTGTCACCACATGGGAAGATCCTGATGATAAGCTGGCAAAAGAAGACATCTAGGGCCTGGGATGTAAATTATATGCAGACACAACCTGAATGTAGGTAGCTGTAGCACTGTAGCCTTGTTCTTTGGTATCCTAAATGAGAATGGTAAAGGGAAATCCGTCTGTCAAGCAGAATATGGTTGTTCACTTAGCTCAGAAGGAAAACTGGCCAGATGTATGTACTGATTAATGGGCTGTGATCAATGGTTTGACAGTATGGTCAGGGTCATGGAAGGAATATCACTGAAAAATTGGTAACAAGAAAAATTTTAGATTGGAGGTATGCAGACCTTTCAGAATGGGCAAAATATGTGATGATATTTGTGTCCCATGTGAATGCTCACCAAATGGTGAACTCAGTAGAGGAGGATTTTACTAATCAAGTGGACAGAATGACTTCTCCTGTGGATATTCAGTCAGCCTCTTTCTCCAGCCACCCCGTCATCACATAATGAACTTATGAACAAAGTGGCCATGTTGGCAGAGATGGAGGTTATTCATGGGCTTAGCAACATGGAATTCCACTCACTAAGGCAGACCTGGCTCTGGCCACTGCCGAGTGCCCAATCTGCCAGCAGCAGAGACTAACACTGAATCCCTGATATAGCACCATTCCTTGTAGTGATCAGTCAGCTACCTAGTAAGAGATTGATTACATTATACTGCTTTCATCATAGAAGGGACTGTGTTCTGTTCTTTCTGGAAAAGACATTTACTGTTTTTTATTTTTGTTTTTTAATCTTAAAGCTTTTAATCCCTAATAGACATTTACTTTGAATATGGATTTTCCTCCCTTGCATGCAATGATTTTGCCATCTATGGACTTACAGAATACCTTATCCATCGTCATGATATTCCACACAGCATCGCTTGTGACCAAGATACTCACTTCATAGCTAAGGAAATGTGGTGATGGACCCACATTTATGAGATTTACTGCTTTTACCATGTTATCCACCATCTTGAAACAGCTGGCTTGATAGAAAGGTAGAATGGCCTTTTGAAGACTCTTTTATACTTCCAAATATATGGCAATAACTTACAGGGTTAGGGCAGGTTCTATGAAAGGCTATATATTCTCTGACTTCAATATATTGTGCTATTTCTCTGATAGCTAGGATGCATGGGTCCAAGAATCATGAAGTGGAAATGGGAGTGGCGTCACTCACTGTTAACCATAGTGATGCATTAACAAAATTTTTCTTCCTGTTCCTATCAACTTATGTTCTGCTGGCCTAGAATTCTTAGTTCAGAAGGGAGTAATGCTTCTACCAAAAAACATTAGAATGTTTTCTTATGAACTGGAAGTTAAAATTGCAGCCTGACCACTTTGGACTCCTCATGCCTCTGAATCAATAAGCAAAGAAAGAAGTTACCATGCTCGGTGACCACCTGACTACCAAGTGGAAATTGGACTGCTACTTCACAATGAAGGTAAAGAAGAGTATGTCTGGTATACCTAAAGTCATCCCTAAAGTCATCTCTTACTATTACCACACCATATGTTTAAGGTCAATGGAAAACTGCAACAATCAAATCCTGGCAGCAAAACTAATGACTCACATCCTTTAGGAATGAAAGCTTGTGTCTTTCCACCAGGTAAAGAACTGTGAGCAACTGAGGTACTTGTTGAAGGCAATGGGAATGCAGAATGAGTAGTGAAAGAAGGAAGTTATATGTACTAGCTATGGCTATGTGTCCAGTTACAAAAATGAAGACTGTAATTGTCATGAATATTTATTCATTATTTTGTTATAAACATGTTTTTATATATGTATGTGTGTATATCTTTGTTTTATTTGTCCTTTATTATTATAAAATGTAAAATATTTGGATTTATATCATATTTAAGTGTGCTTAATTTTATATCATAGTATTTAAGTTATGAAATATTGAGAAGACTAAATATCACTTAAGGACTTTGACTCCTCTGTGGAAAGGGTTAATGTATTTCTGATTATATGCAGTATAATTATATCATGTTAGACATAATTATGACCTTATTATCATCTTCATTTGGAGATTAGGTATAGTTTAAAGAAATGCGTATGGGTGCCAAGTTGATAAGGAGTGGACTTGCGATGGTTAATTTCATGCCTCAGTTTAAGTGGACAATGGGGTGCCCAGATATTTGGTTAAGCATCATTTTGGGAGTATCTATGGGGGTGTTTCTGGATGATATTAACATTCAAATAAGTAGAGTGAGTGAAACAGATTTCTCTCCACAATATGAGTGAACCTCATCCAAATTGTTGAAGGCCTGAATAGAATAAAATGATTCTTTCTGCTTGACTGCCTTCTAGCTGGGACATTAGTCTTCTCCTCCCTTTAGACTTGGACTGAAACTTATACTATCAGCTCTTTCTGACTGCAGATCTTGCATTTTTCAGGCTTTTTAATTGTGTGCACCAATTTCTTATAGTTAGTGTGTGTGAGTTTATCTCCTATTGAGTCTGCTTCTCTGGAAAACCTAGGATAATACAAGTGTCTAGGGGAAGACTGAAAATTAACAAAATCCTTTTGAGGATGATTTCAAAAACGATCAGACACATTGTTGATATGTCAATATGTTTTTAAGCATTTTGTTATTCTTTATAAAAATTGTTCTATACCTAAATGGCAATAATTTTGAAAAGTAGTTACTGGTATATTATATTTTTCTCATTGTCTTAATTTCTTTGAGAATATATATGGTCTAATAGCTTCATAGTGTTTTTATATGAAGTAGTTTTATCATGTGATCACTACATAAAGTAAGTTTAAAGTTTCTAAGTTTTTGACCAAAGGTTTTTCATTTAACTTTAATGTCTTCTTTGATAAAACAGCCTTGAAATGTTCTAGAACAGAATGGAGTAAACTTCTGCCAATTTGTTTCTGTGAATTTTATCCTTATTTGAAAACCCTGAATTTCTTCACCCAGGTTCTACTTTAATTGGGCACTTACAAAGTAATTCTTCAATCAGTGTCTCTAATGTCTCCCCGCTTCCCAACAAATCTATGAAGACAGAACAAAAGATGCAACTCACAGAAACACAGAAAATTAAGACTGTCAGAGGACATAGTGCTTGATTCGGAGGTGATTGGGAGAAAGATTTTCACTGAATAGCAGAGTAATGGAAGATTATGATAAAAATAATTAATGGTCTTCTCCAATTTCTTTCCCTACAACAGAGGAGTCATGTTTCCTTAAAAACAACAGGCAGACGTCTCATTGAAACCTCACTGAATGCCCACAATCTAGAGACACCAGGTCAGAACCTATCAACAGGACACTAGGCCGTCATCCTTATGTAAAAGTGTTGTTTCTTAAGGCACCAAGGCTCACTTATCCTCCACCTTCCCCTAACACCTCTTCCAACCCCATCACACACAAGTATATACATCTGAATTAAAAACACAAGCAGGTGGTACAGGGTTGAACAGGGGGAGTTACATCTTAGAAAACATCATCCTCCAGGTGTGGAACCATAAATGGACTATAGGCAGAAGCTCCTAAAGTAGTACAGTATAGTATTCCCCTTGTATTTCATCTGCAAAGTGTCAATGATACAGATAATGGAGTTGGAAAATGGTTCTATTTCAGTCTAGAGACATGAAACTGATAAACTTTTGTTAGACACTGATGTATGGCTAAGACTCATAGACATTAGGTACCTTTTCATCTATACTGATATAAAAAGGTGATTTGGTTAGTACCTGGTAGAGAGTGAGCAGCATCAAATGAAATTGATACATTTTCTGATGGTAAACACTGAATCTGGATGACTTTGACTTAAGAATAGCAAAGAGGAAAAAACAAAAACAACAACACAAGGTCTCGCAAGGAAAGATAAAGAGAACATTTTACTGAGGCCCAAGAAGAATCTGAAAATGATTTATTACAGAAATCTGAGCTCACATAAGAAAACTATATGAGAGTATTAAGCACTAAGACATGGCCTCTAGAAACCTTTTGAACCTCAACCAGAGAATTTAGCTAAGGAAAGTCAGGTGTTCTAGTAATAGACAGAAATGTGTATGTGTGTGTTGTAGTATATGCTATGCATGCAACTACATATATACACATCTTAATGTATAGAGTGATATTTATATATGTGAATAGACAGGGAGATAAATAGATAAGTAGGTAGGTAGGTAGATATAAATAGATAATACAAGAGGAAATCCCATGAGATTTATTTTGATCTCATTTGTTGGTAAAAATGCCTTCAATAGCACTCACCACTCATTCCTAATTTTTAAAAATTAATTCCTACCAAATTATGAATTGATAACATACCTTAAAAATTACTTTTAAAACTATTGAATATTATATTTACAAAAAAGAGTATTTGCTAATATCCTTACTAATTAACACAGACTTTGACTTTCTTGCCAAGGCAATAAAATATAATACTGAAATAAGTGAAGGCAAATTTTTGTTATTATTTGCAGACAATATGACTATTTAAATAGAGAACTCAAGAGAATAATCTGCAAAAGTCTGAGAATTAATATTAAAGTTCATTAAAGTGATTGGATGCAAATTAAATGGCAAAAGTTGGTAGTTTTTCTGTACAGCAGCAATAACCAATTAGTGTACCTAATGTGAAAAGGTACTATTCACAAAATAGTAATATGTTATTAAGAAATGTACACAACCTATATCAGGAGTCTTAAAATACTTTATTAAACAATATAAATAAAAACTTCGATATAATGAAAATAGAAACTGTATTTCCATAATGGAGCACTGGATTTTTTAAAATATGCAAATAACTTTCAAATTAATGATAGGGTTAATAAATGTTATTTGAGATCACGGTAAAATAATTCAAAGTTCATTTGTGAGAAAAAACAGGTAAATGTATCTATGAACATTATGGAGAAAGAAAAACAATTCACATCTTTTAGTACATTAAGACAGGTGTTTAAATATGTTATGATGTTAAAACACTGTGGTTCCAGTTCATGAAACTATAGTCAGATTAATAGAACAGAATAGATAGTATTTGGACACACTACAGTATATATCATAATTTAGGTTATGGCAAAAAACAGAGGGCATCATAAACCAAAGGATTAAAAGATATAAGTTTCTAAACAAATGGTATTGGGAGAATTAATTGTTGGTTAAAAAAGAGCCCTAATTCATAATATTTACTAAGCAAATAACTTGCAAAAGGTTGTTAAATAAAGCAAACAAATAAATGAATATACAATGAGGCTTTAAAAATTTTTTAAAGTATACTTTAAGTTTTCCTTCCTTCCTTCCTTCCTTCCTTCCTTCCTTCCTTCCTTCCTTCCTTCCTTCCTTCCTTCCTTCCTTCCTTCCTTCCTTCCTTCCTTTCCTTCCTTCCTTCCTTCCTTCCCTCCCTCCCTCTCTCCCTCTCTCCCTCTTTTTCTTTCTCTCTTTCTCCCTTTCTCTCTCTCTCTCTTTCTCCCTTTCTCTCTCTCTCTCTTTCTCCCTTTCTCTCTCTCTCTCTCTCCCTCTCCCTCTCTCTCCCTCCCCCTTTCTTTTGTTTTGGAAGTCTCGCTGTGTTGCCCAGGCTGGAGTTCAGTGGCACAATGTTGGCTCACAGCAAGCTATGCTTATCAGGTTCAAGTGATTCTCTTGTCTCAGGCTCCCGCGTAACTGAGACTATAGGGGTGCACTGCCACGCCCAGCTAATTTTTTTATTTTTAGTAGAGATGGGGTTTTGCCATGTTGGCCAGTCTGGTCTCAAACTTCTGACCTTGGGTTATCCACTCACCTCAGCCTCCCAAAAATTTGGGATTAGAGGCATGAGCCACCACACCTGGCCTGGTTTACGTTTTTTATATGGTCTTGGAACAGATAAATAGCTTCTATATAGGTCAACTAAAATGTGTTCAGAAAGGGCTGGGTGTGGTGGCTCAAGCCTGTAATCCCAGCACTTTGGGAGGCCGAGACGGGCGGATCACGAGGTCAGGAGATCGAGACCGTCCTGGCTAATAACACGGTGAAACCCCGTCTCTACTAAAAAAATACAAAAAACTAGCCGAGAGAGGTGGCGGGCGCCTGTAGTCCCAGCTACTCGGGAGGCTGAGGCAGGAGAATGGCGTGAACCCGGGAGGTGGAGCTTGCAGTGAGCTGAGATCCGGCCACTGCACTCCAGCCTGGGCGACAGAGCGAGACTCCGCCTCAAAAAAAGAAAAAAACAAAAAAATAAACAAACAAAAAAAAAAACACAAAATGTGTTCAGAGGCACACCAACCGCACAAAATGCTTTCTGAATGGAGGGTGCCATAGTCGAATATGTTTTGTAAATGCCCTTTGGCACTACAGTGCGTATTAGCTTCCTACAAACATAAAAAATATGAAAGGAAACCACTTAAATTTATATATCTTCATTTTCGTCAAACTTATTACACCATATAATTTTATTTATTTAACAAAACTTTTTAGAAGCCTAGCGTTTCATAGATTAAACTTTGGGAAAAACTATTCTAAGTATAAAAATAATAGCATATATAATAACGTTTAAAGTATCAATGTATTTTATTAATGATTACAGACTTTTTATGTAAAATAACTCATAAGAAATTAAAAGGTAATTGATAAAGAAAATATTCAAAATAAAAATAATAAAGGGATAATATTGCTACTACATAATATAGTGTTTTTAACACAAAATCTAGAGAAAAAAGAAATATACTGATAAACAATAAATAAAAGACAAGAAAATTCACAGAAGAAATACGAATGGTCAATAAATATAAGACATAACTCAACCCACTGATAATAAAAGAAAGATAAGTTTAAGCATTCATTTTCCTAATAATTGAGCAAGTATATGTACGTCATTATTAGCAACAAAATTTATAATAATACCATTATATATGATACCTCATTATATGAGACACTATGAAAGGTGCTTTAAATGAGTTCTTTAATTTATTCAAAATAAAATACAGTGCAAAATGCTAAAAATTAAGGAAGAGAAAAACTTTTACATATTTGGGCATTGTACCATTATTCACTAAACTTACTGAGGGCTTTGGGCATCCAGTGGAAAGAGCATTAAAATAATCTATATGCCTTATGTAGTAAAATCCTAACATTATAACATTATATTATGTGACATTGTATTAACATTATATTAAATAGAAAATAATAAAAACATTAAAACAAAACTTATAAATGAGGTTATTTAAGAAGATACTGTGTGGCAGTGATAAATTGGAATCACAAAATGTATGTTAATAGGGAAATGACTGGATGAATCACTGTATATTCACTTTCCAGAATATTCTATAATAATTACAATTATGTTTTCACAGAATATTGGCGAGACAAAATGCTCATGATATAGTATCTTGTACTTAGCAGGATATTAACTTTATACACTCATTGAAAATTACTGTGTGTTTAAGTGTGTGCACTCATCTGTGTTTTGTTGCAAGGTGATGAGTTCATGTGATTTTTTAAAGATGTTTAATTCTTAAACATTTTATGTATTTTCTAAAATAAGCATGGATATTTTATGGCAGATAGTATTTAAAAATAAATTTCCTATTAACTTGTCATTCCCCCCTTCCCCACCTCCATTACAGGCATTAATTGCCTTCCATTTTGTCATCTTTATTTTTATATGTCTGACTTGTTCACTTTGCAACCCTTGTTCCTTGCAGGGTGGCTTCCAGATTTAGGTGATTTCAAAAACACTCGTATTACTTGAAATATATTTCAGTATTTAGCAGTTAGGGCCAACAGCAATTTATTTTGCAAATTGTTGTCCTCTTGTATTATGTAAGGGGTGAGGTTTGCAGAAATAAAATTTGGAAGGTATCATTAAAATAAGAAGTAAGGGAGGAAAGAGAAAATAGAAATGATGTGTTAATCCATCTAATCATTAACTAATCATTCACAGATTTGGTTAGAAAACACAATATATTTATTATATTGTTTCCTGCTAGATTTACAGATCATTGAAGACATGGCCTGTGCTCATTCTAGTCTTCCACAGGCAGAGAGGCAAGCTTAGGCATTAAACAAAAAGAATGAAGGTGGGACTCTGAGCTCCTGGGGAAAATAAAATTGTAACAATGGCAGCATCCAAAGTTTTGTGTAATATTGGGGGCAGAGAAATTAATTTGTCTTTCTCATCAGCCATAATTTCATTTAAATAGGGGGATGGTTTCACTCTTATTGGGTCTGGGACCCATGTTGGTTTATCACGCATTGCAGTGATGTTTTTCTCAACAGCGTTCCATCAGGTGGAGTAAGTGTGGAGCATGGACGGCAGCTGGGCACCCGAGTGGTTCCCGCAGAGTCAAGAGAAACAAAGTGAGAAGAGAAAAAAATAATTCCTTCCAAATCCTCTGAAGAACATATACCAAACAGATAGAGCATGGATCCTGGCAGATAAAGCAGACTAGCACTGAAGTTGGGATGGGGTGGGGTGGGGGAGTGGCATGTCATTTTCTGAATCTTGAAATATATATATATATATATATCTTTATTGAGTTATAACTCATATAACATGAAATTTACATCATAAAGCATATAATTAAAAGGTTGTAGTGTATTCACAGAGTTGTGCAACCATCACCAAATTCTAAGTTTAGAACATTTTCTTTGTTGAGAACTTTTTAAAAACAAGTTTATGGGAATAATTTTTAGAATCAAATTCTTTAAATATTTGCCGCATGTACAAATCAAAATCAGTTTGGTAGACAGTGTTTTCAGTACATTAGCCAAAAAAAAAAAAAAAGCAATCTCTTTTCCTTTTCATGTTTCCTCAACATTTACGAGAGTATGACTTAATTATATATTTTCATACGATACTGTTAAGTGAACTTCTCACTATTTTTTCAAATCTTGTCCCCTCAGTTGGTGAGTAAGATCCTAGGGGCTGGGAATTTACAAATATGTATACATGAAAACAAGGTCATTGATCTTCCAAAGAGAAAAAAAAGGGGGGAGAAGATTTTCCTAAAATTTCTGCTATTTTCCACATTGTGCTTCTAACTCTACAAAACATTGGTTAAAAACTGCATGCCGAGGTGGGCAGATCACTTGAAGCCAAGAGTTTGAGAACAGCCTGGCCAACATAGTAAGCCCTGTTTCTACTAAAAATACAAAAAATTAGCCAGGCGTGGTGGTGTGCACCTGTAGTTCCAGCTACTCGGAAGGCTGAGTCACCAGAATTGCTTGAACCCAGGAGGCTGAGGTTAAAGTGAGCCAAGATTGTGCCACTGCACTACAGCCTGGGCCACCGAGCGAGACCCTACCTCAAACAAACAAACAAAACTAAAACAAAAACTGCATGCCTTTTAAAGGTAGGCAGCAAAGCCTCCAAAAATACAGTCTCCCAGGTCATTGCTTTCAGGCTGAGAATCATTTCTTTGGAACGTTCTACATCTTGAGCAATAATTTTGGGATTCAGAAAAATTATGGAGAGAGTTAACTAGCAGAAAGGTATAAAATCTACCTTTTTCTCACATAATATAGGATTTTGAAATTGCTAATAATTATTACTCATCAGAAATGAGAAGCCTGTCATAATATGAAATGAAACCTATTGCTATGATTTGCAACTTTAATATAAAGCAAACTCGAGTCTCAATGCTTTGAGGTGACACTGACTGTAAAGCCCCTCATCATCTCGTCATTCAGTAAAGGCATTCTATGGGGATAATTGTGGAGACTGAGAATGAATGAGGGAAATAAACTCAGAACAGGTTATTGTTGTTTTCTAAAGGCAGGTATAATTTCAATTTATAAGAAAATCCATGTTAACTGAATGATGAGTTTATCTTCTTTTCAAAAGAGATAATATTTAGTATTAAACCTTCATTGTTTTAATTCAAACAATGCTGGTCCCCTGATCTTTTATCCAGAAAGGACTGAATCCCTAAACCTTAATTCAAGTGTTGCTATTTATTCCCAGTAGCCTTAGGCAAAGATATTCAACCTCCATGACTCATTTTCTCCATCTGTAGAATGGCAGTAATGATGCTTACCTGTCTTTCAGGAGTGTTACAAGGCTTCATTAGTTGTTTGTAAAGTACTTTGTAGATGAAGAACTCAGCATAAATGCTAAGTACCATTATTATTATGGCAGTTTTATGTTCTGTGCATCATTGCATTTTTTTCTTTTAAAAATATTTCAATTTTCCATCTGTCATTTGTAATACATCAAACAAAAGCTAAATTCTAAAATTTTCTCACATTACCCTGCTGAGAAATGTACATAAGTAAAAGTCTCCAGACAGTATGCACAGTCCCCAAGTGCTTCAGGGCAGTCTCACAAAACTCACTGTCACCAAGCAACAATATTACACAGCCCATGTATAACTATTTTCAGAAATGCTCATCATCCTGCAAATATTAAGATACTGAAAATAAATGAAAATCAGTGATGGTTTGGTCTTTGAATATTATCAGGACTGCATTTTGATTTCACAACAGTGAAAAGCCATTTGAGGTGTTGCTGGGTTTTGCCTCCTTTTCCTCCTCACTTCCTCTCTCCCATGCCTTCTACTTTCCTTGTCCTGCCTTCATTCTTTTAAAGATATTGTCAAACAAAGCAATTTAACATGGATTGAATCAGAATTCATAAATACTTTTTAAAAAATCTTACATGTAGGTGATGGCTCACTGTGGCTACTTGTTTTGTGTTTTTTTTTGCAAAAACGAGTTTTTCCAATACCATTTCCCTTCTGTTTGGGCCTACTTCAATACAGCCAACATTAAATGGTGAGCAACAAATAAAGACACATTACAGCAGGTCTAAGCACAATTGTCTCCCCAATCCATGAACTTGATAAATGCCCTGTTTCAGCTAAAAAAGATGTATAACATTTCCCTTATACTAAATTTAGTGGTGAAAATCTTTAATAACTAAAACTGACTATAATTTCCTTCTTTCGACTGTTCTATTTCAAGGTCTCATAAATCCTTTTTATTGATTAGTTTTACACAGAATGCCGTAGAGCTCTAAACACAAGAAATTAAACTGAATGGCAGGTGGATTTTTTTCATGGTCTTTTCAGCTAACCCAGCAAAAATGAATTTTAATGTAATGGTTGACTTTGTGAATATTTCTTCGTTTTTATTATTTTTAAAGTTTCTGCTAATGTGTGTAATTTTATGTCACATACTTTTATTCTGAACTTAATTATAGAAAAGGATAACAACAACTTAAAATACTGCCCCAATTTTATTTTTGCTTCTTTGAAGTGTATCATCTGAATTCACATGTTGATATACATTATCTCTTAAGAAGAAATAATGAAATTTCTCATCAAAATGATTGGCATATAATTATGAAACTGGCTTCTGAATGGAATGTCAAGAAAATCTCCTGCATGGAAGTTAGGAAATAGATTTTTCACCTCTCTTGTATATGGAAAAAACACACTAGCCTTAGATTTAGGTAATTAATACAGTCTTCCAATAACATATTTGAATGGGAAAAACAATTTCTACTAAAAAATACACAATATGGCACAAATAGTTAAAAGATTTTAATGCATTAAAAGGGATTATAGATGTTTGGAGGCAATTGGCAGCTTCTGTTTTCTCTGAAGAGGAGATAGGTTTTCATAAGAGGAAAAAGAATAGGAGTAGCATCCCTGAGGTCTTTCCTTGAGTTTTGGGTATTTGCTTTTCTTAAGTCACTCTATTAGGAAGCTTCTAGCTCCAAAACACAACTGTGGTACACAGAGTATGAAAATAAGAGGTGTTAGAGATCTCATATCTCATAGTTAAGGTGACACCTCTTGGGGAAGACCTGTGTGGAACCAATGGTAACTCTGGGTACAGAATGGACAATAGCTGCCTTCTTTGGTTAAGAAGATCAGAGTAAATAATGACTGTGAGATGCCTGGGGTTCACTTATTTTGGGATCATGTGATTCAAACTAGTAAATGACAAGGAGCTTATATTTAGGGAGAGAATAAAAGGGAATTCAAATCCTGAGAAGCAGATAGAGAAGTGGAATGAGAAGTGGGTACTGCTTATCCTAATTCAGCCATTATAAAATATGGAAGACTCAGTCTAGGACAGAAACATGAAACATATTAAAAGTAAAAGAATTTTAAAAACACTCAGCTAGAAGAAAGAAAAATCCTAACAGCAGCCACAAAGAAGTTAAAGAAAATGTGTTTTTAAACCTTTTAAAACAGATTAAGAAAATTAAGAGGTTTTAAGGAGACACATTTTCTTTCAGAGTTATTGGTTCTGCAGAGAATATGTATGGGTACATAAAGATGACATCACAGAAGCCAGCACTGTATGCCTTTGGATCTCTCCCTTAATGGAAAGATTTGATCCAACATTGGTAAAGTAGAAATCATTTCTGTGCTGTGTTCCCTGTAATTAGTGATGTACATGTGTATATTAACTGTAAAATCGCAATACAGGGACATCTTATTTTTTCTTTAATAATGTCTTTGCAATTAGAAAAAAAGATTCTAAAATTACATGGAGTCAACAAAGAGCCCAAATAACCAAAGCAAGTCTAAGCAAAAGGAATGGATGTGGAGGCATCATATTACCTGACTTCAAATTATACTACAAGGTTATAGTAACCAAAACAGTATGATACTGGTATAAAAGTAGACATATATTGGATAGTCACATGTGAAATTGTGACTCCTATAGCCGCAATGAAATTGGATCCCTATCTCTTATCACATACAAAGATTAACTTAAGATGAAATAAAGACTTAAGACCTGAAACCATACAGATTCTAGAAGAAAACCTAGGAAAAACTCTTCTGGGCATTGGCCTAGGCAAAAAAATTATGACTAAGACCTCAAAGGCAAAGACAACAAAAAGGAAAATAAATAAATGGGACATAATCAAACTAAAATGCTTCTGCACATCAAAAGGAATAATTAATAGAGTAAACAGACAACCTACAGAATGGAAGAAAACATTTGCAAACTATGCATCTGATGAAGGAGTAATGTCCAGAGTCTACAAGGAACTCTAACAAATCATCAAGAAAAAAAAAAAAAACCATTAAAAAGTGGGCAAATGACATGAGCAGACATTTATCCAAAGAAGATATACAAACATCCAACAAACATATGAAAAAAATGTTCCACATCGATAATCATCAATGAAATGCAAATTAAAACCACAATGAGATACCATCTTACCCCAACCAGAATGGCCATTATTAAAAAGTCAAAAAACAATAGATGTGAATGAATGTGAAAGGGAACTCTTATACACTGCTAGTGGGAATGTAAATTCGCATAGTATGGAGATTTCTTGAAGAACTACAAGTAGATCTACCATTCAATCCAGCAATCTCACTACTGGATATCTATCCGAAGGAAAGGAAGTCATTACATCAAAAAAACACTTGCATGCATATGTTTATTGCAGCATAATTCACAATTTCAAAGATATAGAATCAACCTAAGTGTCCATCAACTGATGAGTGAATAGGGAAAATGTGATTGAGATATATATATATATATATAAAACATAAAATACTACTCAGCCATAAAAAGGAATGAAATGTCTTTTGCAGCAAGTTGGCTGGAACTGAAGGTCATTATCTTAAGCAAAATCACTCAGGAATAGAAAACCAAATACCACATGTTCTCACATAAGTGGGAGCTAAGCTACGTGTATACAAAGCCGTATAGAGTGGTATAATGGACATTGAATACTCAAGGAGGGAGGATGGAAGGGGGATGAGGGATGAAAAAAATGAAGCATTGGGAACAACGTACACTATTTGGCTGATAGGCACACTAAAAGCCCAGACTTCACCAATATACAATTAATCCATGTAACTAAAAACTACATGTACCCCTAAAGCTATTCAAATAAAAAATTAAAAAGAAAATGATGTCTTTGCTTCCTGAATCTCCAGGTAAATAGCTTCATCTTTACACCTTTAAAATGGAAACACTTAAGTCATTGTACCCAACAAAACATCCAATGTTGATCCAAGAACCCAGATACACTTGACCTTGAAAGATGGTGCCAACCCATCTGTTACATGACTGCTACTGATCAAACCAGCAAAAGAGCAGGGAACAAGCTTTAATCAAGGTAACTTAGGCTTCTTACCCCCAAAAACTTTTCACAGTAAAATAACCTCAGTGAGTAGATGAATGAAAGTCTGCTTAGCACTGTGCTTGATACTGATATTAACATTGTTGTTACTATCATTACTATTATATTCTAAAGAATAGTATACAAAATAATATGTATACTATTATTATACTATATATTATATTATGCTTATATACATTAAATATTATATAATATAAAAATATGTATTAAAATATATCATACATAGTATATATTCTATAATAGTACTCTAATATATTACATATTTTATAGTATATAGATTCTAATATATAATACATATTCTATATATGTATTATAAATATTAATATTCAATACATATTCTATATATGTATTATAAATATTAATATTCTATAAATTAACATATACATATATTATAAATGCATTATAAATATATAAATATTTTTAAATTTAGAATAAATAATATAAATAATATTATATATGATATAATATATTTTATATGTTATGAGTATAGAAGATATGGAATATTAATTCACATATTATATATAAATTATATATTTATAATATATTAAATATATAATTAGGGTACTAATTATTTTTCTTAATATATAATAAATATTAATATAATTAATATTATATTTTAAATATATATTAATTTTATATCTTCCATACATAAAAGATACGAGAAATTTATCTTCTATATACAGAATCATATTATATATATTCTATATGTAGAATATTTATATGAGATTTTTGTGAACACAAGTGGCATATGTGAGTATTTGATTTAATTTTTAAAACTTTCAAATAAGTCAGTAGTGAGAATTGTATTTAGGTTTTGTTTAGGTCCATAGTTTTGCTCCTGATTGTGTTGAGATTAAGTGGTAAATAAAAGGTATGGTCTCTGTTTTGCCACACTGACAGAAAAATGCATATTTTCTAATCAAGCCTCCTCTTAGGGAAAAAATAAAATATATATATATATATATTTCCTCTTAGGAAAAAAATATATTATACATAATATAATATTATAATATATTATTATAATACATATTATTAACACACAACAATATATTAGTATAGATATGCTAATAGTATTCCAATTTTCTTGTGTTAAACATCAAAACTTCTTATAACATTTCTTCTTCATCCCTATAAAATCTTTTAAAATGTTATGGATGATGATATTGGTTAATACCAAAAAGCTGAGCTGAAAATCATGCAACACTTTCCAGTTTTCAAATTAGAGTGTTTGTGATCAATAGCTTGCTTTTAAAATTGTCCATTACTGTATTACTGTGGGCTATCTTTGTTTTAAGAATGTTTTACTTGCTGTAGGCTAAGGCTTTAAGACAATGGTTGTCAACCAGGAGTGATTTTGACTCCAGGGACATTTGGCAATATCGATGCCATTTTTTTGTTGTCCCAACTCAGGGCTGGAGCCACTGGTATCTAGAGGGTAGGTCCAGAGATGCTAAACACCTTACAATGTGAACAAACAGCCCCTTATAACAAAGATTTATTTGGCTGTAAAGGTCAATAATGCTGAAGTTGAGAATTTGTGCCTTAAAATATGAGCACTTGCCTAAGTGCTATTCAGAAAGCAAGTCAGAAAACACACACTTTGATCTAAAATTAAGTCATAATAATATTAAAATATTTTAAAATATTCTTTTAAAAAATATGATCTTGAAATTGTATTGGTCAGTAAAGAGTTCTGTCCAGGTTTTCAGTGATTTTCATTGCTGCATTTAGAGAAATGACAAGGCCAGCTAGGGATCTCAGAATCTCGTAGGCTGTGTGTGTCTGCGTGCACACTAGCTTTCCACTTTCAGTTAATTAATTAATTCATTATTTATTTTGTTTTTGATTGATTCAATATTCTTCCAAGAGGAGGATTGACTAGAAAATATGCAATTATCTGGCAATGCATCAAAATAGAGTCCATCTATTATATTTACCTCTCAACCTCAACATAATCAGCAGCAAAACTATGGACTTAAATAAAACCTAAATACAATTCTCACCACTGACTTACTTCAAAGATTTGAAAAATAAATTAAATACTCGCATATGCTACTTGGGTTCAGAAAAATCCCATGCATAAGAACTAAACGGCTAACCCCTTTGCTTCTCAAAGGCTCATTTAAAGCTCTTTACATATAAGGCAGCTGTACTATTGCCTACTCATTCTGACTGCACCTTTTGGCTGATTTTGAGTGTGTAAGCAATCAACCATGTGTGCACCTTTTACAGGGAGAAGTGATTGACAAAAACTTGGAAATAATCTTTGGCTGAACTGCCCTGTTCTATGAACAAAGAGTGGCTTATCCGATAGCCTGGAAGTTATAAGCATAAGAGCTCTGTTTTGCTCTCCGTTTTACCCTGAGATAAAGAGCTTGAATTATGAGTTAGATGTTACTCTTTGCATAAAGCATGTTTTTCCTAAGAAAGGATAAATATGCATTATAAATTGTTATTTTAGAAACACTTATCATATCCCAAAATGAGGTCCCTTGATCTCCTTGAGAGCGAAAAACAGTTTCCTGTTAGATGATTCTTACCAACAGAGCTGTTCACGTTGAGAGAGAGAGAGAGAGAGCGAGAGAGAGAGAGAGAAAGAAAGAAAAGAAAAAGAACAGAAAAAATAACCCTCACAATTGCACAAAGGACGACTTTATAGGAGACCTTCAAACACTGAAAATCAGCCCAACGTCCTGCCGATCATTATTGAGACATCTGTATTCACTTCACACGGACCCAGGCACTAATCAGCCAGGAAGTGCAACAAGCACTGGCAGAAAGTATACAAAGATAAAGTACCAAATGGTATGAATATTAAAATCATAAATACAATAAAACAAGATAATGAGTGTCCTCAATTATAATAAAGCTAAAGCCCAATTAAAACATAATCACTGACTTATTATTCACAATTTTTTTAGAGATCATATTTAGCTGATTTGTTACACTCATTTCCCTTTAAAAGATTTCATCATCACTTTTTTTGCATATCCACTTTTAAGAAGATTCATTTATCCATCTAATTGAATAATTAGGCTTTTTTGATTAATTGTTTTAAACAGTTTCATGTCATGGGTATCTTCCCACTGAAATGCTTTTATATTATCTTCTGTGCCTTGATGTTCCTGCTATAAATTACAAGTAATCACATCTTTTCACTTCTCCTTCTGGCACATCCAAAGAGGACTGGGTTTAGTTGGAGAGCTTCCTACTGGTTCTCTTCTCTATCCCTCACTTTCTTTTCTGGTTCTCACAGCTGCAAGTAGTTCTGAGCTTCACCATACGTGATCATTTTAAACAACTAAGCCACGAAGCAATGGTGACTCTCTACCTTCTTATGTTCATCCCTGCCATTGCATACAAGATTCACAGCTTCAAAGGTTTCCCCAGGGGTCCTAGCCCAGCAGAAAATCCTGATTATAAGTGACATTTGAGTGGATTTTTAGAATTAGTTTATTAACAATTATATACAACCCAAGGCTTTTTATTAACAGTATCAAGACAGTCGTCCAGGACAGAACCCAATACTCCTGTGTTATCTTGGCATGAAAGCGATTTTTCACATGGGAAATTATCTCAAAGATTATCTGAAGGTCAGCATTGGGGGGATGATACCTCTTTCTAAGATTGGAGCGTCTAAAATCATGGAAGCTGGTCTGGGGGGCTGGGAGTGGGACTTGACTTTGTGACGGCCACCTTGCTTCTCCCTCAGGATCAGGCATTTCCATTTGATAAATTAGACAGGCAAGTCTGTCTGCCAGGGCTTGACTGCAGCATATCTTCAACACACCTCACCCACTAATCCCACTTCTACAAAAGAAGCTGAAGTGAAGCCTTTCTGTTGCCTTGAATACAAACTAGGTCTTCACTTGTCCCCAAAAGTGATTTAATTGACTTATAATCATTTCAAATATTCATTGAATATTGCTCTTTTACCAACAGACTGGTGTGTTTGTGATAGCTTCTTAAATATCAACAATTCATATGTGACAATTTTATAAATAGGGCAGTAGTAGAGTCATTTCAGCTTCTCTTATGGGACAGTGACTGAGAAGTCTCAAATAGTGTTGTACTGGTGTGAGAGCATGGTACAATGTCTGTTTTATTTTCAGGAGTATATTGTGTCTGCCCAGAAATGAAATGCAACCAGGTGAGGCCTTTTATGAATCTGGATTAGAACATCTAGTTTTGGATTAAATATAAATGAAATTGAGCTATTAACACTCCAGGAGAAGAAAAAAAAAAAAAAAAAAACAGCTCTCTTTCTCAAGGTTTTATCAGTAATCATGTCATCGGGGAACAAATGGGGGAGTAGCATGATTATTAAAAAAAAGCATTTGTGATTACAGAGTACAATTATGGCTACTTTATATATTGATTAATCTTTTTTTAAGGTAATAACTATGTTACCATTTGATTTCTAAGAAAGGAGCACATTTTCTTTTAAGGACTTGTAGTACTGAAGATTATGGATAAGTCAAGTATCAGGACAAGGTGATTACTTAACATCTGTGACCAAGTAAAAGGCTAAGGGAGAAAATCAACCAACATCTGCACTGTCAGTAAAATACTTGGGGGAAAAAAACACAAGTGAAGTGTGATTAATCACCATGGATGTATGATTGAGTCAATTGACTGTTACTTTTTCATGATGATTAATCAGCTACAAAAATTATAATTGTCCCACTTCTAGTGGCTGCATGCTGTGCCCGATGACATCAGCTGGGGCTATAGATACTCAATGTGTGGTTTTCAAAAGGATATGCAAATATGACTGGGTAAAGAGGGGTGGGGCTTCAACTCCATTGTAAGAAACACCACGAGTCCTTGCCCTTCTATTATGGTTAGAGTTTTCTTAGCAGCTTCCAGAGAGGGCAGTTCTTGTGCTATTATGACTGTTTCATAACCTCATCACCACCACAAGGGAAAATTAGAGAAACCCATTTCTGCAAATTGGCCATTGTGATCTTGTTCAGGAGATGATCAGATACTCAGTAATTCGTTTTCTTCCTTTCCACTGATTTCTTTTGTGATTAGTACAAAATGGTGACATAAATATATGTTCAAGGAATGATACTAGCAGGGAGTGGCTGGGGACCTGGGCTTTCAGCTTGTTTGTACATTTGACTCCTTCAGCATATTTGTGGAGCGAGCCAAAGAAACTGGGATTACAAATGTCCATCAGAACTTATAAAAGAACATCTGTTCATTAGCTGTGACTCTCTATAGAGAAGTGCCATCATCAGAATAGGATTGCTTGTAGGTGTGAATTTTCTTTTTTTAAAGAATACTTTCCCTAACATTCCTAAAACCCCAAGGCGGTAATAAATCTTTGCAGCTGGCTCTGCTTACCTATTCCTCAAGGGACTACTGAGAATCACCTAGTAGAGAATGAAGCACAGTGCCCATGTTTCTCTATAGGTTGGAATTTACCAGTAACACTGAGAATGTCATCATGGGGTTGAATATAGCTTTTTATCATTCTGCTTGATCCACTCATCTTTAAATGATTATTTTAAATTCATCATCAATCAGAAAATCTTAAAGTACTAAAGTCTGACAAAATAACCTAACTGATTAATTATCCCAAAGCAACTGGGTCTTACCAGAGTAGAACTAAACATACTGATACACTCTGCAAAAGAGCAGCACAGGGCAAAACGCTGGTTGCTGCATGCATTCACTATTTACGTTTCACTATCTTTCACCCTGAGACGCCAAACTACTTTTGGAAAATGTAGCCCACTTAAGACTTGAAATTCAGACTCTTACTTAGCCTTTCAAAACGGGATGATTTCTTTTTAAAAAACCTTAGAGATAACATCTTTAAAGAAAAGAATCATCTTTTACATTCATTAAATTTAAAAGAAAGGATTTCAAATATCTTCCCAGCTAGTTCTAAGCAGGCAATACCTTTCTGAGCCTTCAGCTGTGCATAAAGTCCCCATTAATGATCTGTAATGAAGTACTTCTTTTTGCACATCCAGCATTTTCCCTTTAAAGTTCAAGAAATAGCACAAATTTGCCAACACTATTCCCCTTTTAGCACATTGACTGTACTTTTGAACCAAAGCACTAACATGACTGGAAAAAAATAGTAATTTTTCTACTGTGGGTCTTGGAGTATCTACCCACTCCAGTGCAATAAAACATAACCTATGAACATTTATCACCCCTAATTTATTGTATTTTAAATATACATTATTAACAGTTCTTATATACACATGTTCTCCAAACCCATAGAGGCCTTCAGTTTTATTAATATGAATCACTGAAGTCTCTCTAACTTCTTGTATTTAGATAAGAAAGAGAAACGTGGGAGCTCCAGTCTCTTGAGCTTTCTCTAGGTACCTACTAATTGTTAATTATTAGAGACTAACTAAGTCACTGAAGTGAGTCATTTGGCTGGTGTCTCAAATGCTGTCATTTACTACTACACAAATCAGCCTGGTGATAGAGTGTCTTTAAATTAGGTTACAACCATGCAGTTATTGGACAGGGAGTAATTGATAAAACCATTAGTAACACTTGTAGAGATAACAGCTAGCAAAATCATGCAACCATAATTATTCCTAATGGATACGTGCTATAAATTGTGGCAAGAAAAAAATCTTGCATTATCTTTCAATCAAATCTGACAGTCCTGGAAGATTACCTTAGACTAAATGCTTGTGTATGAGAAACTGACCTATCAGAATCTCTCTGCTTTTTCTTATCCTTTTTTTCCTACCAAATTATGGGTTTTCTTTTGTAATTTCCCTCTGATAGTTTTTGGTGTAAAATGCAGATCTTTTATTAGTTGTCTTTTCTCTGAGTTTTAAAAAGTTTATATCCTATATATTTTTTAATCATATGCCAGATACTGTAAGACATTTCATAATGAAACACGGAGACAGTTATAGTTTGAGGCAAAGAATTCCAAGTAATAGGCTATTTTTTAATAGCAAAACCTATTATTTGGTAATATGTAACTTTTCTCTGAATTTTGATATCAATATTCATTTTAGAAAAAAAGATTAGTGTTGTAATAAAAATACACAATGGTTGATTTACTTTGATTCTTCTCCATAAAGGATAAGTCTCAGGCCGGGCGCGGTGGCTCAAGCCTGTAATCCCAGCACTTTGGGAGGCCGAGACGGGCGGATCACGAGGTCAGGAGATTGAGACCATCCTGGCTAACACGGTGAAACCCCGTCTCTACTAAAAATACAAAAACTAGCCGGGCGAGGTGGTGGGCGCCTGTAGTCCCAGCTACTCGGGAGGCTGAGGCAGGAGAATGGCGTAAACCCGGGAGGCGGAGCTTGCAGAGATCTGGCCACTGCACTCCAGTCCGGGCGACAGAGCGAGACTCCGCCTCAAAAAAAAAAAAAAAAAAAAAAAAAAAAAAAAAAAAAAAAAAAAAAAAAAAGGGTAAGTCTCTATGGAGAAAATACAAGAGACTTTGACAAAGCTTTCTCACTCTAATGCTACCTTCTGTGGTGGGGCATTCCCAAGACATATAGACAGCAATAAGTGAGGAAAACATACCTACATCTTTTCTGAGCACAACATTTTTTAAATGTGTAAATAAAATTTTCTTTATTTTCATTCATTTTGTTGAAATTATAAATTGGACAAAAATCTTTCCAATGACTTTAGTCGCTTTCTGTGTCATTACTCTCTTTTCTTGTATGAAGAGATTTCCATTTGTAAAGAATTAGTGATTGCCTTAATTGAATTTATTAGGAATCTGAGATATAAAGTATTTAAATAATTTTATAAAACTAAAAAATATTTTAGGCAAAGCTGTATCTAGAACCCAGGTCTAATGGGACCTGGCCAGTATTGTTTTCCATTAAGTCACAAAATTATGGAAACATAAAATAGAAATGGAAATTGGAAATAGAGCATAGATGAGCTTATAGATAAGTGTCCAAAATGTGTTTACTTGACTCAAATAGTATTAACACATTAACAAAAAATGTAGGTGTAAAATTTTGTAAAGATGAGTGATGAATATTTTCTATTAAAATTGGATTTTGAGAAAGGGCTTAAAGGGAAAACAATTAAAGACACCATAATTTACTAATACACACACATATTCCCACATACAGCCGCTTCTCAACTCATCCCAATTTTCCCATTTCTCCCACATTATTCTTGAGATAATAGTAAGTAGGCTTGGATAGAGCTGCTCCTTTCAAAAGGACTAACACTCAAGAACTTCACAGGTGACACTGTAAACATACCATCAAAAAGAAGGGAGAGAATAAAACAAATAATACAGTTCAGACAAATATTCCTCTTTGTCTTAATAAATTTAAAGAAACACATTAATGCTGAAAAAAGCCTGAGAAATAAGAGCAGAAAGAATCAATGAAAATACACTAGAAGAATGTAACACATAAACTGATAGAGCTCCAAAGAGAAACTAAGTCAATAAAACACCCATTTTATAAATTAAGACTGCATAAATGTGATTTATCACATAAACAGAATTACAGATAAAAAACCACATGATTACCACAATAGATGCAGAAAAGCCTTTTGATACAATTTCACATCCCTTCACGTTATAACCCTCAATAAACTAGGCATTAAAGGAGCATACTTCAAAATAATAAGAGCCATCTATGATAGACACACAGCCAACATTATACTGAATGGGCAAAAGCTGAAAGTTTTCCCCTTGAAAACTGGCACAAGACAAGGATGCCCTCTCTCACCATCACTCCTATTCAACATAGTATTGAAAGTCCTGGCCAGAGCAATAAGGTAAGAGAAAGAAATAAAGGGCATCTAGATAGGAAGAGAGGAGGTCAAACTATCCTGGTTTGCAGATGACATGATTTTACATCTAGAAAATCTCATAATCTTGGCCCAAAAGATCCTTAAGCTGAAAACAAACAACTTCAGCAAAGTCTCGGGATACAAAATCGATGTACAAAAATTACTAGCACTCCTATACACCGACAACAACCAAGCCGAGAGTCAAACGAGGAACGCAATCCCATTCACCACAGCCACAAAAAGAATAAAATAGCTAGGAATACAAGAATAAAATACCTAGGAATACAGCTAAGCAGGGAGGTGAAAGACTTTTACAATAAGAATTACAAAACACTGCTCAGAGAAATCAGGGTGACACAAACAAATGAAAGAACATTCCATGCTCATGGAACGAAAGAATCAATATCATTAAAATGACCATATTACTCCAAGTAATTTATGGATTCAAGGCTATCAAACTACCAATGACATTCTTCACAGAACTAGAAAAAAGTATTCTAAAGTTCATATGGAACCAAAAGAGAGCCCGAATAGCCAATGCAATCCTAGGCAAAAAGAACAAAACTGGAGGAATCACATTGCCGAACTTCAAAGTGTACTTACAAGGACACAGTAACCAAAACAGCATGGTATTGGTGCAAAAACAGACACCTAGACCAACGGAACAGAATAGAGAGCTCAGAAATAAAGCCACACATCTACAACCATCTGACCTTTGGCAAAACTGAAAAAAAAAAAGAAAGAAAGAAAAACAAACAAAAAAAACAAGCAGTGGGAAAAGGACTCCCTATTAATAAATGATGCTGGGATAACTGACTAGCTATATGCAGAAGATTGAAACTGGACCCCTTCCTTACACCATATAAAAATCAACTCTAGATAGATTAAAGACCTAAATGTAAAACCTAAAACTATAAAAACCCTGGAACATAACTTAGGAAATACCATTTTGGACATAAGAATTGGCAAAGATTTCATGATGAAAACATCAAAAGCAATTGCAACAAAACAAAAAATTGACAAATGAGACCTAATTAAACTAAAGAGCTTCTTCTGCACAGCAAAATAAACTATAAATGGGGTAAACAGGCAGCCTACAGAATGGGAGAAAATATTTGCAAACTATATACCTAACAAAGGTCTAAAATTCAGAATCTATATAGAACTTAAATATGCAAGTGTAAAACAACGCCATTAAAAAGTGGATAAAGGACGTGAACAGACACTTTTCAAAAGAAGACATATATGTTGCCAACAATCATATGAAAAGAACCTCAACATCACGGATCATTGGCAAAAGGCAAATCAAACCCACAATGAGGTATCATCTCACACCAGGCAGAACGGCTATTATTAAAAAGTCAACTCAAACAAACAAACAAACAAACAAACAAACAAAATAAAACCAGGATGTTGGTGAGGTTGTAGAGAAAAGGGAATGCTTATCTACTACTACTGGGAGTATAAATTAGTTCCACCATTCTGGATAGCAGTGTGGTGATTCTTCAGAGAACTAAAAACAGAACTACTATTTGATCCAGCAATCCCACTACTGGATATATATCCAAAGAAATATAAATAATTCCACCATAAAGACACTTGCAGGCATATGTTCACTGCAGCACTATTCACAATAGCAAAGACATGGAATCAACCTAACTGCCCATCAATGGTAGACTGGATTAAAAATGTAGTACATATACACCATGGAATACTATGCAGCCATAAAAAATGAGATCATGTCCTTTGCAGTAACATGGATGGACTGGAGGCCATTATCCTTAGCAAACTAATGGAGGAACAGAAAACCAAATATGGTATGTTTCACTTTTAAGTGGGAGCTACATAATGAGAACAAATGGACACAGAAGGGGGAACAACAGACACTGGGGCCTACTTGAGTGAGGAGGTTGGGAGGAGGCAGAGGTTCAGAGAAAAAAAAGAGTCAGGTACTATGCTTAGTACCGAGGTGATGAAATAATCTGTACATCAAACCCCTGAGTGGTGAGTTTACCTATATGACAAACCTGCACGTGTACCCCTGAACCTAAAATAAAAGTTAAAATATTAAAAATAAATAAATAAATACATTAAGACTGCAAAATGAAGCATAAAGAAGCAGAATAGATACTGCTGCAAACAGAGTCATTAGCTCATGCCTGAAAAAATTATGTAAGACAGAATGTAAAAGAATAACGAGGAAAAAAGAGGATTAAAGAGGCACATAATGGATATTGAAGAAAGTTAATATCTTATGTATACATATTTGCATTTCTAAAAAACAGATAAAAACAAGTAGCAGAAAAAAATAAGTAATAATCAAAGTATTAATAATCAAAGTAATAATCAAAGAAAACTTCTCCAAAAGTTGGATAGAAAATAGAAACTGATATTTCAGGGGAAAGAGCATGTATTTAGAACAACCAACACATATATATTTTAATAAATGTATTTAGCTGCAACGGTAGTAAAAAAATCATCCTATGGGAAAATGACCAGAAATATTAAATAACTCATAATAAAGGTGACCAAAAGTGACTACAAGCACATTATATTTCCAAAAACAATGAATAAACATTCACAGCACACTAAAAGAAAAAAAAAAAATGACCAAAGAGTTTTATGGCCTATCAAATTGTGGTATAAGCATAAAAGCAACAGAAAGATGTTCCATAACCTGCAAGAATCCAAGAGATAAGGAATCAGAGGTCTTTTGAAAAGAACTAATTAGTGATCATATGCATCCACGAATCAATAAAAATTTGACAAGTAAGATGTGGTGTGAAATACCTATTATAAATTATGGGTAAATAGCTAAATAGAAATCTTGACATTAAAAAAGTAATAATAATACACCTAACCAAAAATGCAACACTGTCAGGGAGAGAAGATGGAAGAAAACGTAAGGCTACTCGTCTCCTTTTCTTTTCTTTTCCTTTTTATTTGTTTATTTTTTGAGACTGACTCTCACTCTGTTGCGCAACCTAGAGTGCAGTGGCATAATCTCAGCTCACTGCAACCTCCACCTCCTGGGTTCAAGCAATTCTCCTGCCTCAGCCTCCTGAGTAGCAAGGATTACAGGTGCATGCCACCACATCTGGCTAATTTTTGTATTTTCAGTACAGGCAGGGTCTCATCATGTTGGTCAGGCTGGTCTCGAACTCCTGACCTCGGGATCCACCCACCTCAGCCTCCCAAAGTGCTGGGATTACAGGCGTGAGCCACCGTGCCCATCCCTGGCTACTCATTTTCTTTATATAAGGTTATTGGAAGAGATGTAAGTTTAATCAAAGTGAGGATCTATAATGGAAAAGAGTTACATCACTAAATAGGGTTCTATTAATTTTTCTTATTCATTCAAGAAAAAGATGTTAAGCAAGTTTATTTTATTTATGCTCTTCCAAGCGTTAAAATATATCAGTCAAAGAATAATAATCCTTGTAGATACTTAAAAAGCTAAGGGATGTAAGGGAGGCTGAAAAAGAACAACAAAAAGTTATTTCATAAAATAACAAACTAGGACAGTAAAATATAAATGAGATGCATTTACCTACAAAAAGGGTCTTGCTGGATAGCAAAATATAATTCAACTTTATGCAATGCATAAGACACATAACTAACAGACACAATCAGATGTGTGGAAAGTAAAAGAACGGGACTGGGGGAGAAGACAAAGCAAAAGAGGAAGAAAGGAAGAGGGAGAAAAAAAGCTAGGATCTCAACATCTAAAATGGCTTAAATAAATGCAAAATGCATTATAAAAGACCAATTGTGTAATGATAGAAAGTATAAGTCACAATAAAAACACAACTGTAACAAAGATGTGACAAATAACATAGCATCACAATGTATAGAGCAAAAATCATCAGGATTATAAGAACACACCTCAGCCTTTAACAAACTAAGTAGAATACAAATAAGTACAATGATTGAGATCTAAATAAAATTAATGTGATAGAGGAAGCTGTACACTTGAAATTATGCATATTACTTAATATTAGGTCATACAGTAAACCGCAATAAAAATATGTTTAGTTAATTTTGACTACATTCTATGATTACATATTGTAAAATGAGAAATTATTACTGAAATTGTAAGAAAAACTTCTAATAATTTGAAAAATTTAAATATAAAGTCTCAAGAAACACATAAAAATTTTTATAGAAAGGAGAAATTACAAACTAAATTAGAAATTATAGATAAAATAAAATTATATGAATATACTGTGTGGCAGAACCTGTAGGACACATCCACAGCTGTTCTCAGAAAAATCTGGAGTGTTAATATATATGAATTAGAGAAAGACAAGGAAAAGATAAGGAAGGAATTAATTGAGATAAAATAAAAATATAAATTGACAGAAATTAGAAAAAGCTGGAATTTTCGAACAGGTCAAAAAGCAAGTTTACCCGCTGGATAAAAAGTAATAAATTTGGTTAATCAATGTTTCTTTGAAACACAGAGAAAACGTCCATTAGAATGAAGAATGCAATTACAAATATCTATACAAAGGAAAGTTAAGAGGATGCTTTTCTACACGAAAATGTTTTAAAAGTTTATGAAGTGAATACATTTCAGAAAATATGTTAACAAAAGTTGATGAAAGACTAATGTTTCTTATTTTCTCCATTTTATTTCATTTCTTTCCTTTTATTTTTTTGAGACATCATCTCTCTCTGTCACCCAGGCTGGAAGAGGGGCTTATCAGAGTTCACTGCAGCCTCAAACTCCTGGGCTCAAGCAATCCTCCTGCCTCAGCCTTCCACATAGCTGGGATGACAGGTATGCACCACTAGACCCGGTTAATTAAAAAAATTTTTTTTTTTTTTTTTATAGAGATGGAGTCTCACTTTGTTGCCCGGGCTCGTTCTCATGTTTCTTATTTTGCAATACCTAGATACCTATCATCATCATCTTATCACTACTAGAACTCATAATGATCACGGCAGTAAAATGCATTTGAAACTTTGTCCTGCAGGCTCAGTCATAGACTTGGAGACTATTTCTCCATTTTAAGAGAAGATAGACTGGCAATGCCAATTGGATAAAGGTGGAAGTAATACTTCTGTCTGAAAGCTGCTTTCATGTTATTTTACTAAATAATTAATTCTTGGAGAATTCCTCAAGGTTTACGGTGGCAAAATAAATTATATGAGATATTTCTTTGATTATTTAGACACAAAATAGTTTTCTGTTCTATAAAGATCTTAATAATAAAACAGATTTACATTAAAAAAGACAAAATCCCCCAAAATCTCATACTAGGTGTTGTAAGATTTCCCTTTCATTCACACTTGAGCATTAATTATAACTTGTTTTCTTGTTTTCCTTCCTTTTGAAAAGAATGCTTGAGAGCTTGTTTCATAGACATTTAAAATACTAATCATTTATTTCATAAATGAAAATGTGATGACAAATTCATACTTTGAAGGTTAAAGTAGTATTGTGTTTCTGTCACTCTCTTCCTTACGCCCAATTTCCCTTCTCTTGTAAACTTGTTTTTTTTTTTTTTTTTTTTTTGATATCTCTGTATTTTATTGTTTTTAAAACAGCAAAATTTACATTGGAAAATATTACTATAATTTTAGCTGTTACTGTAATTATCTTTTTTTATGTTTTATATTTTTGTGTTTCATTGACAATGTAACTACTAACATGATTGCATCAAAATGTATGTTGTCTAATTTAAATGTAACAAAACTTGTAAACATTTAAGTGTCCATGGGACTAGTGGCTATTTGGTTTCTATCATGGTGCAATCTACAGTTTTTTATAAAGATAAATAAAAAATAACATAAGACATGAGCCACTGATGAAATTCAATTTCCATCCCTATTTGCATATAATTAGCAAATATCGTTTCTCAAGTGTTTCTGTGGCCCAGTCATACATAGATGCATCGAAGAAGATAAAGTAAGCCAGTACACACACAGTATCTGACAATAGAAGGCATATAAGCTGATAGGAAAACAGAATAATCACAGGAAATGACTTTAAAAGTCTTACAAAGCACATGCAGAATAAAATTTATGTAAATATTGATTTGTGATGGACAACACATAAGAGAGATTGGGTGGAGTAGGGTTAAACAAGAGAAGTTTCTGGCAATAGCTACATTCTGAAAAGGTAAAGGATATTTAGGAAGAAATATTGTGAATGTCATGCTCAAATGTAATTATTTTGTCTTATTAACTCAATTTCCACAAACCCAGAAACATTGAGATCAATCACAAAATAAGCCAATTTATCCCCACATTTACTCATTTGATAAATCTTAGAGCAGTGATCTTCTCTGGTTAAAAAAAAAAAACACACATTTTAAATATGTTTCCATAACATAAAAGTCCTAACATATTGCCTTTTAACTGATCATTTTGATGTACTTAATAACCATTAACTTATTAATTCTCAGTATAACCCTTTGAGAAAGATAGAAGAGAGAATTATTATAACACCTGATTATTAGTCAGAGAGTGAATCAGATAAAGGTGAAACACCTCGTATCAGGTCACACAATTGGTTAGTAGCAGAGGCAAAAATGAACCATGTCAGAAGTCCCCAGCCATAGGCAACCGAGGCTGCCTTCAAAACATCAATCAGTGAACATATTATGTTTTTTTAATGACATGTTAATGGTTTTAAAAAACCTCTCCTGGTTTAGAATATAAACTGGTATGTGAATATCACAAATTAAGTCAGTTAAATTAGTTCCAGTGAAACCCTTTGTCCTTTAAATGAAAAATTAACCAACTTGGTACATAGATCAGAGCCGGACTAGCTTTAATACACTCAAATTCATATAAACCTCGTACTTCCCTGGAGAAAGTTGAGTGTCTAAAGATTTAATTCAAGTTCCAAGGTCAAGCTAAATAGATCTGAATTTCTTCTTAAAATGAGAGTTTCATTCCAATAAGTATCTGACTTCAATTTATTGCTTCTCATATTGGGATGGCATGGCCCAGGTCACCAAAGAGATCAAATCATATGTTGCTACAAAGGAATGTCCTAGAAAGGTTATTTTTCCACTGGTCAGGCAGGGGGCAAATAAGCAATTAAGTGAACAGTTCTCTCCAAGAAGATGAGGTGAGAGGCAACAACTTGTGGCCTGCTTTACATAGAGAAACTTGAGTAAATGGTGCCCTACCTTGCTTTCCATTGGCTTTTGGTACACATGGATAGCTTTAATTGTATTTTGTGGGCTTGCAAGTGTTGAAAAATATGTTTAAAAAACCCACAAAGCTATTATAAATGAAATACATGAAAAAAACCCACAAAACATTTCTATTCTACTTTTAAAAATAATGCCATATCAAAAAGATTACAAGTCCAGAGTGTGAACATACATGAAAAACCTCACCTTAATTTCTAATTGATAACCATGCTTCATTTTGCCAGTATTTCAGTCAACATTAAGTTTTGTTTCTGTATTTGTTATTGTGTGTGCTTGCCCACATTTTTTAGAAGCGTTCTAACAACACAAATGGCTGAAGTTCCTAGTTTTGTAATCGTTTTACTTTTATAGATTTGGGGAGGTGGGAGGGTAGTGTCCTTGATTTTTAATTCACATTTAATTCTGAATATCTGATCAATTAGAGATAACTGAAAAATGCTGAATAGGTAAGAACCATTTTCATTGGAATTTTTAGCAAAATGTGGTCCTTTGGTGTACTGAAAATACTTTCAATAATAGTGACAACAATGTGTGTTTTAGTGACACACAAAAACAATATTCAAGAACTTCATCAGTGAGGTAGTACCATATTTTTAACATAATTTCAGATGTGATCTTATTAAATTGAAGAAAATAATGAATCTCAATTAACAGCATAATTTTTAACCAAGCTTTTAGAAAGAACATTTAAAAGCATAACTTAAAAATAGCAAAGTCTCGGTTTTGTTACTAAGAGAATCAGAACTTTAAAATACATTTTGGAGAGATATACAGTCTTGAAAATTCAGGATGACTTTTCCATAGACCTTTGGAAAGTGATTTCAAAGACAAATATATGTAGATAATTAAAGTATACTTATAAGAATATGAGACCGTGAGTGGATGGTGCTCTTTGGAGATCATGTCAAACTAACAAAATTGCAGGTGGGATATCGTTGTACATTGTACTTGAAAATGTGGCAAGGTTGAAGAAATGAACCTTGAGGACAGAATGGAACACTTGAAAGTGTGAAGTTTAAAACAAAAATCACTTGGGTATATTTAGTTCAATTATTTAAATTTTTAAATGGCTCAGATAATATCAATATGAACTGTTATTTTCTGTGTGGCACAGAAATACAGGACAAGGACAACATAAATAGCAATAAAAAGAGAACACACTCAAAACAGACATAGGCATTATTCATGCCAAGAATAATAAATGTGCAAAAAAATCTAAAATGGTTTCAGAAGAAAGAAGATTATAGCAAAAATCCTGAGGTAGGTTAGAACAAAAGAGAAATTCTAAATGGAAAAAAATCACTAAACAATCTGGGTGTGCAACCCATACTTTTGCTATTTTCTATTCCCCCTAGTCCAGTACTTGGCACTAAGAAGCAACTCAAATGTACTTGCTTGGTACCTCTCAGCATCCAGGACAGTGGCAAGCTAATAGCATACATATAATGTCTCTTATAAACATTTAACAACAGGTTGGCACAATTAAAAAATAAAAACAATAATAGAGTTATCCTAACTTACATTTCTCCACTATCTCAAATTAAAATTTAAAGCTAAAGTTAAAGTAGCTAATGTCTTATTCATTTCAGTCTGCTATAACAATATACCATAGACTGGGTAGCTTATAAACAACAGAAATTTATTTCTCACTGTTCTGTTGGCTGGGAAGTCCAAAAGCAAGGAGCAGGCAGAGTCAGTGCCTGGTGAGGGCCCATTTCCTGATTCATAGGTGGCACCTTCCCATTGTGTCTTTACATGGTAGAAGGGGCAAGGTTGTTCTCTGGACATCTTTTATAAGGACATCAGTCCCATTCACAACAGCTCCACCTGATCACCTCCCAGAAGGCTTCACCTCCTAATGCCATCAACTTGGGGGTTAGAATTTCAATGTGTAAGTGTTTGGAGAACACAAATATTCAGAGCATAGCAGCCAGCATTCAAAATCAAAAGCTATCATTATTCAATGAAAACCCAGTGTAGTGTTTCCCACTAGCTCTGCAGCAAATTAAAGGAGATGTGTGGACCAAAATGTGTTATCACTAGGAAATATGGGAAATCACAGACCATTCCCTGCTCTTGGAGATTCACCATGCTCGCAAGCTATTAAAGGCTCTGGGAAGTCTTTCAATACACAATCAATTCCTCCTTATTGGATTTAACCTGGTGTTTCTTAAACTTTCTTATCCACAAACATTTTTCTTTAGGAGGTAGAATGACAACCATCTATTGACCTCCCTGAAGCTAGAAAACAGCTTAGAAAATGATGATCTGGAGTAACTGGTCCCTAGTTGCCTCTGATGGTCATGTTACAGGGCCATTCAATCTATACCTCTCTAGAGATTTAGATAACAGGGGATCCAACTAAAACTATATGAAGGCAAGAATTTTGGACTTGCCTAGTTAATCTAAATTTCTTTGAAGTCTTTAAGCCAACCTTACATGAGATCAGGAACTTGACAGACCATATAAAAAGATTCAGAGTGACTCTGGTCTCCTAATGACCATTTCTATCTTTCCAGCTCCTTTTTATGACTTTCGCCAGTATTTTTTGACCTTATAGAAACCTTCTTAATCTATTTTATCATATCTATCCTATTTCTTTCCCCCACCCATTATGATTGAGTTCCCATGTTGATCATCTGAACTGCTACTTTCCCAGAACCTCAGTTTCTTTGGTACCTTCATTTTTTTGTTTACCATACTCATCAAGTTCAATGCTAATCTGCCTTCTCTATGCCTACCTTGGGACAACTGAGTATTGCGGGAGAAAACAACAACCATGCAGAACAAATCTATGATCTTGAACCCCAGCTGGCCTATTATTACCTCACCTCTTCAGTTCCCCTACCTGTTCTCAGAATGGTCGCTTTTTCCTCCACATTCTCCATAGCCAGTTATCTCTACCCTTATCTTTATCTTCAACATTTTCTGTATTATATTGCCAACGTCTTTTCCTCAGGCTGAAAACATATTCAAATGTCTTCCACCTAAGAAAATGTTTCCTTAATTCACTATTCCCAAATAGCCAGCTTGGCACTGGCTGAGCTTGATATTCTCTTTTTCATCCAAATTCCTTGAAACACTAGTTCGCGCCCACCATTTCCAAGTCTTCACTGCTCTACCTTCAGGCCTCCACTGTCTCAACTCCAATGAAACTATACTCATTAAGTTACTAATAACCCTTGAAATCCAAGGGCATTACTTTCAAGGCTTTAGTTGCGTGCAGGTTTTACTTCATTTTTGACATGGCTGATTACTTGTTCTAACTTAAAAGTCTTTATCTTGTTGGAACTTACCATGTCTCAGTTTTGGTTTTTCTTCCATCTCCATTTGTCCTTCTCTGACTCCTTTGTAAATTCTTTTTCTTAACTTACTCATAATGTTTTCATATCCCAGTTCTGCCCTTAGTTCACTAAACTTTCTATTTTGGATACCCCGCCCAAGGGATCTTACTCATGCTTGTCTTTAATGGTTTCCCATTGTAAAGTACTGTCAGTTCAAGCCCCTTTTATCTCTTGCATGGATTACCGAAACAAGATGCTGAAGAATAGTAGTCATATCTCTGGTCCTTTCCTCAGAAAATATTCCCTTCGTTTGGTGACCAAAGCGATCTAGTTAAATGTAAATGTGACTCCTCTGTTTCTCATATCTTATAAGGTGCATTCAGAGGAGGTCTACCTGCTCGCTGTCTACCTCTTCAGCCTCTTTCTTCTCTTCTCCCTGCCTCACTGAACTGCTTGCTTACATACATGCTTTGCAGATAATCTATCATTTATTTCTTCTCTTCTTTGCTCATGATGTCCCTGAAATGTACTCAAAGATATTGCTCTCTTTTCCCACCACTTGCTTAGATAACTCTTGCTCATCCTTTAAAGTTCAGCTAATGGGTTACTTCACATAAATCTTTCCTAACCTTCCCAAGTTGCCTTAGTTATCTTTCTTCTGTAGACCGTTTTGCAGTATATAGTTTGCTATATATAATTTGCTTCACTTACTACACTATAATTATTCTAAGTTTGTGTTATTATTTCATCCAGTAGATTGTAGATTTCTTATGGCAAAATGTCATATCTAATTAATTTGGTATCTCCAGTGCCTGGCACTCTGCCTAAAACAGAACAATTGCCAATAAATACTGATTGAAGGAAATAATGAATGAACAATACCAGCTCAGTTCACCTAGCCCACTGCAACATGGAGTATCGCTGCATCTTCCTACAGATGACAAAACAGAAAACTTCCACAGATCCCCAAATTAAGCATTCCTCATTTAAGATATGTAATCATCACATTTTGTCTTTTTGAATTTTTGTTTGAATCATATATTAAATGTACTTTGGAATTTAAATTTAAAGGAAAGAACAATGAATCCAGTCCTTTCATAAAGCAAAGAATCTTCTAAACTAGGAATTACTTTAGTCTTTTTCTTTCCCCTTTCCTTTCTGTATAAAAAACCTGACTTTTTTTTCCTATCAATTTGTATTTCCAGGCTTTGAGTTACTCAAAGTGAAATATACCTAGTACTAAACTATATTTAAGAGTCCAGGAAAACAGCCCAGCTCAGAATATGTGATTAAGCTTCATGTTCCTTGTGGCTTTTCCAGTTTTGTGCCATTTGCTCATTAGGATAATGAGGATTTCAGCTGTTTCATGGAAAAAGCTTTGAGTTCCTCTAGTGAAGGGAATCACATAAACATAAAGTACTTTTCAGAACAGCAAGTGCAATATTCAACACTCACTTACGTCTTACTGTCATTATCTCTTAAAAAAGTGAGTGGATTTTTCCCCTGGAATTATCTTCAAAGACTTCTTTGTAGTTGTATTAGTCAGGAAAAATTCAATGTCATAGCCTGAACTTTCCTTTTTCCCCACAACTCCATATACGTCCCATTGTTCCACAAATAAAGAGAGGTGACTGGATGATAAGGGGATTTTTCAGTCATTTTCAATTAGCTGCAGAATGTTTCTTTACAGTAGCTTGGTTTCTGGTTAGCTGACCCACAGAACAATGACGACCACTTTACACTGCAGAGACAGTGCTGACAGCGGGATAATGAGAGAAACTGTCTCGGGGTTTCCCATTAACAAGTGTAACCAAAGCCCCCATTGGCCTTGCTAATGGGTAATAGCATATTACGCTATTGGTGAAGGCCTTTAGGAGATGGCGGACAAAGTTGCTTAATTAGTGGCATCTGAAGTGTTACCTCTACTGCTCTCCTGAATCTTCAGTTTCCCTACAGTTTCTAATTATTTTCTTTTGAGTAAGAATACAGTACCAGATTTCCCAACTTGATTATGCTTTTCCCCCTCATCTGAATGGGTAATCAAGCACACTTATTTCAATCAAAATACACTCAAATGGAACCTAACCACAGACGTATGAATACAAGCAGTTCTGGTATTGATATTGATTTCCCAGTAAATCATCTTAAGCCCAAATGATCAAAAATCAAGACAGGTCAACATCAAAGAAACAGGAATATTGGCATGAAAGCAAGCTCCGTTGATTGGTACAAATTAAAAGATCATTTATTAGTGATTATGCTGTATAATACTGCCAGTGCCAAATGAATGCAATTAAGATGAAATGGGCCCCTGCAGCTATAGGGGTTAATAAAGACTGAATTCCTAATGATTTTTCCATTAATTATGAAGATGTCCACAAAACAGCCTTAACAAAGTGGTGGCCACCTCAGACAAATCTTTGTAATCTGGGTAAAACACCTTCTTTAATTGGCACATTATTAGGATAGTGTAAAGATTTCAACAGTTCCTAATCATCACTTGCTGGATACAAGGTAGGTAGATAAAGGGTTTAGACCTTATGTGAGGAACAAAAGCAAGAGAACTGATGTTTTGAAAAATCTGAAATAACTCTTATCAGAGTCTGATTAATGACATTGTTTCAAGTTCAGAAGAACAAATATGAAGAGCATCTTCCTCTTTACATAATCAAATTACTCCCCCATATATCAACAGACTTCTTTTCTTTTCTATAAATATGATTTCTGTAAGCCCAAAGGAGGAGAGGAGGGAAGAAAGGAGAAAAGAAGGAGTAGAGAAAGAATGAGGGAAGGAAAACCCCCGAGGGGATAAATTCATAAACAATTCTGAATTGGATGGGGAACACCACATTTCTTTTCCTAATGATCAGGGACAAAAGGAATCAGTTCAAAGATGTGCATTCAATCTGCATTTCAGCTTAGATATAGAATTGAATCTGTGGCACCTACTTGGACCTAACAACCTGCTGGTCCTATCCATGGCTAGTCTAATTTAATCCCAATAAAACCAGAAAATATAAAATCCAAATTAAAATAATAAAATACAAAATACAAATTGTTTTATTAACTACAAGTTGGCTGACCTCTGAAAAAGTATATTTGTGTGTGTGTGTGTATATATATATATACACACAATACAAATACGTGTTACTTTTTTTAAGAAAAATATATTACAATGTGCTTTTGAAATTCAGTAATTTTGCACCTTTGTACCCCTCCTTAAAAAAAAATCAAAAGACAATTTACCACTATAAAAAGAGATTACCAGGGTCATAATCAAAATGCACAATGTCAAAACGAGAAAATGTTGCAAGACGCGTGGGTTTCTGATGCTGTTTCATAGTTCACATATTCTGAGAAATTAACATGCCAGCTGTAACACATACTGGTCTCATCATTCTTCCTCTCTTCAGGCTGCCCTTTCTGTGACTTTTATGTTGGGCCCTATAGTAGACATTTCTGTTTGGTAAGCATGTTCATACCCATTTTAGAGACGTGCTAGACCTACTACACATGACCATCTGCCACTCTGATGCTTTTAGGCTATGAGGGACAGGCACTGTGCAGATGTGCCTCAGAGCAAAATGGTTTGGATACTGCCTCTAGTACTTACCATATCTTTGACCTTGAGCAAGTCACTTCACTTGCGGGAGCCTCTGTTTTCCTACCTGTGAAATGGCCAATTAATCTGCTCATCTCACAGTTATGACACAAAATCTAAATAAGATAATATATGTAAAGTTCTCAACCTAATGCTTACTACACAGTAAACATCCAATAACTGGCTGATAAATTTTTCCCTCTTTTAATTTTTAAAGGTTATTATTTTAAAATCATGTTAATATTATTTTAACACTTGTGTTGCTCAGTAAATTAGAAAGAACAAAGCTCTAGAGAGCCTCACAAAATCTTGGCTGGGCCTGCAGTTGGTTAATCATGAAAATTAATTTTCAACCCAAGTAGTTATCAATGTGTGGTCTGAAAATTGTTTACTATGTTTGCATTTACACCTATCTGTGATATATAGAAACATTCTTCTCCCTGTTTTATATATTTTTACTGCTACAATAAATACACAATAAGTAGGAAGAAGGAACATTGGGGGAGGCATTTTCTTTAATTAAAATATTTTCAATGAAATTTCATTCTTCTTGTTCTTTAACCCAGGAAAATACATTTAAATATCCTTTTGTTGTTTTTGTGTGTGTTGTGTTTCTGCTCTTTTGTGGCATAAAATACATTTCTTGGTAGGTGTGAAAACAGCTTGAAAGCCACTGAATTGGAGTGCAAGCTTCTTAAGGACAGGGCTGGATCATTTTTACTCTTTGTAAAGCATTAAGTATACCGTCAAGAGTAAGAAAAGTGATAGACATCACTGAAAGGAGGCTTGCCTCAAGTCAGAATTTATGAAAAACTATGTATTTGTGGATAAAGACTTCCCAGGAGACAGGAGGCTCAGTTCCAGCCAGCACTTTTACTTTTCAGCTTTGATAAGCAGCAAAATTTCCAGCAATATTAAAATATAAATATCTCTATGAAGATTACTGCTCTGGAGGTCATTTTCTGATTTCCTTTAAAGTCATCCAGTTCACTCAAATGTATTTTTCTGAGTGCCTTGACGGCCTTCCTATTGTGCTTCAAGGATAACCACAAGGGCTGTGTAGCAAGTGTGGATTTTTTTTTTTTCCTTTGGAGAAGCTATTTCATGTAATGCAAAAAGGGTTATAGCCTCTCAACCTCAGGCTTGAGAGGCAAGCGAGCCTGCCTAGCTACTTCAACGGAAGAAACTTTTAAAATTATTATGGGGCTGGCTGACTTCTTTTTCCTTTCTTTTTTTTTTTTTTCATGACTTGATTTTATGCTTTTCCTGAGATGTGGTTTTCCAAATTTTATTTTTATTTTGCACATGTTGTTTCAGACTGGTGAAATGTTCATGAATAATGCTAGTTTATTTTCATAACTTTGTTTTATGAGAAGAAAGTTGCCGAGAGACATTTTCTCAGAATGGAGCAGATATGTTTGGTAGGTGAGGACAGACAGATGGTGTCAGGAGAAATTTTGTGTTATAGAGAAGAATAATCAGTGCTGTGCTTTCCCAGATATCCACAGCCAGTCAGGCTCCTCTGGGGAAAGGTGCAATTTGCATGTTTCTTTCATCAAATTTTTCTGATGTCATATTAATGACTTAAAGGAAGATAAGCAGCTTTTTCCTTTTGTGTTATTCAAATACAGAATAGTTCTTTTTTAACAGAATTAGTTTATACGTAAATAAAACACCTGAAAATGGTCATTCCTGTTATATCTCTAAACTTCTGGTCCAATTATGACAAAATCAGATCCATGATAATTTAGTAATTTACATAGCATGCTGGTTAATTTTTACTCATCATATGCTGACAGTGAGCAATATCACTTTATTGGATTGATAATAGAAACGTTACTTTCTTTAGATTTTCAGTAATAAGTTTCATTGCATAATATGTACTGTATACCTCTATCGGGTTGATAATATTGTATACTATTGATATATCAGTGGTTTTGAATTTATAGGTACACCTTTTATACCATTTTCAGACAACAAATAATTGCAATAAAGTTTTGATGTGAATTTTTAGCCTTCTCTCAAGTTTTCCTGATAGAATCTTATTTGTGAATACTCAAGTATATAAGACCAATTCCCTTAACTGTACAGAAAGATAAGACCTACAGTAGAATTTGGCGGCTGTATTTGGAACGATACGTTCTTGGCTTTCTCGTGTTCTTCTCAGGTGCAAGTTTTTCAGCTGATGGAATCATATATGTCCTATCTCTGAGCAAACCTTGTCCAAATACACACAAAATGTGGAATTAGTCTTACTCTGTTCACTAACACAATATATACCCTGCTTATCCTCCCCACTCCCTACAAAGCAAAACTCACATTTTGCAAATGCACTTACACACACACACACACACACACACAAACACACACACCCCTCCGACAACAGCAGGCACCTGCTGCTAAAACTTAACTCTCTTTTTCCCCTTTCACTCAGTCAGCATGAACTCCTACCAAACCCATACCTGTACTTTCCAACTTTCCTTTCTCACACTCCAGTACCCCCCAGCGCTCAACAGCCCCCAGTTCATTATACTGTAGATTTACAGCTTTCACTCAGTCAGCTTATATTTATTAAGCTCTACTCATTAAGCTCCTGTTAGTGATTCACAGTAGGCAAAGCTCTGGGATATGACAATGAATAGGATGGACATGTCGCTGCCCTTAATTTCAGTTCCTGACAAGGAAATAAGCAACTGCAATATATTAGGACACATGCTGGGTTAGCAGCAACAGATCTCATGAGGGCACACCTTCCTGGGTCAAGTAATGTAAGAAGGTTCGCTGAACTTGAGGTAGACTCTCTCTGTAGCTACTTCTCTGACTGAAGCCCATCATGAAACCGGGCAGCCCTAATGGGGTCCTACTTCTTGGTCCATTCCATGTGCTTAGTAGGAACTACTGTACGCCAAACCAGATGGGACCGCATCTATGACCCTTCTCTGTACACTGCTGCTGTGGCCACATCCAGTCTTTCCCCACATCTCCCTTGGTTGCCTCCCCCTCTGAACACTGCACTTGGGTCTGCTGGCCATCCCTCTCTCCTTCCCTTCTTCCCTCTAACCTCACTGTTACTTCCTCAAGCCCATCTCACCATTTGCCTTTGAAACTTAGTACTGTTCCTACTCTATCCCTGGCCTCTGTAGATTTTCATAAGGATGATGTTATTGAGAACATTTACAGACCCCACAATTTGGGAGCAAAATATTACTACAATTTCTTAATGACTGAAGACTATATGAGGCCTCTATACACATTCAAAATCAGTAGTATATCAAAGGGATCTTTATTATCCTATATCAAAACTACTGTTTTGTTATGGCTATTTAAGAGAAAAGGAAATTACATGGTGATTAAAAGCATGGAAGTCTAAAACCTATCTGTCTGCATTTTTATTCTGACTCCACTGCTATGTGACATTATTTCTTCACATTTCTGTATCTCAATTTCCTCACCTGAAAAGCAAGGATAAGAGTATCTACATATAAGATTATTTGGGGGTTTAAGGCTAAATATATGTAGAACACTTAGAAGAGCACCTGGCACAGATAGTGGGCATTCAATTAACATTAGCCATAATTATTAATATATTATTGTTATTTGTCATTGTTGTTGGTATTGTTAGAGAGGTAAGGGACTCCAGAAGGATAGCAGAGAACCAGGATTTCAACCCCGTTTTGTTCTATTTAGTGAATGAATTAATGACTGAATGATACCACTCTGCCTCCCTCAAAGGGGAACAAGATTTTCCCTCCACTTTGGTCTTCAGCTGCACACTGGATTAATTATACTGCTTAGGTCACCATTTTATCATAAGTCTATGCATAACCTTATTTTCCTTAATTAATTTTTTCCCATAATGCAATAATCACCTGTGGACTACCCCCTTCAAAAAAATCCAGGGCCTTAGCAATACATTATAGCAGACTGTATTTTCCAAAAGTGACCACAATAATATTTCCAGTACCACTACTCTTTGAAAACCTTGTCTTCTTCCCCTCCTCATCAAGTGGTAAATCTTTTTCCTCTTCCCTTCAACTCAGGAAGGGCTTTGTGACCACCTTGATGAATAGAGAATAAGGTGTAAGTGGTACTGCTTGGCTTCTGGAACTGGATCATGGGAGATAACATGGCTTCTGCCTGTTTCTCAAACTGTCTCTCTTTCTATTTCATGATGCTCATCCTCAGAGGATAGCTCTAGGCTATGAGAAAGCCCAAAGTAGCCCACTCAGAGGGAATACATAAAAAGGCCCACTTGGAGAGTGTCTGAGGTTGGTAGCAGACAGCACCAATTTTCAGACATATCAGTGAATAACACTATATGATTATATTCCTCCAGTCTTTGAATATTATAGCTGAGGCATCAGACCTGATGAGAGAGAGACAATTGTCATTATTCTGCCTGGTCATAAATTCTTATGATCATCATAAATGACTGTTTTTTACCACTAAGTTTTGGGGAAATTTTTCATGTAGTTATATTAAGGAACAGAAATCAGTACCTGAAAGTGGGTTGCTACCATAACAAAAATCTACAAAAGTGGCAGGGGAAATTGGAAGAGTGTTGAAGAGATTGGCAGTATCCCAATACAGAGCCATTTGGAAGCTGGAGAAGTTTCATTACTCGCACTGCTGCCACATTGTAGTCATCCAGACAGTCAAAAAGTCTCAACCAGATTCAAGAGGAAGAAAATAGTCCCCACATCTTTATGTTAATGATAAACTTTTGAAGAGCCTATGGGACAAGAAACATTGCTTTGACCGTTTTTGGAAAATAAAATCTGCCACAGTCCACTCTTTGATGACCACATTTACATCCCTCCTGCATTAAAAATATATATACTCACCACCTTCCTAAGAGCCTTCATGTTGTCTTGCCACTTCAAATGGAAAATATCAAGGGGATGGAATAATCTGAAGGCTCATTCACTCACAGAGTTGGTGGTTAATTCTGGTTATCAGCTGGGGTAGACATCATGGAAAAGAGGGCAGCCATCATGCCACACCATGTCCGACTTTCTGACCTAAAGAAACCATGAGGATAATAAATGGCTGTTTTATTATACAAAATTTGGGAGTAATGTTTCTGCAAAGGCTTAGTAACTGAAACATACATTGAATTATGTGGTTTCCTTACCCAAGCTAATCATTATCCTGAGTCTCCAATTTGTCACACCCCAGCTTTTCATGTTGTATCATTTTTATTGCAACTTTATTAGTATAATAAAAGTGTCTACTTTTTACTTTAGTTTTTTTTAAGAGTAGTCTGCTACTTTTGAACATCTTTTTTTTTTTTTTTTTTTTTTTTTTTTAACTCAAGCCATTATTCCTAGAAAACTAACTCAGGAACAGAAAACCGAATACCACATGTTCTCACTTTTAAGTGGGAGCTGCCTGATGAGAACACACAGACACATAGAGGGGAAGGGAAAAACACACACTGGGGCCTTTCAGAGGGTAGAGGGTGGGAGGAGGGAGACGATCAGGAAAATAACTAATGGATACTAATTAAATATTCTATACAACAAATCACCATGACACAAGTTTTTCTACATAAAAAATCAGCACTTACACCCCGGAACTTAAAACAAAACTTAAAATAAAATAATATATTGCCAAGATTCACCCATATTGATGCTTCTCACTACAGTTGGTTTGTTGTGACTATGGGCTTATATTTTATTGTGTAAATAGACTACAATTTATTTATCGTCTTAGCAGCTGAAGGGCATTTCACCTGGTGTTTGCTATCGTGAATAGAACTGCTATGAAGAGTCTGGGATATGTCTGGGAATGGAATTGCTAGGTAATACGAATATTCAACATTAAAACATAACTATTCAAATTGGTTGCACCTATTTATTCTACCTCAAGCAGTGGATAAGAGATTTCATGGATCCCATGAAGGATTTGGGTGAAAAGAATAGGTATACATTCAAATTCTCTTGACAAATGTTAAGATTAAAATGTTGCTGCTATCACATGAAGTGGACAATACTAGAGATCCCTTGCCTCACTGTGTTGATGTTTCCACATCGGCCATTGTTATAGTCAGAAAATGATTTAGGTTTTTAACACACACACACAGGCACACATATAGAAAAGAACATCCTGCCTTGCAGTGTGTGCTCATATTCCTCCTTCCTATCATCCTTGCTGATAATCCAGGTACTTTCCCAATTCTCCTAGCTCCTGAAAGAGGAGGAAGACATAGGAAGGATAAGGATAACAAGTACAGATCTCCAGAGACAATGTTCAGGCCTGACAAAGGAGTGACTGGCTGGATATTAAAGATTTATAATTCAACTGACTTGTGTTGATCGATTTACTTTTGTTGTTTCAGAATTTACACTAAATGTTTTCATTTACTTGTAAGGCAGTCTTGCAACTAGCACTATATAATGTGCTAAGTAGGACAAATGCTTAAGAGGCAAGCAGCTGCCGATGCAAAACAGGCATGAAGCCATCCACGCACAGCATGCTTGTAAGGGAGCTCTGTTATAGCAAATCAGGGGAAAGGACAGTCAAGCCATCAATGGAGAATAGAAAATACTAAGGTGTCTATATATTATTTTGAATGACCTCAATAATGTAGCATAATTGCAGATATAACCTTGAAGATTGAAAGGGGAGAATTAGGAAAGTATTGAAGATTTTTTTAGTAGAAATTGACCAATTAAAAGTCCTGTGTAACATCCTTCTATTTCTTTAGTAACCTATTGATCAGATGAAGGGAATTACAGAAAAGGGCACCTAATAGAATTAGAGAAAAGGACAACGAATAGAAAGAACAGTATATCTATTTGTCTACTCATTTATCTATCTATGATAAAAGAAACCATACTTTACCATGCATTATTTCACATCCTTTTAAAAATACTTTGCTCAAGTGTGAATTTTAACAAAAATTTACAAAACATTAACGATCAATGAACCCCCAACATTTGTAAAGAAAGCACATTTATAAAGAAGTGAGATTCCCACAGGAATTCCTTGAGGAGAGCAATTCACTGTACCTCACAGGAGCAACACTGAGAAAAAATATACTTATTAATCTATGTACTCAAACAGCCAAATACAGCATTTAATTCAATTATAAGAGACAGCTGACCATTGTCTTTTTAAAAAATGACAAAATTTGACATTTCAGATGTGCATTTGTTGTATCACTTTTTTTGGGTCACTGTCAGTGCATCTTTATGCAATGTGGCTCATATTAGCATCCTGGAAATACTCTACACATTTTTGTCTATACAATGTAACTGTAAACTAAAATGATGGAGCATCCCATCTATCATTTTGTGGGAAACGAAATGATGGGTCCCACTCAATTCTATACCCTGAGAGAGTCAGAGTTCTGATGAATATGCAGATAAAGCTGAGACCTCCTTTAAGATATCCAGGAGAGCTTTGCCTGGCCTTCTGAACAGAGGGCCTCTGAACGATGTAACTATTAAATATACAATGCAGAAATAATTGCCCTTAACTGGGCAGTGCACACACTGTGGGGAATTTTTTAAGGAGTGTTTTAAAATAGAAAATGGCCCTGTTTGAAAGAAAATGGATTATAACAGTTGTGTCCTTCTGGGATCCCCAGACATTTCTGCTATGGCTGCCTCCTCAGCGTAGCAGTGAGTCCGTCGGCACTTATCAACATTTCCAAAGAGTTAACAGGGTCATTTGTGTTCTTGCATTTAGATTGCACAAGCTCAGACTTCTAAGCTTTTTTTTACTTTCAGCTATAATTACTTCTTGTTAGTATATTAATGACAAGTAATATATACTAGTAGAATCCACTGATAGCAATGAAGTTGGCAAAAAGGATGTAGTCCTATTTCTAAATTTTGTACAATATATAGGTGTATGAACTTACTCTCCTACTCAAAGTATTTGATTACAGCTTGCCCCTAAAAATATGACTATTGAGAAATTCCTCTAACCCCTTTATTAGTTGCTGCTATAGATTTTACCTTCAGCATAAATAGTCATGTTTTATGAGGTACTAGTTTGGAGGTTACATACAGTGATTCAGAGTTCAGACTCTAGCAACAGACAGCACAGTGATAGAATTCTGGGTCTTTGACTTTTTAGCTTTGTAACCTTGGGCCAGTTACCTCATTTTCCCCCATAAGATGACTACAGTACTAGCATTACATAATCATGACGTTTAAATTAGATAATGCATGTAGAACATTTAGCATAGTGCCCATCACTAGCTGTTACTTTTTAAGCAACAGGTTAAAAAGTTGGGAATTAATACAATTACTTTAATTGTCAGGGCCATAGATCAAATTGATGCAATAAATTGTAATATTAAAAAACACTGAGGATGAGTTTGAAATAATGAAACAAGAAAACCTCCAGCTGATTAGACTCTGCTTGACTCTGGGGGCAGACACTTTTGTATGGAAGGCGTTAGTGGGAATATGCCTTTGAGTGACTGAAGAAACTCTTCAAGGTAGCACTCAATTTGGAACACATTCTGGTTTCTGACCAAAGCTGCAAAGAGATGTAGTTGAGCACCCATACACTGAAGTAAGCTTCTTGGGAGAGTAGCATCGCCGACAGAATCTACAGTTGTGTAGTAATAAAATTCAGTAGCAATATAAAGAATTAAACCAGACCATTAAATTGCTGTGTCTAAAATCTGTGTGGTTGAGATATGATGGATTTTTAAACTATTATTGAAGTAGCTTAGAGAAGTAGAGGCAGGAAGACTGAAAAGCCTCTGCAATACTTGTGATTAAGAGCCAAGACTTCAGAGCTGAGCCAATACGGAGTTTCTTTTTTACTCTTCCACTTACTGGCTATATGACTTTGAGGAAATGACTTGACCTTTCTGAATCTTAGTATCTCACCTATAAAATAAGTACAATAATGTCTATTGTAGAGTTGCCTTCAGAATTAAATGGAATAAGGAATAGAAATTGTCTTGTAGGGTTTCAGCTTATTATGAATTTTCCAACTAACAGCATTATTACATTGCATTTATCAAATCAGCATTGTTAGGAGAAAACAAATATCTATCAATCAGTCAATACTGATTGAGGACCTACTGTACAACAGGTGCCATGGTGATGTCATAAATATATATATATATGCAGAGAGAGAGAGAGAGAGAGAGAGAGAGAGAGAGAGAGAGAGAGAGAGAGAGAGAGAGAGATGCTCTTTTGTCCCTAAGGATCCAGAGAGTGCTACAGCATAGGAGCTATGGAAACAAAGAGAAAGGAATATCTAAGTGAACTTGAGGCCCAGAGTATTAAAGGAGTCAAGCTTAAATTGAGAGCTGACAGATAAATAGCAGGGGCCAGGGAACTTTGTTCCAGAGAGCATTTCTGGGAATATGGACACCACATTCTCACATGAAGCATCAGCATGTGGCATGTTCAGAGACTAGATGCTGAGTCAGATCAACATGGGTTGGAACACAAGGAAAATATTTAAAATAAGATTTTTAAGGCAAAAGGTGTCTAACCCTACAACACAAATTCTGGTTGCATTGATCTAAATACTTCATTAATTGGTGGGAATAACAAATTTACATGCTAATCCACAGGCTGACCTTTCGGTCCTCTGATCAAAAAATAAGTGACAAGGACTGAACAACAGTAGTCTTTTCTTGTCTTTCATGTTGTACTAATCTGATGTTTATCATGTCTTCAAGGTTATTCTCATATTGCAAAACTCATAAGAGAAAAAGAGGGGAACTGAAGGAGGAGAGAAGCAAACGCTTTACAATTTAGCAAGATATATGTGAAGACATCTCATTAAAACACTGACTGTATGGTTACTCTCTATATAATTATATTGGTAATGTGTACATGGCTCATTTAATATGTGTTTGTCCAGAAATGATCTTGTTTCTGGCTTCTTTAAATATAATAGCTGGTTAAGTTAAATCAGGTACCTGATCCCACGCTAAGCTGTATACATTTGATACCACATGAGATCTCACAGAACAATGATAAAGTAGGTACACTTTGCATTTTACATATGTAAAAAGTGAAGCTTAGAGAAATAATGTGACTTGTTCAGTTTCAAGGAATGAAGACGAAAGGTCTGGGGACTTGAACCCATCCTTTGTGAGTTGAAAGCCTATGCTCTTTGCATTACATTAAACAATAATTTGCTACCCAACAGGAGAGACCATGCCATGCCACGGAAAAGCCCACCTGCACTTTCAGGCATGGTCTTGGAGCCTGAATCCAAGCACTCAGAAAAGCAAAGCCCTACATTAAAACAAGACTTCATTAAACAACTGTATTTGTAATAAGTCCTAAAAAACCACTTATCTCAGTTAATTGGTCCAGTGTTTCTCCAATATATGAAGAGTTAAAATGTTTTCCCCAAGGATGGAATTATATGTCATTAGGACAGAGTTAAAACAGTGGATATGAGAAAAGAAAGCACTTGAGATTGCGACAAAAACAAAGTAAACGAAATGTTTATTCTTCCAGATATCCCAAAGTATAGTCAAAAATGTGGCATAGAAACTCAAGCATTAATCAAAATTAGCCATTTGCCTTGTAAATGAGGCCATTAATGCTCAACTTAAGATGGACAGTAACCTGTTGCTTCCCTCTAATTGTGTAAGAAAGTTACATACAGCATATATCTGACTGCAGTCTTCTGTAGTTAGCTGTGATTTCCAAATGGCTCGATGTGAAATACAAATCTTACAAGCCATTAGGCTATTAATAGTCGTAGCAAATATTTCAAAATTGTCCATTAGCCAAATAGAGTTGGCTATATTATTGCTTAGATAAATGTCATAGTGTATCTAGGATAGTAATAAAGTCAAACTTACCTCTCAAATTCCATTCCTTGTGTGCTGTTCCAATCAGGGCACACCGTTATTTGAACAAGTTAATAAATATCAATGAATTGTATTTTGGAAGATATTAAACAAGTGAACATGTGACACAAAGGAAAGTAGAGTAACTTTTAAAATTCCATAAATACATCAGAAATTAAATGTGTAAACATTGGGTGTGCTTTCTCTTAATAGTCTTCAGAATTGTTCAGGGAAGCCTGTAAATTGTAATAAGGGGAAGAAACTCTCAGAGAGAAAAGCCTCAAAACTGTTCTTAGCTTTGGTAAGCACAGTGCTCTGAACACAGTAGGAACACAATCAATGCCGTGACCAATGGACTCATAAATGTGGAGCGTCTTGAAATTAATGATAACTTTAACATGTCTGAGGCCTTGAACTTATCTTATAAATTGGTCCTTGGAAAGAATAAAAGAAGAAAAATATTAGGCAATCAGAAGTAATGAAGATCTTGTAAAAATAGCTATCTACAAAAGCAGGCTAAGTGAGTCCTTGGACAGTCGGCATATCTACAAATCAGCAGGTCCAGATGATATACCTTCTATCTGTGGGATGAAAGAAACTGGCAAGCATGCTAACTGCATCGTTTACAGTTATTTTTGAAAAACTGTGGGGATCTAGAGAACTGCAAGAGATGAAAAGGAAAGAAAATACAATGTTCTACTTACATTTACAAAAGAGATGAAAACGACCCCCAGAAAACTCAATGATAATTAAAGTTAAGGAAAAGGGGGATATTCTAATGGCTTATATAAAGATGACAATTAGAGAACATATCCATATTCAGATAAAAGATTTTTTAAGGTTAAAATACAAAAGGAATTTGAATATAAAATAATGTGAATTTGAGTAACACTTCAAAGTGTTTGTTCATAATTGTTTAAGCAATACAATTTTCTCAAACATGAGCTATAGCTACCTAGGCAAAAAATAGTTGTAAGATTATAAATAATAATTATAAACACGCAGTTATCATTTCAAAAATACTAAGGAAATATGATGGTCTTTAATGTCACCTTTCTGTAGATAACATTGTGTTTTCATTGAACAAATGTTAATTGAATGTCTCTTACGTACCAAACACCACACTGTATGCTGAGATCATAAAGATGAATAAGGCAGGCTTCTTGACCGGTTACACAAGAAGTGTTTAATTAGCACAGGAGCTTGAATATACTTAGCATGTAATAAAGTTGACTATAATTATTGCTAGTTATTAATTTACAAAAACATTTTTACATAGTGAAGTTCCAGTTATTTTCCTATTTGACCTAATCATTGTCTTAATAACTGGTTTCTGACAGAGAGATCAAAGGGGGACTTTTTGCGACAGGACACTGATCTTACCCTTTCTCTGTCTCCAGAAAAGGTGACTCATGACTTTTGCCAGTTTTGTTACCTCTTCCCTCCACCCCCACCCCACCACACTTCAAAGCTATTAATCAGGATAAATTTTACTCTTTATGTGAACATTAAATGTATGTATAGCTTTTTGTTCTGGATTCCTATAAGAACTGGAGAACTCTAGCCTTAGTTTCTCATTTAACAGGACTCACTTGTTTTGTAACTTAGACTGTGTTTAAATGAATTTTCATTTCAGAAATACCCTAAGCATTGAATGGAGTTTCTACTTAGTTGTTCTATATCCTTCTCATATTTTGTGCAATTGTGTCAACAGAAGATGTTCTGGACTATGACGTCAGGTAATAATTTTCATCCTTTAAATAGTGTTTAATGTGCATTTCATTTTAGGGATGTATTTTATTTATATTTCATTAAAATTAGTTTCTAATATTTTAAAATGGAATATTTAGAGGACAGAGGTATCTCTGACTTTAGAATATGACAATTTATGCATTGAAATTTATAATCTTTTGAGATAATTTAAAGTGGATTATATTAAATAATCAGTGATTTTTAAATAAATATATATGTTATATAGACATTTTTATGCTTATAATTTCACTGGTCATAGATGGTAGATAACTCACAATTGGTGTCATATGAACAATATATAACAAGAGCTATCATTTGCTGAGGGCTTACTATATACTGGGCACCATGTTAAAGGTTTAGCATATTACTTTCTTAATTTTCAGACAGCGTCTAGGTTGATATCATTATTACCAATTTATACATGAAAGTGTTAAAGCTCTATCAAAATCAGAAACCTGAGCTCTTAACCTCAGTTTAATATCTAACGGTGATGCTAAACTATTTCATGAAGTGGTCAAGTACCAGCCTTTCAGAATTAATGTCCCGAAATACATTATATTGGGGGAGGAGGTGGAAAGGAGGAAGGAGGAGCAGTCAGTATATCTTTGTCTGATTCTGAAAGGATACGTAGAGTTATAGGTAAATGCCCACACAAAACCAGAGTGAAAGAAAGATGTCCTAGAACCAAAATGAGAAAATAAACAAAGAGAGAGGAGTTAGTATCTACTGTGTGCTACACCCTGGGGCATGTATCACATCTCCATGGACTCAGTCACTATGCAAGACAGGCATCTCCCTGTTTCTTCGATGCTGAGATGTCACTGATTATAAGGTTTCAATAGCTATAATAATGGGTTTGTTTTAGGAAAAAAAGCTACATGTAATATATAAGTTTCAAACTGACTATATAACTTTACGGTGTAAAAAGTAGGTCACAGAACTGAGTAAATAAAGCATGGTACCCATTTTGACAGATGTAGAAACTGAAATCCAAAGAGCTTAATTAAGCTTAATCCAAAGAGCTGAGATTTATTGAGCCCTTACTATGTACTAGGCACTATTCCAAACACTCTTCATATATTAACTATTTTTAAAACTCACAGCAATCCTCTGAGGTAGGTAGATAACTTTATTATCCCCATTTTACTGATGAAGGACTTGAGACCCGAGAGAGTCTATGAAGTGGGTAGCTATGTGGTTGAGAATCACTAAAGGCTCATCTACGTCCCACCTCCACACAGTAGGCTGTCCTGACCAGTCATGTTAGCCTCTGCTTTCTGATCTGCAGAGATGGTCCCACAATTGAGAGTGTCAGATTCTGGGGCCCAGTTCCTTCTGGTTGGCCTTGGGACACAGAAATTAACCTGTCAATGACATGACCGTTTTTTGAGCTCTGGCAGCAAGTTGCCTGACTTCAAACTATATTACAAGGCTACAGTAACCGAAACAGCGAGGTACTGGTACCAAAACAGAGATATAGACCAATGGAACAGAACAGAGCCCTCAGAAATAATACCATTTTTGTTAAAAACTGAAATGTAAATCAATACAAACTTAAACCTCTGTTATTTTTCATTGTCCTTTCAATAATTCTTCATCTTGCCACAAGATCAATCATCCTATAGCATTTTGGTCTTTTCACATATGACCCTCCAAATCTTCAATGACTCTTTATTGCTAAATTCATTTTTTAGCCTGCCATTCCAGAGACTTTGAGATCTGGCTCAGACTCTCTGTGACCCTGTCTTGCATTGGAAAATGGTGAAAAAAACAGGATTTTGGGACATGCTGTTTGGATGTGAATCCAGGTTCTCTCACTTGTTAGCTATATATCTTTAGACAATCATTTTCCCTTTCTTAATTCCAGTTTCTTAATTTGTAACAAAATTTATTGAACATTTACTTTGTGCCCCTAGTTGTTTCATTATAATATTTGATCCTTACAATAACCCTATGAATTATCTCTCTTATAACTAAGAGGAATCGGGGCCTGAATCAATTTTGTTTAATGGTCAAAGGCACACACATAGAAAACAAGGACTGAAGATTTGAGTTTAAGTCCACTTCAGAGTCTGAACATCTCATCATTCTTGTTCATCGACTGCCATGACATGAATATGAAAATACCACTAGAATGCAGGCTCCAGGAGACCAAAAGCCTCTCTCTTCCTCACTGCTACATCATAGCTGGATTTCTGGGTATGATGTGTGCAGCGCATGTTTCAGGAGAAATTATCTAATGAAAACACTTTGAAAACCCCCGATTTATATACGTTATTTGGGAGACAATCAACCACTTTTTATATTGAGTCTGTGCTGTAAAGACAGAGGAATTTTTCCTGGCACTTAGCTGAGGTTCAATGAATACCTGCTGATTAATTCACTGAATAATAAATTCATATTAGACAATATACAGACTTTTACCTCACAGATGGATACCATCAGGGTATCAATCCTTGTAAAAGATTCCCAGAGGGTTCTGTCTGCAGTGTCCAGCTCAGTCTAGAATGACCTATGTTGAGGACACTGTTGGTCTTCCTCTTGTGTGTTTCAGGAGATGAGGAAAAGGAATATGGCAACAACCTGTGTTCTAGACTCAGGCATATCAGTTGTTTCTTATTCACTAATTCTGTCTTGGCAGTCAGGAAGCTCAGAGTTAAATGTGATGCACAATTGCAGAGCCCAACTGTAACTCATTGTTTCTGGTATAATTATGTTCCCTCGTTTATTACTTGATGGATTCATTTATCTTTATTTTAATGTTTTTCTTATATCTGTATTTTGCAAGCTAAAACACTTAAATTATTTTTAAAAATATGCAAGTTTATACATAATAGGCAAATAGATCGTGATATGCTTGCAAATACCTACCTTGTTAATTCTGAATTCTCAGACTATAGGCTCAGGCCGCTGAGAACTGTGGCAGCTATGTGATATCTTTATCCTTAGTCAATGCCCTTGGGAGTGGACTTGTCTGTCTGTCTGTTCTGTACTTCCCAAATTTTTATAGAACTGTTGGAACCCAATTAAGAGAGCTGCCAGGCAACTTCTGCCTTGTCCTGGACATACTCCTATCACTTCTCAGCTACCTTGTTCATGTTAGTGACACTTTACTCCATCTAAAACCTTTAACACTCATGCCACAAACCACTAGGGCTGGTTCACTCTGAAACAAATTTCTTATCATGGGAGAATATAAGGTTACCTTTATTCACAGAAAATTAATTATCTTTATCCAAAATTTACAGAAAGACACCACATTGTATCTGGATAAGACAAAACATATATTTTTCAAGTTAACTATTTCTGTTTTCAAATTCCAGCTTCACTTTCTATAGTATTTTACTGCTCTGTGCTTTGGTTTCCTAATCCTTAAAATGGTCTAATAAAGGCCTCTTCATACGGTGATGGTGAGAATTCATTTGAAATAATACAGGTGAAAATATGACAGTTTGAATATTCTTTTGTTCTTTCCTAGATTTTTATAAATGGCCCACATACATTATATTCTTTTTTATTATTACGTATTTTGAGACAGGGCTGGCTTTGTCACCCAGACTGAAGTACAGTTGCACAATCATAGCTCACTGAAAACTCCACCTTCCTGGCTCAAGCCATCCTCTCACTTCAGCCTCTGAGTAGCTGGGACTACAGGCATGTGCCACCACACCTGTCTAATTTTTTGTGGAGATGGGGTTTTGCCATGTTGCCCAGGCTGGAGTCGAACTCCTGGGCTCAAGCAATCCACTTGCCTCAGCCTCCAAAGTGTTGAGATTACAGGTGTGAGCCACAGTGCCTGGCCCACACACTTTATATTCTACTGTGGAATATGAATCATCAGACACATTTTCTCTGAATAGCAGCTAGCAAAAGGCCTAGGGGAGGAGAAAAAAAAAAGCCGAAGAATGTTATCTTCCATATTTAAGAGAGAACAAAGTTGATTTTATTGCTCCTAGGGGGATAACAAAGGGTACTCTTGTGGGTTCAAGTAAGAAGGAGGCAGATTTTCACCCCACAGCCAGAGGAAAATTTTAATAATTATAGCTTTCCAAACTTTTAATGTGCTGGCTCATTTGATGAGCTTCACTTCACAGGAAGTATTCAAGCAAAAATACTCATCATCTAGTACCCTTCTCCAAGGAAAGTCTTCTGAGTTGGGTGGGAGTTTAAACAACACACCTATAGGATGTCTCAAAGCACATATGCTGAAGGTGAAGGCAATCTGACTGTGACATCTCTCTGGGTTTTTTGACTCTCTTTTTGTCTTTCTTGAAGCTACAACCTGGGTTGAAAAGGCCATTTTTCCTAGAAAAAAAGAGGACTGTTTTTAGTCAAGGGTTCATGATCCTAAGTACTTATTTCTGTATGAAATATTCATTATGTTTCAGACACAGTCGAGGTGTGAAAAAATATAAAAAGACATTTCCTCATTTGGATATTGATTTATTTATTAATCCATTCATTCATATGTGTATTTATATATTCATCCAACAATTATAGTGTTTTTACTGAATGTCTTACTAGGTTTATGGAAATATTTTAGGCTCTGAAGATATACCAATATATTCATAGATTTTACATTTAAGTGGAAGAGACTACAATAAAGTCTACAAATAAATAATAATTTTAAATTTATTTTTGAAGTATTTTTTTCATCTTGCAGAAAACTAAAATAAAAAATCACAAAATATCAGCGTGAAGTCCCCTAGAAAAGCAGAGGGCAAATCCCTTCTAAACCAAGTCTCTGTCAAGACTGGTAGATCAGATGAACACAGTTCTCCCCCTCCTGCCACTCAGAAAATGCACCAGCTGTAGATCATTATGTTCAGGAAGCCTCTCTTGGTGCAATCTAAACAATGATGGTTTTATCTGAACCTTCTTCTGTGCTCAATATACTGTGTATATTCAGATGGGCAAAATCATCTGGCATGGTTCACCTCTATCCAGGTAGACTTATTCTTCTGTTTTACCTGACAAGCATTTATATAACTGCTATCATTGGTAAGGCCCAGACCTTCATAGTATTTGGAACTTAGCATTTTCAACGTTTTGAGGATAACAGATGATTACTACATGGTGTCTATTAGTTGCTCCCAATTTTTCATCTCTTTAAAGTATGCTTTTTCTTGATTTTCCATACGCATTCAGAAAATGAATAAAGAGGAGAGAGAACATAGGCCATACTAATAATTAGACCTCATAATTACTGAGTGCTGACCACACGCCAGGCACCATGGTGTGTGTTTTATGCACATTATCTTAGGTAATCCTTATAAAAACCCCATGAGGTAAGCATTATTATCTCCATTTACATTGGAAGAAATCAAGTCTAGCAATGTGCCCAAGCTCATCTAACCAGACAGTGCCTAGCCAGGATAGGCACTCACTGCCTCCCCACCTTTGGCAGTTACCTCTATACCTCCTTCCTGCTCCAGTTTTAGGATGAAAAGAAATGTGGACTTAAAGCATAGCTTTGTGCATCTGCCCTAGGATTGGGTCACTGCTGGTAGCTTTAGCTATATGTGTAGCCACACAGCTATGACAGAGAAGTCGATTTTCAAAGAAGTAATGTTGCAAGTTTTTCTTAAAAAGGTTTTCTTTAATGAATATGCCTTTTTGTCTCACTAGGCTGTCAATTTCTTTCTGATTTTTCTCTCCATGTTTACCTTAAAGAATAAATTATTTCATGTCACCTGAATTGGCTTAGTAATTTAGAGGAAAATCTGGCAGATAAATCATCTCTAAATAGAAGAATAAAACTTCTCTTAATTCAAGGAAAAAATATGTAAAGGTAACTGTCTGATGGCAAAAAATATTATTAATTCTGAGAGGTCATCTGAAGAGAATTCCTAATATAAATGGTAGGGTGTAAGGTGACTCTAATCTTTGAAGAGAAGTTATCATTGTCTGAATGATTTTCTGTTAGAAATGAAGACTCAAGAAAATAAAGGTTAGCATTTTATATATAAGAATGTAATTGGGAAAACAAAAGAAGGGAGAGGAGAAAGCAGAAAGAGGTAGAAGAAAACAATTAATTCCCCTAAGAAGGAACCCTTAGCCCACTCATCAATGTTCATTTCAATCCTCATTTGTCATCCTTACTTCAGTTACAAATTTCTTTTGAAAAGCCCATCCTAAGAAGGCCTTTCGCTGACCACATTATTTAAAATGGCATCTGCATTTCCTATTCCTTTACTCTTTTAAACTTTTCTAGTAATTATCAATTGCTATTTTAAAAATATTTAAATATCTTTCTTCTTGTTTATTTATTGTCCATATTTCCCATTAGAATATCAACTTTATGAAAAAGAGACTACATTTTATTGGTTGCCTATCCACAACTCGTAAAAATAAACCAGGTATAAGGAAGGTCTTCAACATATTTTTGTAGAATGTAAACCCGTGTATTGAAACATAAACATGTTTATTCAAATATTAGAATTTTAAAATTGCATATACTCAGCAAATAAACCTAGGTAACTTAAGTTGCCTTCAAAGTTGTCATACACATGAATGTATGTACAGTTATAAAAAATTACTATTCCTTTTAAATAATAATCTGAGTGCCAGCTTGTCTTATGCAATAGGTTATGCATTATAAATACATAGAAAGAAGTTCAGATAATACAGATAACCTGATCATAGTATAGAACTAATAAAATGGGGAGAATAAATAAATGACAAGAACAAAAGAAAGGACCAAAGGAACTTGGTCACTTTGATAAAGATGGCTTGCTGACACCAGGCCTCATATGTCTTCAGGATGCCCAACTTATAACTACAACGGAATGACACTGTAGTTATTGTTTTTTCATAAAAGTTTAGACTTGATTCTATGCTACATACTATATTCTTACTGCTATAACTTCAATGCTGTGGGAGCCAAAACAAAATAAAACAAAAAAATGATATTTTAATGTTTTGTCTGATACTGAACAAAATGGCATGTCCATTTTCGATTTACAGTACCACGAAGTGTATTATAACAGTGTTCTTTGGTCTATATTCTTCCTTCTTACTCCCTAAAGCATTAGTTCTATTGATGTGAATACTCTGATTCATAATATTCTGGACTCTAATTATTTTCCTCATTATTTCAGTGCAACCATGCAAATTAATACAAGCTATAAATGGGAGGCTTAAAAGAAATGAGGCCAAGCCAAGAAGATATTGGTGCATAAGCAATAGGATTTTAAAGGAAAATGGAACCATAGCTCCTTGGTCTACTATTTCTCAGATACTGTTCCTCATTAGCATTGGGTCTATCATCCCTGGCAGGAAGCAGGAAATGGAGAGAATGGCACTTTGCGGGTTCTCCCATGTCTATCAGAATAAGTCACAAAGAAATACTTTGAAATGCACAGTCCCAATACCATGATGATAAATGGAAAAAATGCCAGAGAGAATCAAAGGGACACAGCTTTGGAGTGCCTGAAAAAAGACTGTAGCTCAGTCCTCATGGGCTCCAATGTACTGCAGTTCTCAGCACATGACTGTGAAACACTCATGCTGTGCATCAAGTTGATATACAAGAAACAGACCTGGGCCAGTAGAGGCAGGGTGGATTTCCCAGTCACTGCTTCTAAGTCCTGGGGCCTCAGGTAGGGCTCATTTGTAACACCTGGACTACAACATCCACTTCACAGGGAAGTGGTTAAGCTTACCTGAGGTAAAATGCGAAAATGCACAGCATGGAGTAGCCTCAACTAGCCTGCGTAAATGTGGCCTACTCTGAAGGTACATCTAAAGTAATGGATGTTTTAGAGGTGGAAGCATGAAGTAATTAGACGATCCTTTGTGACTTCCGGAAATCAGATTATAATTATAGTTTGCACACATAAGTAAATGTGTGCATCATTTTCATAACTATGTCTCAAGAGTAAAAGAAATATTTCCTCTAGTAGAGGCTATACACAAAGACTAAACTAAGGGCTTGAAGGTTGTGATCATGATGTACGCTCCTTGGTACCTCTCCACGCCACCTAGCAGAGTGTTAGATATTTGGTAATTATCTACTTAACTTAGTGTAATTGGCAGAGGAAGAAACATGAGGAGGCCCTGGTGAAAATTTCTATAAATGCTCTGATTTTCAAAAGATCGCCAAATCTTTAGGATACCCATCAACATAAACTATGCTAACTTGTGATAATAAACAAGCCCCAAATTTTGGTAAGTTACAATTTCTTCCATGTTCCTGTTACATGTCCATTGTGGGTCAATTGTGGCTCTGCTCCCGTTATCTGTTCTGGGAGCCAGGCTGATGGAGTATCCCTTTTCTGGAATATTGCTAGACTTGCAGCAAAGGAACAAGCATGTGGGGAAACAACAGAATGGTCTTTAAAACTTTTGTTTCGATGTGTCATGAACCTTTCTGTGCACATTTCATTGGGGAAAAAAAAAAACAAAACTCATGTGGCCACTCCTGATGTATGATCCTTTTGCTCCGAGGGGCACTTCCAGTTACATGACTAAATCTGAAGTCATGGGGAACTATAATCCATCTTCAGCGGAAGGCAGCAAATACTTTGAACAATAATATACTATAATACAGTTTTAAAAAAGAACTCTGAAAACAAAGGCAAAGTAAAACACAAATTCCTACATTACCTCCGGAACTGCAGAGTTCAAACTAAATTAACACTTAATTAACATGTTTAAAAAAGCCAGTACATTATATGTATATGTTTATACTTTTAAGGATCATGACCTCATGCTGGTTTTTGTTACTAACACAATGGTTGCTACCCTTTAACCCCAGTGTGTCAGCTGGATTACTGAAGCAAGAGAATGAAAACTTTCCCCCTGAACATCACACTAAAACATGGTGCCTGCCACAGATGAAGACCTGAAATCTCTTCATTCACCTGGTATCTCCTTCTTGTCAACTATCCCACATTTGAGTAATTAGCTTAAAATTGAAAGATTGTAAGTAAAATATTTTTGTGTCATAAACATGAGCAAGTTACCTAATTTCTCATTAAAGTGTATCCTAAGAACCATGTACTGTATTCTGTCTAGAATTGTCAGCTCTGATTTTTCAATGAACCTTTAACCATTTGTCTCTTCATTACATTCCATGAACCAGGTAATAATGATGTCATTTATTTTGGTTTCTCCTATTATCTGTGTGTGTGTGTGTGTTTGTGTGTGTGTGTGTGTGTGTGTGTGTGTGTCTGTTTGTTGCTCATTCAGGCCTCACAGGAACGCAACCACAGGCAAGTTCTCTGAATGAGGTGTGATTGCTTTCCTCAGAAAATTACTTTGCACTTTAATTATTTTTCTGACATTTTTACCAATAAATAATAAAAAGTTTTCAAACAGCACAACATAGAGGTTGAACTCTGAGCCTGGAGGTTAGGAAGACTTTCATTTATCTCTGTCCACCTGATATGAGTTATTGGTTACTTGCTTTTCAACAAAGACCCATTATAGGAAAATTATATTCTAAGGTAGCTGTATTTAATGAATTTTGCTTAATCTTTGCCTACATTTTGATTTGCCAAATCTGACACTCATGGCATTTTCTTCTTCTTTTTTTTTTTTCATTGATAAAAGCTGCAGATTGTCCTGAAAAGCTATTGTAGTTCAATATGGCTGTCTTCCTTGACATTTACATGGATCTCAACTTTATTTATTTTACTGTATAGTACCTAGCTGCCTGGCTGGAGAAATGAAAATTGCACATTCAGCAATTTATGCAATCCCAGTCAAAAGACTATTTTACTGTCTGTTGAATAATTAGCAATGTGCGTGAAGAAAGAATATACAGTAACTTGCCTGACTTTGGGCAAAAAAAAAAAAAAAAGATTAGAATGACAAATAGTCAGACTCTAGGGTCAAACGCTTTGCCAGTAGTTGCATATGTTTATGCCAAAATACATAAAGAAATGTCACTTCAGCACATGAGTGATGACAAACACTCCAAGTGGGGCTGCAGTTCATCAATCATTTCAAATGTGCAGATTGGGTTTACCTATATAAATAAAAGCAATAAAACTACTCAAAGCCTCACCTTAAACAATTCAAGCATGACATAAACACAGTTACTGCACAGTCAAGCCCCATTTTACTTAAGAAGCAGTCAGAAATACCCCGACAAACTATGATTTATTAAGATTAATAAACCACATCTTTAATAAAAAAAAGGTGTGCTAATATTTTGCATAAGTAAGTATGAGAATCTCATTCAGCATCATAGCACATCAGAAAGCGTATGCAGCAGGGAGTGTGATTAACGAACCTTAAAACTGTAGATTTGCAGTCATTCTCAACAAGGTTTCAGGTTCAGAGTGGTAAGCACAGAGAGAGCTTGAAGCAAGAATCCACAACAGGTAGGCTGCTCTAAGCTCAATTTTAATGAGTCATTAAAAAGAAGGTGAATTAATAAAACTATATACATGTTTCCAAGTCATTTTTTTTTCTCCCCAGGATACTTTTGAAACATTGATTCTTTAAACACCTGCTAATGTCTTAGGAGAGTGAATACTTTATTATGGTCCCTCCTTGGTAAAGAGAAGGCCAAGAAGGTCAAGGTCATAGGATTGTGGCACAGAATTAAAGTCAGAAGTTTGTTCAAGGTTACATATCATACCTCTTCTTTGAGAAGGTGCATTTGTAAGCATGAAACCTGTGTTCTTTTTCTCCCATTCCACCTGCATGCTGTGTCTGACACTAATGATATGACTGGCTCTCTAGAAGATACAAGTGGAAGTGGAAGTTAGCCATGCCACTACTACATAATTAAGAAAGATTTGGTTTAGAAGAAGCAACACAATCTACTAATAACCAATGAAGGCTCTTCTGTACCTGCCCATAGAGAAGTTAAATGTTTTTTATTTTATTTGTATTAATTTAAAACATTTCTTATTGATGTATAATTGACAAATAAAAAATTGTATTTTATGGTGTACAATATAATGCTTTGATACATATATACATTGTGAAATGATTACCACACTCAAGCTAATTAACATATCCATCACCTCACATAGTTACAGTTTGTGTAAGTATGTGTTTAGAACATTTAAGATCCATTATCTGAGCAATTTTCAAGCACACAATGCATTACTGCCAATTATGGTCACCATGCTATAAAGTAGATCTTCAGAACTTATTTATCCTGTTAACTAAAACTTTATAACCCTTGACCGACATCTCCCAGCATTAAGTGTTCTGATTCCTGAAATGAGGGACTTGGCTTAGTTGAACTATACATTCTCTCAAATTTCAACTCAAATTTAACAAGAAGTGAGCAGGGTTTCTTTTCCTTAATTTCACTGAACGTTTAAGATGTAATTGAATGACAAAGGAGAAACTCTCTGTTCAGGGTATAATTGGAAGATCTTAATTCTTTTGACAATTTTTCCTTTCATTGGGCCAATTTTGTAGATTTAGAGAGGTTAAATAATTCAGAGAAGATTTAACCCATATTTGAAATGAACTAAATCCTTTACGAGAGGTCATTTTGTTGCTTCCTGAAAAGTAGAAACAAACTCAGTGGGCTTTGATATACTTTCATTAAGGTGTGACCTGATGATAATATTCAAACTGAAGAGTTGATTGAAATAAATTTTTCCAACACTCCAAAATGATAAAATATGGGAAATACATACTTAGGGATAACAAAAGAATGTTACTTTAAAGTGGCTACAAAATAATTGGCTTGCCTAATTGACCATTCTTCTATTACATCCACATTCCTTGGGAATAACAGCACACTAGGAATCAAGGGACTAGAACACAATCCTCATCTGCCACAAATTCAATAACCATATGGACATTTGCTGGTCAGAGACAAACTGAAAGCTGTGAGAAATTCAAAGATGAAACAAGACCCTGCCTCCAAAGAATGCACAGTCCAACGAGGAAAAAAAAAATTAAAGTTGGAGTTGTCATCTAGAAAAAGAAGAGCCTTGTTTCATGGAAAGCTTTATGCAAACTTTAACTTCATCACTGTTCAGACCCAAGTACTTTGAAACTCATTCAGGTTAAACTTAAATTGCTGATTTTCAGCCTTTTTTTCCCCAGGCATTATTAGATTTTAATTTAGCTCTTCCCTTCAAACCTGTTTGCATCAAATTAAAAGAGCAAGTGGAATTTTTCTTGACAAGCCTAAGAAAGCAAATTGGTCTGATAGCCTATACTCAGGCACAGTTAACAGCTCAATTTGTTGTGGGAGCTGTGCCATATATTGTAGAATACTTAGCATCATCCTGGCCTCTAACCACTAGATGCCAATAGCCCCCGCCCCCAACTTGTGAAAACCAAAAATGTCTCCTGACATGGCCAAATATCCCCAGGGGCTGGGAGAGAGGAGAAAAATAAGCCACGATTGAGAACTGGCATAGAATGACATCCAGAAGGAGAAAAAGTCAATCCAAGGATATGTTATTAAACTACTCACTAGCTTAATAACAACTGGAAACAACCGGCAACTGGGATTCTGTTTTGCTGGGGACCTCTGAGTATATAAGATATAACTATGCCTTGTTTACTTGAAGGATGCAAGGGGGGTGTATTTATCTACTGGATCACATCTGTCATCTGTCAAGGGTCACCCTGTAGGGGACTGATGCCTTGCACTCCTTTGTGATCGTGTCAGAACGACTTGGTTGGCATTGAACAAGTTATGAAAAAGCTCTAGGTCAAAAAGTAAAAAAATGCTGCTGAGGCCAGGTTTCTGGTTACACCTGTGTGAGACTGGTTGCCATAGCCATAGTTGGAGTAGAAAGTGGATAGGAGAGATGTAAGGTAGGGTTGAAAGGGTGTCAGATGTAACCTAAAGACACATAACGTTACCATTTAAGACTTTGGATATTTCTTCTTTGTATGCATTTAGAGGAGAATAGGAGAACATATGTTGGTTTATATATGTAATTCAGTACTTTTTCCTCTGTAGAAAGTGAGAGCTACAATTACATGCACCCAGGAGACACAGAAAAGTATCCACAGTGTAGAATGTGCCAAAAATAGAGACACTATATTAAAATTAATATTCACCCCAGTCAACGACTTTGGATTTTGCCCTTTAATTCATGCATTTAAAATGTATTTAAACTATAATATCAGGTAAGAGAAACACATAGATATTATGTCAAATTCTTACAGAGTAGTAAAATGTGAGGTGCATAAAAATAAGATTAAAAGTATGAAATCCAATTAAAATTTCACAGGAAATTTGCTGCAAGGATATACTTAGTAAAAAAGCCTAATCACAATTTTTCAAATAAAATTTACATTTGCATTTGAATTTTATTTTTTTAAAGAAGACATTTAGCTTGTCAGGTGCATATTTAACTAAATATATATTTACATTGTTAAATGATAAGAATATGTGCATGTATAGCTATACACATATGTATGCATTTATCCACACACTCAGGATTCTTTCCCACTTTTCATTTAGCTTATTAAAAATGAATACAAACAGACTCTGAGCTCCAGGACCCTCTAAGAGCTTACAGCCTGTAGCAGCTTTCAAGATAACAGCTTCTTTAACCAGAGGAGTTCTGACTTCTCGGTCAGGCTGTTTGAAGTTTCCAAGGCTTGGGGAGAGGGTGGTCTTTTCAGAAAAAAAGCCAGTATTTCAAAGAAAAGTTTTTTCCCCTTTTTAGTGCCAAGATTTGAAACTCTCTGAAGAGGAAAAAAAAAAAAATATTCCCTTTAAAATGTAGTACTTCTCTGAAGAGACCCATCCCTTGGCCTGGCAGACTCCAGACATGCTCCCTACCAAGGACTCTGTGCCCAGAGGCTCTGGGCCATACCCTGAAATCAACCATTCCAGTAGCGTTCTTCTCATAGTGACCACCTAAAATCAATTACCCTGAAAGAGTTCCTTATTTCAGGAAGTTTACCAGATATATAAATTGTGTTGGAATGGTACTCATTAATTGGTTAACGTAGATGATTTATTCTCAAATATCCATAAACTATTTCTTTAATCTGGACTTAAGCAATTCTTATTTAAAGAAAAAATTTAACTTAAGGTTGGTAAAACAATATTAAATTATAATATATAGTAGTATTTTTCTAAAGGTAAATACAGCTAAAGCAGCTACTAAAGGTAATTATTCTGAAAGAGGAAGAAAATCTGGTGTCTGCACAGTTGCCTGACCTTAGGCAACTTACTTAACCTGTTGGGGTTTGGACTTTCTCATCTTCAGATGAAACCATGTCACAGAACTGTTGTGAATATTAAATGATGTAATGTCTACAAAACACCTGACATTGATAAGGCATTAACCTGAACTTGTACTAGTCCTTTTCTCCATCATCTAGTCATAGAAATAATCAGTCTAATGTGACATCTGCAGCCTCATTTTATATATTTGTAAAAGAGCAAGAAACATGTATTTCAGAGGGTTGTGGAAAGAGTAAAGGAAGTGGCCTATATAAAACACTTCACAGTCCTTGCCTGATGATAACTGCTGCACACATATTCGGTAGCAAGTGGTGGTAGTTAAGAGTAGTTGTGGAGCAACTTCATTACCGTCACAATCACGATTAACAGAACCAAAAAGCATCTGGACTGTGCATAGCATTGTGCTGTGTTAAGTGCTGGGGGTTGAGTGTTAGGGAGCATTGGCCTGTAAGATGAAAAAGCACACAAATATTAGAGTACTTTGACAAATTAACATACAAGTAATGAAAGACAAATACAGACTTTAAGTGACAGAGAAGTAGCAAGGAAGGAAAAATTACTGTTTGCAGGAGTATTTCAGGAAAGAAATGATGAGAAATGAGACCTAATGTTGAAGAAAAGGTAGAATTTATTTGAGTGGCAGAGAAGAAAGGAGATATTTCAGTTAGGAAGTAATGATAAAATGATAGAAAGGCACATTGTGTTTTAAGATAACAAAGGATCAACCAGTTTGTCTAGGGCAAGATGTCATGGAAGAGACATACTAAGAGTGAGAGAATCCAGTTGGAGTGTCAGGGACCAGGCTTAAGAGTTTTATTCCCTTCTCCAGGAAGAGAAGGTTAATGGAAGGGTTTTGAACAGCAAAATGACAAGTATAGCCAAATTTTAGGAAGACTGAATACAATATATTTAAATTTTTTCCTAAAATCGCTTAGCCAATTCAAAAACTCATCAAAAGTAAGTATGTTGGCTGGTAATATTACTTATTCCAAGTAGATCTCTTAAAATTTAATTTCAAATATGAAAAACTATCACCTCTCCTAAGATATATTGCAAAGCTTGGTGTTTATTCTGGCTCCACTGGGGACACAATTCTCTCTCTCCCTCCCTCTCCCTCTCTCTCTCTCTTTTTGTCTCTATCCCAGAGAGAGACAAAGACATTTACTAAGTAAGGTCGGTCCTTTCCAAAGAATAATATATACTTCTAAACTTCTATAACAGGTTATGGGATTTTTTTGACAAAATTAATGCAGCACTGTAGGAAAAGAAAGAGAAGCAGGATAACGAGAAAAGAAACAAAGCCAGGTGGTAGTTATGCACACTTAGTTTGAAAGCACTAAACCAAGGACTAGACATTTAGGAATAAAAATAAATAAAAACTAGCTCGTTTTGTGGGAGACTAAAGCTGGGAGAATTTGAAGCAATGAAACCTTTAGTTTGAGCTTAAGGGTTACCTTTCCTGAAGCTGTCCAGAATCACTTGGATACAGGCAGCACTCAGTCATTGATAGTGAGCTCAGCCCTGAACACATTTTATCAGAGACACTTCTATCCCCCACTCTGTGCAACGGCAGAATTGGATCTCTTAAAAAAAATTTGAACTCAGTATTCAGTCATAAGATTAAAAAATGGAAAGATAGGTATCTTAGCTCCAGCTATCTTAACAAAAACCATACACTGAGTTACTGAAACCACAGATATCCGTCTTCTTATCATACTGGAAGTTGGAAGTCCAAGATCAAGGTTCCTGCAGAGTTCTGTTTCTGATGAGGTCCCGCTTTCTGGCTTGCAGATAGCTGCATCTGACTCAAGATGAGCGCTCTGGTGTTTTTTTCTCTTCTTGTAAGGTCACCAGACCTGTTAGATTAGCTCCCTACTCTTAATGGCCTCATTTAACCTTAGTTACCTCCTTATAAACCCTATGTCCACAGACAGTCATATTGGTAGTTAAGGCATCAGCCTATGAGTTTGTGAGACACAAGTCAGTCCATTGCAATAGGGGTTTAGAAAATTTCATTTTAAATTCTAGTTTGATAAATTATTACCTGTGTGTCCTTGGGTTGATTATTTAAAATTCTTGAGTCCCATATTCCCCACAGTAAAATGGAAGAGGATGAAGTAATATTGCTGAGCTAGAAACTTCTAAGGACCCTCTTAGCTTTAATATTACCACATTCTATAATTATGAATTTTGGTATAAAGTAGTTTCATAGGTTCATTCAAAAAAAGGGAAAGAAACCTTGGTAGAACCAATGTAAATGTAACCATAAATATTAAAGTGCTGTTGTCAACAGCTGGAATGGGGTGACCGCAGCAGCAGATGAACTGGGCTGCCAAGCTTCAGGTTAGGATGTGACTGCTCATTTAGTTTAAAAATATCTGGATTTCTGTTACCAAAACCCTGTCTCTTTTGGAAAACAAACAAACAAGTATTCCAACCAGGTTTACTTGATAGGAACCAAAGCATAATGCCATATTTCACAAATGGATTCTGACTCACTCTCAGTCTTAATCTTTGAATGCACATCTTTGTTGACAACAGCACATTCTTTGCAACTATCGTTATCAAAGTTAGTTGGAATCACTTTCTACCTTATCTAGTACTACTTAATAAATAATTTCAAAAGTCAAGAATAACAAGTACAGTGAGCTTGTCAGAGAAACAAATGATAAATCATGCTTAAGATAATTAAAAACTTATAGTTGATGAAGAAACTTTGAGACAAACATTGTGGGTTCAGTGAAAAAATATGACAGTGACTGTCATAGCATCTTTCTCTATTCCATTGAATTCTATTGTATTAGAAACCAAAGAACATATTAATAAAGCCACTATTGTCTGATTTATTATAGCTACCAAAATTCACCCCCAGCTGAACAGATCCAAGATCACTAGCAGCCCTGAGGAGGCAGGAGAGATGCAAATCTGAGAGATAAAAGTGAAAAACTCAGCAGTGCAGAAGTAAGGATTATTGGACAGAGTTTCTCCATCTAGCATCCCAACTGGTGAGTAATAACTTCTGCCTCTTTAAGGTAACTATTTATTTGCCTTAGTATGGACAGAGAACATTTGCTTTGGCTTAAAAAAAAAAAAAAAGAATGTGTGCTCTAATGGAAGAATCAAATTATATCAGAAAAGGAAGCACTTTAAGCTTTATTGCTGTAGATCACTCTGCCTCCAGCTGTGAAACTGATTGATGTTTAAAGCCCCTGAGGCACTGGCAGCTGTGGTGGCTGATTCAAATAAGAAAAAAATAAAGTGTGTGAGTGTGCATGTGGGTGTGAGTGGAATGAGTGTGCAAATGTGTGTAGGTGGGGAATAAGCTATACATTTATTTTAACAACTTTCCTCTGAAGATTTTTAAAATAAAATTCTTCTAAAATAAATAGATGGATCAAAAGATACATGTATAATAGCTACTTAAATATTTAAGCAGGGAAATAGAAAAGCATATATATATATATATGTATATATATCTGGGGGGAGAGAGAGAGAGAGATCCATCTACACGCTCAATTAGATGATCCTTTACGTCCCAGCCACCAAAGGAAGGGCAGATGAGTTATTAAAGGAACCAAGTTTAGGTTAGAGAAAGAGTCAATAAGTGGTTGCAAGGTATAATGAATTGAATTGAATTAAAAAGATATCCACCCTAGAAGTACTGTTCCACTCTTACTTTCCTGATGCAACAACTGGATACAGAGATTCATTATATGGAGAAGAACAAGGCACTGCTGGGAAGGACCCAACTCCAATCAAATAAACCAAATAATTGTTAAATGTACACTTTCTACCCAGCATTAGAGCTGCAAACAGAAAGCGTGGGTCTGGAAGAATCTCTGTCTCCACATTCCAAGTGGATACCTAGCAAGAACATTTGGCATTGGTTACACTTGCATAAAACATGTCAAGACTTTCTTACTCTCTTGAAAAATTTACAGATTTTCTCTATGACTCTACTCTTTTGTGCTCATTCCAAAAGGCCTGAAACATAACTCAACGAACTATATTCTCTATATTGAAGGAGTTGATGGAAAAAAACAGTTCATGTTTATTTGTTTACAATAAATAAATCTTGGAATAGACCAATTTTGAAAGAGGAGATATATAGTCTAGCACCTACAATGTAAACTCCTTTAATAGGACTAAAGAGATGTTAAAAAATAACAGCCCAAAGCAGGTTAGGATCATCTAGTGTAGGCTGGTTACAACTCTTATCTTAGGATGAATTTTTGCTTATAAGAGTAAAATAGTATTTTTAATTGTACCTCTTAGCACTCTTCAGTGAACAGTGAAAAAAACCCTTCTAATCCCATTATAAGCCTGCAGTTTTCCTTCCTGCTGTCTGCTAAAGGCTTTCTGCACACAGCCTTCGAAATTTTTCAGCTTACCTCTTTTTTAAAAAAATAATTTCATTCTTGCATGGTGAGTTAAATAGTTTAAATTGATTTCTGAGACCTATCATCCTGGAAATTAATTTTAAAATTTATTAAGAACGTTTCAAAGGAATGCTTGTATTTCTTTTTTCTCACTCACAACTTTTATATAATTTCAAGCTCCCCTCACAGAGTTTGTAAACAGAGCCCTCAAAAGACAAGTCAAAAAGGAATGAGCTATTTTTATCATAAAATATAAAACTGTATCATTGTTGTATAGACAAATATTGCTAGCACCTTTCTAGTGGCATAACCAAAATGGAGAAGAATATGGCCATTGTGCAAGATGTGTCTTGAATTATTTTGTTTCTTTTGTAGAATATTCTTTTTCCTTCTACTGCATATGTTAATATAATTCTCTTGCAGTTCAGATGATAAACACTCCAAATCAGACATTTATTCTCCATTATCCATTTGGATTGAGTCACTATTTGCCATGGCACAGGTCATCCTAACTACTTACCTATAGCAGCGGCTAAATCAGATTGAATAAGTTTCAACAAGAGCACTACCTCTGGAGTTTCTATATAAGAGGGATTGGGGTGAAAATCTAGTTGCAGGGACAGCTACTTGTCTTGCAGTTGCATGTGTTTAGAAAATACACTGTTTTAAACATGACCTTGTATTATTTAGAATGTCTTCAGGGTGGCAGACCTGCTGTGGTTTGAATGTCTGGGTTCCCACAAAAAGTCATATGTTGGAACCTAATATCCAATATGAGTCTTTTTGAATGTGTGGTCTTTGGGAGGTAATGACGCCATGAGGTGAAGCCTTCATGAATAAGATTAGTGCCCTTATAAAAGAGACCCAGAGAGATTTCTAGCCTCTTCCACTATGTGCAATTACAGTGAGAAGATGGCCATCTATGAGAAAGTGGGGCCTCAGCAGACACTGAATCTGCTGGCTCCTAGATCGTGGACTTCTCAGGCTTCTGAACTGTGAGAAATCTGTTTATTGTTTATCAGACATGCAGTTTATGTTATTTTTATCATAGAAGTGCCAGTGGACTAAGATAAGACTTTAATCTACATCAAGGCTCTGCTAATTATCCATGGAGACACTCCCACCCATCATTCTGCACTTTTGAACCCTTCTCTTCCAAATCAGTCCTCAAAAGGAAGTGCAATTAAGCTTGCTGACATTCAATGACCCACAGTGATGTACAGAGAATGTGGTAATACTAGGAAGATAAATAACATAAATGCTCTCATTGTGGATTGTGGAACTCTGCATCACTTTGTGCTTTTATCCTCTTATTTTTTTTTAAAGTTTTTCACATACATTATTATATTGGACCATTTGCTCCTTCAGCAGATACTTAACTATTAACTAGATGTAAGGCTTTTAGGAACTGGATGTATGTTGATGGGCATGACATCAGTATACATAAAACAGGCATGGTTCTATACAGTCATGGAGCTATAGCAGGGTGGAGAAACCTAACTATAAAGTATACCTAACTATAAAGTAAATTATTTATCTATAGTTATTTTTAATGCTTTCAAGAAGCATCAAGTGCTTGAACTTTCTTTGTCTTTGTGGATACAGAAGATTTCTCAAAGGAAATGACAATTAATGAGGATCTTCAAGATGAGTAAGACTTTGTTAGTTTAAGGGTTGTCATGATTATGATGGCAACACTTCAAGCAGAAGGAGATCTTTTACTAAAACCACACAAAAGACAAGAATGATCTGGTCCTTCTGAGGGAAAGGAAGAATGTCAGCGTGGTTGAAGTCTCAAGAATGGACTGAGTAGGAGAAGCCAATTCTCACAATAACTCTTTAAGGAACATAAACAGGTATAATGTCTGATGGCCTAACAGATGCAGGTGACAAATGTGACCAGATCAGTCTTTGCTCTTCCCCTTCCCTAATCCTATTCTTCCTTCTCTATATATTGTTTGTATTTCTGCCATACATCTGGTAGCATTCCTGGGTTGTAAATAACAGAAATGTTCACTGATGACTTTATTGAAAAGAGACTGAGTAACTTATAAAACAAGGAAGAATTAAATAATCAGGACTCAGATAGAGGAAGAACAAGAGCAAGTCCCGAGAATTGAGTAACAGCAATTCACAAAATGTAACTTTAGGCCATTTCATCAAACTACCCAGGTTTAATTTTGTTACGTCCTAGGAGAATAAAGTCTGATTGGCCTAGCTTGGGCCAAGTGTCCTTGGATTTAGCAGAGGAAAGGTCCTGGGATTGCCAGTTCCAGGAGAATTCCAAGAGGGGTAGAAAAGGGGAGTTCACTCAAGGAAGGGATACTAGCTATACTAGACACGGAGTGATTACCTAGAAGCAGGTTGCTACCACCTTCTATGTTCCCATTTTGCTTGCAGCTAAGCTCCTTTTAGTGTCTACCGGCTGCTGCTTTGCCGAATTACTACAGCTAGAAATGTGCAGGTCTAAAACTAAGAAGTGTATTTTTAATGTAAATTCAAGAGCTTTGTGTCTCTGAAGTTCTGACTAGAAATAGTGACTGAAACCCCCAGGAACCCCACTTTCCACATCTCCAGAAGATATTCATGCAATGAATTCTTTTGGGAAAGTGAAGCTTGGGTTATTATCATCAGTCAGATAAACAAGAGCTCCTTGTTTTTAAACATTTTGGTCACTTCTTTTTTTTTTTTTTTTTTTTGAGACGGAGTCTCGCTCTGTCTCTCGGGCTGGAGTGCAGTGGCCAGATCTCAGCTCACTGCGAGCTCCGCCTTTCGGGTTCACGCCATTCTCCTGCCTCAGCCTCCCGAGTAGCTGGCACTGTAGGCGCCCGCCACCTCGCCCGGCTAGTTTTTTGTATTTTTTTAGTAGAGACGGGGTTTCACCGTGTTAGCCAGGATGGTCTCAATCTCCTGACCTTGTGATCCGCCCGTCTCGGCCTCCCAAAGTGCTGCGATTACAGGCTTGAGCCACCGCGCCCAGCGTTTATTTTCCAATGAATCATTCTTTTAAAATCCCATTTTACTTTTTAAATGGTAGATTTTTAAAAGGCAGCACAAATGGTTGTGAGAACAAGTATGACCTTAGAAACGAAACTTTGATAGTGGAAAGGCTGATAGTCTTATTTTTTAAATACATCTTTTTGTTAATTTTTAGGAATATTATGTTTATTTAAAAATTCTAAGACGACTAGTAAAATATACATAAGAAAATAAAAATCAACCATAATAAGATAAACATGATTGATATTTGGATATACTCCTCACATCTTTTATTTGTATATTTATATTTTTAAAAAGTGGGATTATATTGTACATAGTTTGTGTTTTGCTTTTTTCACTTAACATTAGACAATGACCATTTCTCCAGGTCATTAATCTTCAACAGCATGTTCTTTCAAATGAATGCTTAGAATTCTGTATTATGGATAAACCACAATTTATTTAACCATTTCTCAACAGATAACATTTAGTAAGGTTGTAAGTTTTGTTATATTGTTGCAATCAGTGTTCCCAGTACATAAAACTCTACATGTACATTTGATTATTTTGATAGATTATATTCCTAGGAGTGCAATTACTAGTAAAAATATTTTAATTCGATAATTGAAAAATGAACCTACAGAGCCCTAGAACCAGTTTACCACTCTCACAAAACGCATTTTGGAGAATTTGGGAAAATGCAGAAATGTATATGAAAGAAAAAGAAGAAAAATCCTCTATAATCTCACTGGTGAGAGGTAGCAGTGACTAACATTCTAGTTCGAATTCTTCTCAGTATTTTTCTGTACATCTATGTGTACATGTATTGCATGTGTGTATGTTTACATATAAAATGGATCTTTGCTTTCTTTATAGTGCCCTTTCCAGCTTTATTCATTTTATTATACAATAATCATTAAGAAATTTTTTGTAATGGTTAACAATATTCTATCCTATGGATCTTGTGTTGAATACTTAGGATGGATAATCTAAATTTTTATTATACATAGTGCTTTAATGAACACTTGTATATAAATTTTAGTGTATGACTCTGATGAGAATCTTGGCATTAATTTCTAGAAGTAGAACTATCTGAGCAAAAAGTGTAAGTATTGTGCTTGATAAATGTTGCCAAATTGTCTTTCAGGAAGGTTTTAGCAATTTATAATTCCACTAGCAATGTATGAGAGCATCCATTTGTTTCTACCTTTTTTAACATTGAATACTACTAATAGTTTCTAATCTTGGCTATTGAGTATTCAAAAGGGGTAGTTTGTTTCTCCAATTTACACGTCTTTGATAACTAATGATTTTGACTTTTTATATTAAATGTACATTTGTATTTTCCTTTTGTGATTTTCTGGTTTAGCATCATTGCAATTTTTTAAATTGAGAGATTCCTCTTTTCTTTATCAGCTTATGAGAGCCACATAATAAAAACAATAACACTTTCTGCAAGGAAAAAATCAAGCAGCTAGACTCCCTGTGTTCTCAAAGAGCAATTCCAAGACTAGCTGCAGGGACAGTTGGGAACTTTATTAGAAATGGAAAGTTTAGGGCCCCATTCCATTCCCATTGCAGCTGTGTCTTAACAAGCCTTCCGGGCTTGCTGATGCATGCTGAAGTTTGAAGGCCACCAAGTTAGAGAATCAAGATGTCTTCTCAAATGATAGGATGTAATCAGTCCCTCCTGTGAATGTCTGTAATACCTGGTTTGCATTAAGTGAAATATATGAAATTGCTGATACGTTATTGCTTTTGAACTACAAAAATGTCAGTTTCATGTGTCCAACTTTTCAAATCTCTAGCAATACTTTTTACCAGAGACGATATTTAAAATGTTTATTTTTTTACTTTCCAATGAACTATTCTTTTTACTTTACATTTTACTTTTTAAATGGTGAATTGAAAAAATATAGCAGCACAAATGACTGTGAAAATAACTATGAACTTAGAAAAGGAGCTTCAAGAAAACTACAGACCAATAACCCTGATGAATATAGATGTCAACATCCTCAACAAAATATTAGCTAACAGAATGCAACAGCATATCAAAAAGATAATCTACCATCACCAAGTGGGTTTGTACCAGGGATGCAGGGATGGTTTAACATTCACGAGTCAATAAATGTGATACACCACATAACAGAATTAAAAACAAAAAATCACATGATCTTCTCAATAGATGGAGAAAAAACATTTGACAAAATCCAGTATCCTTTTATGATTAAAACTCTCAGCAAAATCCACATAGAAGGGACATGACTTAAGGTAGTAAAAGCCATCTAAAATAAACCCACAGACAACATTATACTGAACAGGAAGAAGTTGAAAGCATTCCCCCTGAGAACTGGAACAAGACAAGGATGCCCACTTTTACCACTTCTATTCAATATAGCACTGAGAGTCCTAGCCAGAGCAATCAGACAAGAGAAAGAAATAAAGGGCATCCGAATCAGTAAAGAAGAAGTCAGACTGTCACTGTTTGCTGATGACAGGATTGTATACCTAGAAAACCCTAAAGCCTCATCCGAAAAGCTTCTAGAACTGATAAATGAATTCAGCAAAGTTTCAGGATACATTAATATACACAAATCATTAGTCCTGCTATACACCAACTGTGACCAAGTTGAGAATCAAATCAAGAACTCAACTCCCTTTACAATAGCTGCAAAAAAAGAAAAAAAGAAAAAAAAAATACTTAGGAATATACATAACCAAGGAGGTGAAAGACCTCTACAAGGAAAACTTCAAAACCCTGCTGAAAGAAATCATAGATGACACAAATTGAAACACATCCCATGCTCCTGGATAGGTAGAATCAATATTGTGAAAATGACCTTGCTGCCACAAGCAATCTACAAATTGAATGCAATTCCCATCAAAATATCATCATCATTCTTCATGGAACTAGAAAAAAATCCTAAAATTCATATGGAACCAAAAAAACCCACATAGCCAAAGCAAGAATAAGCAAAAATAATAAATCTGGAGGCATCACATTACCCAATTTCAAACTATACTATAAGGCCATAGTGACCAAAACAGCATGGTACAGGTATAAAAACAGATATGTAGGCCAATGGAATAGAATAGAGAACCCATAAATAAAGCCAAATACTTACAGTCAACTGATCTTTGATAAAGCAAACAAAAACATAAAGTGGGGAAAGGACACCCTATTCAACAAATGGTGCTGGGATAATTGGCAATCCACATGTAGCAGAATGAAACTGGACCCTCATCTGTAACCTTATGCAAAAATCAACTCAGGATGGATTGAACACCTAAATCTAAGACCTGAAATTATAAAAATTCTAGAAGATAACTTTGGAAAAACCCTTCTAGGCATTGGCTTAGGCAAAGACTTCATGACCAAGAACCCAAAAGCAATGGCAACAAAAACAAAGAAAGATGAGACTTAATTAAACTAAAAAGCTTCTGCACAGCAAAAGAGATAATCAGCAGAGTAAACAGACAACCCAAAGAGTGGGAGAAAATCTTTACAATCTATACATCCGACAAAGGACTAATATCAGAATCTACAAGGAACGCAAACAAATCAGCAAGAAAAAAAAACAAACAAACCTATCAAAAAGTTAGCTAAGGAAATGAATAGACAATTCTCAAAAGAAGATATACAAATGGCCAACAAATATATGAAAAAACGCTCAATATCACTAATGAAATGCAAATCAAAACCACAATGCAATACCACTTTACTCAAGCAAGAATGGCCATAATCAAAATAATAGATGTTGGCATGGATGTGGTGAAAAGGGAACACTTCTATACTGTTGGTCAGAATGTAAACTTGTACAACCACTAGGAAAAACAGTGTAGAAATTCTGTAAAGAACTAAAAGTAGATCTATCATTTGATCCAGCAGTCCCACTCCTGGGTATCTACTCAGAGGAAAATAAGTCATTGTATGAAAAAGGTACTTGCACATGCATGTTTATAGCAGCACAATTCACAATTGCAAAAATATGGAACCAACCCAAATGCCCATCAATCAACGAGTGGATAAAGAAAATGTGGCATATTTATACACACCCACATACACATGTATATATACACACACACATACACACATATACAAACACACACACACATATATATATACACACACACACACACACACAAATGGAGTACTACTCAGCCATAAAAAGGAATGAAATAATGTCATTTGCAGCAAACTGAATGGAACTGGAGACCATTATTCTAAGTGAAGTTACTCAGGAATAGAACATCAAACACCCTATGTCCTCACTCATAAGTGGGAGCTAAGCTATGAGGATGTATATAATGGACTTGGGGACTCCAGGGAAAAGGATGGGAGTGGGTGAGGGATAAAAGACTACATACCGGGTACAGAGTACACTGATCAGGTGATAGGTGCACCAAAATCTCAGAAATCACCACTAAAGGACTTAGTCATGTAACCAAACACCATCTGTTTTCCCAAAAAACTATTACAATAAAATAAATATATAAATAAATACATAAAAATAAATAAAAATTAAGTGTATGGCAAATAAAAAGTAGAAATCATGCTGAGTTAATGCTCTGGAAATGAAACGTGTAGCCACGTCTGTTTTCTTATTTAAAAATTCTTATTTAGGCATATTTAGAAATATATGAAACCCATTAATAATGCAAGTGAATAATCAACATACGATTTAAAATAACATTTTCTGCACATGAAGAGAAGGGCTTGGTGCGACAGAAACCACAAAGTTAGATGTAAGTTCTAACTCTTTTTTCTTTTGAGGTAGGGGGTGATTCACTGTGTTAATTCTATTATGGAAAATAACCAAATCAATTAATAAATAAAAAAGCAGACATGTAAGGATCATGAGGATCATGCTAATTCCAATTCTGTGTTCCTCTAATCCAAACTGAAAAAAAAAAGAGTATATATATATATATAGTTATGGAACAGAAAGACCAATATATACACATAATTGGGGTTCTAGAGAATAAATTTGAAAATAGAAGAGATTGCAAAAACAAAAAAAAATAAGCTTTGATACTGGAAAAGCTGATAGTCTTAATTTTTAACATGCTTTTTTGGTAATTTTTAGGAATGTTGTTTATTTTAAAATTTCAAGACTGCCAGTAAAATATACATAAGAAAATAGAAATTTCTAGTGTGATACTTAACTTCTGGCTAAAGATAAATTTATTCTTGAAACAGAGCTCAAAAGGAGTTTTTGCATTTCTTTTGTTTTTCTCTTTTCTTTTCTTTTTTTTTTTTTTTTTTTTTTTTTTTTTTTTGAGACAGAGTCTCGCTCTGTCGCCCAGGCTGGAGTGCAGTGGCGCGATCTTGGCTCACTGCAAGCTCCGCCTCCCGGGTTTACGCCATTCTCCTGTCTCAGCCGCCCGGGTAGCTGGGGCTACAGGCGCCCGCCACCTCGCCGGTATTTTTAGTAGAGACGGGGTTTCACCGTGTTAGCCAGGATGGTCTCGATCTCCTGACCTCGTGATCCTGCCGCCTCGGCCTCCCAAAGTGTTGGGATTACAGGCGAGAGCCACCGTGCCCGGCCATCTTTGCGTTTCTTTAGTTTAGACAGTAGCTTTCCCCAAGACCCCACCTTTGCCCTCAGCACTTCTGTAGGCTTCTTTTTGAAACGTGAAATAAATGCCAGGCATTTTGTTTGGTGTTTGTGGCTTTGACTTTATAATACCACCTACTAGGCTTAAGCACACCTGTGTTCTGAACCCCAGTGGAACAGAACATAGTTGTATCTTTGGGCAAACACTGAGGACACCACCAGCAACTAGGATACATGTGATTTCAAGGCCTTTAATAACAATATTTAAAATATAGTTTTGGTATCAGATGGTCCATAATGAATTTGTGTGATATTGAAAAATGTAACCAGAAGAACAATTTTATACATATTTTTAAGTCCTCACAACATTTTCTTATAAGTAAATATCTAAATCAGTGCTGGCTTCCCAAATTCAGCAAGCAAGCATTACTGCACAACGTATCATGTTGTTATGACAACTGATGATCTAGAACAAGCAAAACCTGTAAGGATGAAGTACACCACCATTTAGCATAATGCACTTTATTCTCTTAAAAAGAGAAGTTATTTTTTTCTCTACAAATGAGACGATATGATGGGGAAATTAAATTAAATGGTGATGTTATTCCCTGAGGGCAAAACAATTCCATTCAATAAATTAATTTTACATCAGTAACTCTTTCTTTTCTTGAAACTGACAGTAATAACCTGACAGCGTAAAGCTCTAATAAACTTCAAGATCAGTACAACTACACTATTTGTACAAAAAGGAAGTCAGGAGTATCACAGGTATGATAATCATTCTCTGTTCATCACAAAGAGGGGAAAATTCTCTAAATTCAATTTAACTAACTGCATTTACTTGATGAAACAGAGTACTTAAAATAGTTTTTGACAGCATGTGGTTTGAGCATCCTAACATTCCCATTCTTTGGAAAGGTCTCTAAACCTCACTGACATTCCCCATTAAGCTATTCTAAATAAATAACACTTGAAATCTGGAAACCTATCACAGGAAAAATTCTATCATCCTAAAGAAAAAAAGAATAAAGAAGGGGAGAAAGAGAAAACTGTAATGGGGCCTCAGACTTAGATAAAACAAGCAAGTATAAATGTTTTAACTCAGTGACTTAGGGATTTGTTAGGACCTTCACATTTTAAGCAATTGAGCTATGTAGAAGCTACTATTTATAATGAGCAGTGGCAAGAGGGAACTCAAGGCTTTGTGCCTTTATCTCCCCGTCTCAACCTCTGCTATCCTCAAATGAGCCAACAAGAACAAATATTAACCCCCGAGGCATACAAGAACTCATTTCTTTTACTATTCTTCTCATAAAAACTTTATGTTTCTCTGAAAGTATTTTACAACCATGACAGAAAACATTATCACTAATTCCGGTAGATTCACATCGGCCCAAACCTGGGAATTCAGCCAGAACTGAAGAACAAGCTCTCTTTTGCATCCTCTCCAGGGTATGACTTCATCACTAACACTTTTGTACCTACATACCAACTCTTGAGTAACAAACCGGATGTATTGTGCCAAATATCATTGCACTTATCATTTTTCATTTTCAGATGATACTGATAAATGATTTGTGAATGTAGAAAAAACATTAAATGGAATAATAAAGAGTTGCTCAGTTTCTTTGCTGCATTGAGTGGTTCTAATTAGAGGCTGAAGGAGTCCTGCTGCTTTTTCATCATTCAAGTTTATGATATAGCAAACATCCTAGAGGTCCCAGGGTCCTGAAGACTCAAAGAGAAATGTCACCTGTACATCCAAATAGATTACAGAGGTTTGCCAATCTGCAAAACCGCAGGTCTATCTAAAGCAGAAGGCATGTGCTGCCTGTTTTGCAGAAAGCACAATTTAATTGCTACAGTTTTGCAATTATTCACAAACCATGTTGAACAGTGAACAATTAATCCCAAATCTTAGCTTGACAGCCTTTGCTACAGTTACAGAGTTACATTTTAAAATGTTTAAGGCAGTTAGCCACACACATTTTTCAGCTCAAGCTAACAGACTTGTCAAGGTTTTGTCATCTTTACCATCAATCAGTCTAACCTCAAAACCCTTGTTTTTTGAATGGAGTATTGAAGTGTCACATAAAAAGAGGGGAACATTTCTTTCTGAAAGAGTCTCAACCTCTCCCCCTAAAGACAAAGTTCTTAGGTGCCAGAGCTTCTATGAATGGCTACACAGAAAAGGGAGAAGTCACTGGTTTTTGTTTCACTACTGAAATCTCTAGTGCCACCAGAGATCAAACAAAATACTTCTATCTTGTCTTTTCATTGGGAGCAATAGGCTATATTGTTGACTAAAAGCGTAAAGTCAGAGTGGACTCTACATTTTCTGCTGGACCTAAATAACCAATGCCCACTACAATCGTGCATTTGAAATGGATTCGCTCTTATCTCTCACTTGGTGGATAACAAGATGCAAACAGACCTGAAAAGGTCACACAGGTGATTTCAATTGGTACCTTAAAGCAATTTTAGTCCTGCATAACTGCTCTCAGAGGGCTTATTTAATGGCCCTATTACAGCAGTGGTTCTGTAACAATATAATTGGTGTAATAACAATACCTCTACCAGTTGTTTTACACTGTATTTAAAGTCAACACTAGGAGATGACCATTTTTACTTAGAATGAATGATAGTAAAAAAAAGTCTTGTGTTTTTTTTCGGTTGAAAAACACCACTAAGGAACATCATCAAAACCCTTCCAATATTTATTATAGATCCCTAGCCATGTAAAATTTCAATTCAACTTTGTTTCCTTATCAAGATCCTTAAATCACAAAACCGCAATACTTCATTTATTCATCAGACAACATATTCTTATTGGATACTTAATATGTGTCAGTTATGACTGTATGGTTCTAGTGACAAAGAAGAGAATAAAATAAACACAAACACCTGTCCTTCTGAAGCTTATATTCGCAGAGGTTGGCAAGTTTGCTGCAAAGGGCTAGATAGTAAATACATATTTTAGGCTTTTGGAGTCATACCAAAGTGATCATAACACATAAACATATGGGTGCAGCTGTGTTCCAATCAAACTTTACAAAAATGGGGAGCCAGATTTTTTCTATGGGCTATAACTTATTGACCTTTAGCGCCAAGTGGAGGAGTCAGACAAAAAAATAAAAATAAGTAACTGTGGCATTTATTAAGAAGAAAACAAAAGGAGGCAGTGGTGATAGAAATGTGTGTGTGCATATGCCTGTGTTGTTACAGAGCTTGCAATTATAGATGAGGGGGCCAGAGAAGTTTTCACTTGAATGAGGAGCTAAAGGAAGTGAAGGCATCGTGCTAATATCTGGAGTAACAAACAGCCATTCAGGTCAAGAGAATTGCAGATGTAAATGCTCTGAGGGTCCCCACATAGGGGGCTCTAGCCAAAGATGTTCAGTAGTCAAGGGGGACAGGCAGTAACAGAAGATGAAGTCAGAGAGCAGGAAGAGAAAGGAAGCATATATGGGATATGGGATCATAGAGGGAATTGTAAATGTATGTATTTTGTAATCTGAGTAAGATAGGAAGTCACAATAGAGATTTGAGAGGAGGAATAAAATGATCATTTTGGCTGCTGCCCTGACGAAGAGAATCCAGGGAGGCAAGCATAGAAACAGAGAGACCAGACCCCAGGTTACAGTGGTCATCCAGGCAGCAGCTAACGGTGAGCTGAATCAAGATTGTAGTAACTGAGGTGAAGGCAAGTGATGGGAATTGTGGTTACGGTTTTAAAATATAGCCAGAATTTTCTGAGCATTTGCAAGATATAAGAGAAAGAAGAAATTCAAGAATGGCTCCAAGGTATTCACTTGAGCAACCAGAGGAATGGAATTGCCATTTATGGAAATGAAGACACCTGGTGTAAAAGCAGAACTTATTGGGGGCATTGGGACTGTCTTGGAAGTAATAAGTTTGAGATTTCTTCTTTTTTTTTTTTTTTTTTTTTTTTTTGAGACTCACTTAGTTGCCCAGACTGGAGTGCAGTGGTGGGATCTTGACTCACTGCAACCTCTGCCTCCCAGATTCTAGAGAGTCTTGTGCCTCAGATTCCCAAGTAGCTGGGACTACAGGCATGCGCCACCACACTCAGCTAATTTTTGTGTTGTTAGTAGGGATGGCGTTTCACCATGTTGGCCAGGCTGGTCTTGAACTCCTGACTTCAAGTGATCTGCCCACCTTGGCCTCTCAAAGTACGGGGATTACAGGTATGAGCTACTTACTATACCTGGCAAGATTTCTTTTGACCTTGAAATGGAGATGTCACATAGGCAGTTGGACATATCAGTTGATGAGAAAGTTCTAGGCTAGGGTTATAAATTAGCAAGTTGTCAGCATATGGATGATATTTGAAGAGATGAGATTTGATGAGGTCACTAAGAAAATGAATGCATATAGGAAAGAAAATGTCTGAGGACTGAGCTGTGGGGCACTCCAATGTTGAGAAGTCAGGAAGATTAGAAATAACCTGCAAAGACCGTCTCTACACTTAGGCTCCTTAGAAATCAGTTTACATCTTTAGATATATGACATGTTTTAAAAATTGCAAGCATAATTAAAAGCTGAATACATTAACAAATATTTTCCAGAAATTTAAAGAAGAATTTGAAAATAGTATTTTTTCCTTCATTAGAATCTTTATATATGTATATTTATATGACTGAAGGATATAAAATATACGCAACACTGGTGAGATGTTTATAACTCTAAAGCCCCCTTTGTCCCGTGTATACTTTAGAAAATAAAAATGAGCAAAAGAGTCTTCATGGAAGGGGTAAGACAGGAAATGCAGTTAGTCCAAGCCTGTTTCCACTCCTGGGGTCCTCGACACAAGACACAGCTCTTAAGCAATGAACTGTAGGAACTGTCCAGCCAGCAACTGCAGAAGTGTCTACCCCAATCACACACCATACCATAACTGTTAAAACACATTTAAACAGACCCTAAAGTTTGAAAAGAGACATATAAAGTGGTTTTTGCCACAGGGAACATCTTTGAAACTCGCACAGACAATTCCCAGATGGGTTGTCTGTAGATGCAATCTGGGCTGGGGCTGTCTGTCACCTCCAGCTAGGAGACAATCTGGCAGCATACAAAAAGAGCATGGAGAAAAAAGGAAGATAGAAGCGGTCAATGCAGCTCTTATAAAGTGACTGTAATTTTCACCCACTTCACTTTTGTTTGAAAAGTTTCCTTGTTTTATTTTGTTGCTACTGTGTAGTGAAAATATAAACTCTGTCAAGAAGATATTGCATCTGTTCAAATGGAGAACCACACGTGATCCCTTGAATTTTACATGAAATAAAATGTGAGTATATAAAATATTTTGGCAAAATCCTGAATTCCTTGTATATTTAAAGAATTATGTAACACATATTGCCATAAAATATTAGCAAATATCATTTGGAAAACTTAACCTGAGCCAGAGTAACTTATGAATTCAATAGGAAAAATGTCAAAAAAAAGGTTATGAAAGAATGTTAACAAATGTCATTTATAGATGAGAAAACTACACTCAGAGAGACTGATTTGCCAATGTTACATCATGAGAAGATTGCAAAACCAGGATTAGAATATGCCATTTGCCTCCTTGCAGCTGCTACTTTCTACAATTTTATATACTCCCAATTGTTTGACATCAAACAGTCAAATGATTGATTTGCTTTTCAACAGGTAGCTGTAGCATTGTGCAGGCAATGTAGGAATGACATTGGCATAGACTTAATAGGAAAGAATTAACGAGTCTGACTATAAGAATGAACAATTCTGACTATAAAATGGAACAATTGCAAATCTAGCCGTACTTTTTCAAATCCAGTGATCCTCACATTACTATAAGTAATTTGGTCAGGCACCAACTTAAAATCAATCATGCTGCAGAAAAGTATATGAAAGTTCAGTATGTGTCAGTTACCAGGCATGAAGATGCAAAAGGCCTAGTCCCTGACTTCGGAGTGAAACTTAGAGTTATCTATTTTAATCTCTTCATTCCTCTTATTCTTACCTTTGTGAATAAATGTCATTTATATAATATTATATAGGTAAGTATAATACAATATATAAAATATATATTAAATGAAATATATATAGATATTACATTGTATTTTAAAGATATGCTATAATGGACAAGAGAGGTTTGTAGAGTTGATTCCCTATGAACTGGCATGAAAAGATACATTTGTGTTGGCCAGATGGGATAAAAAGGAATTGCTGACTTGAGCCCCTGGGATAAGAGTAAGAGGCAGCTGAGAGCCTGGGAGTTGATGGGGGTTGGAAGCAGAGAAGAGAAAGACAGGAAAGCAATGGGGCACGTAGGGAATTCAGGATGTTTATTCAAAGTGGAATGTTCAGTTAAAAGGAACGAATGGAATGAAATATATTGCAGCACCCTTTTTAACTTTTAGAGCACTTGGCGAGGAGTACAACTGTTTTCCCCATATTTTCATACTAGGTTTATCTTGTATCCCTTTCAGATGTGGCAGGATGGGATGACACACTTACCTATGTGAAGGCTAAATTTCAATATTATTGAATTTTGGACAGTTGGAATGTTAATCCTTCTCCCAACAAAGCATACTAGTAGTATGCCACCGTGTCACCTTTAGTATTAGCAGAATGGGCCATCGAGGGAGACAAGATCTAGTGCAAGTGTATATGGTATTAGCAATATTTAATTATTGGGGAAGGAATGATAGGTAGAGAAATGTGATCACAGAAGAGTTCCTGGGGGAAGAAAACTTTAAAAATGGAATGATGTTATATTATGATTGTTTATTCAAAATATTCTGATGAATTTTGTACAGAATCAATGAGGAGAAAAAGTTGTAAGCAGTGATAAATATCCATTGGGGAATTTTTAAAGAACAATAGATTGTCTCCAAAGAAAGATAAAAGATCCAGGAACAAAGTGGTGGTACTGGTAGATGAATCCCAGTCAACCAGAGATCTGGTTCTTGAAAAAGCAATGGAATAAAGGATACTTGGTGATTCTCAAAGTGTACAGTTTGGAGGACAGGGTGGAGCAGGTGCCAAGAAAAGAATAATATGAACTATGAATTGAAAAAACTAGGGTAATGTTGTAAGAATAGAATGCTTCAATGACTTAGGTGCAAGCAAGCATTGGGAACTATAAAAGATCTCACCTCAGTGTGACATTCCAATATACACTTAAAAGAAGGCAGCTCCTAGACCAGACAGGCTGTTGATTGCCAGAATAGACTCAATTGTAGAAATCATTGAGGAAGCATGTCCCAATATCTTGATATCCAGGCAGATAGAAGATAAAATTATTTCCAATTGTACTGTAAGGCTAAAGAAAAACTTTTGTATACTATGGTAGTTGAGATTAAACAAATCAACAAATACCAAAAGGAGTTTGGGTATCTGCCAGGAACCAGAGCTCATGGCAGTTCCTCATAAAGGTCCAGGTTCACTCAGTTAGCCAGCCTTAGAAAGCTTGAGAGGCACTTTTTTCGTTATTACAACAAATTGTAATTGAATAGACTGGATAAAGAAAATGTGGTACATATACATCATGGAATACTATGCAGCCATAGAAAAGAATGAAATCATGTCCTTTGTAGGGACACAGATGAAGCTGAAGGCCATCATCCTTAGCTAACTAACGTAGGAAGATAAAAACCAAATGTCACAGGTTCTCACTTAAAAGTAGGAGCTAAATGATGATAACTCATGGACACAAAGAAAGAAACAACATACATTGGAGCCTATTGGAGAGTGGAGAGTGGGAGGAGGGAGAGGATCAGGAAAAAGTAACTAATAGCTGCTAGGCTTAATATCTGAGTTATAAAATAATCCGTCCAACTAACCCCCACGACAGAAGTTTACCTATGTAACAAACCTGCACTTGTACCCCTGAACTTAAAAGTTAAAAACAAAAGAAGAGAAAAATAAGATGATCAAGAATCAAAAAGAAACAAGATGGTATATTGGTTCAGATTTCTAAATAAATAAGCTAGCAGTAACCGTAGAGAGGCTAGATACTGCCCACTTTTTCAAAAATGGTTGAGATAGGGAACTCATCCTTCTTTCCTTGATGATGATAAAGAGAGTTGGGTTATCTTCTACCTTTTCCTCTCTTCTCTTCTCTGCATTGAGCATCATTCACCTTCTGTTTCCCATTGTAGACAGTAGGATACATATTAGAAAATTAAGAGATTCTTGGATAATTCCTCCCTAATGTGAGGGAAGAAATTGGAATTAGTGGAGATGGCTGGGAAACTATGGGGACGTCAGGACTGATCAAAGGGAAACAAGATGTAAAATGTTCAAAACCACATCAGCATCCCAAGCTCCAAGACCTCCAACGTGGACTGCAGAATTCCAGTCAGGGTTTCTCATAGGGACCAGTGGGATACCAAGAAAATGTGTCCATAACAATTGAAAAGAAGTATGCTGAGTTATTTTCCTATTGCTGCTTAACAAATTACTGCAAGTTTAGCCACTAAGAACCACACACATTTATCATCTCAAATGTATTCTCTCACAGGCATTGCCTAGTTGGGTTCTTGGCTCAGGGTCTCACAAGTCTACAATCAAGGTGTTGGTTGGGGTGTATTCTCATCTGGAGCTCAGGGTCATCTTCCAAAATTATAAAGATTGTTGAGAGAATTAAGATTCCCAGCATTTTACCACTTTTTAGTTCCTTTGGGCTGAAGGATGAAGGCTATCAGCTCCTAGAGGCCACTTGTTTCCATAGGCAGTTTCTAACATGGATATTTGCTTCTTCAAGAGCAGCAGGAAAGCATTTCTCTCTTCAGGATGGGTCCAGTCCCTCCTCTAAGGACTCTCACCTGATTAAGTCTGGCAGACTCAGGATAATCTCCTTTTGAATTAACTCAGTATTAACTAACTTGGGACCTTAATTACTTCTACAAAATCTTTTCACCTTTTCACTGGCGTGATATCACACCAGATTCAAAGGTCCCAACCGCACTCAGGAGAAGGGAGTTACACAGGACCTCTACACCAAAAGGTGATGACGTTGGTGCTATCTTAGAATTTTGCCTATGATATATGCAAAGCAAGGCTATATGTGCATCTCAAATAATACTTAGTTCTCAACTATTTTATCTGGGAGCTCTACCTGACTGCAGTTCCCTCTCAGAGTCTGAAAAGATTATAGATATTTGCGGTCTAAATATACAATGTTACTTGCCTAAGGTATGTTGTGTTGAGGCTAGAGTCTCTATCACACTGTGGAGTGAGTTAGTGGATACTTTCCCTGTGCTGAGCTGCATGGTGGGTTTGATCACAGTGGTCACATTAACTGGGTTCAACCTCTACTGTGTGTTGTTTCACTACTATGGCCACTGCTATGCTGGAGGGATCCTTCTCCCTCCCCACAGACACTTTGTGCTAACACATGTGGTGAGGTAAATGCTGAGAGACTCATGGTGCAGCCTCTCTACTCCGCAGCCAACATGTTTCCAAATGTGAAGAAGTGGCAGCAGAGTGTAGGCTGCTTTAATTGGAGATTTCTGTGGAGCCCACAGAAGGGGAGGCTATGGATTAGAAGGCAGGTGTTTTTTCTTCATGAGTTCAGAATCTAGAGGAGAACAGCATTTTCTCGGTTGAATTCGAACCATTTAGTTAGTGTTCTAGGGAGACCATTCCATCAGCAACCCTGATTTAAGGAACCCAGTCCATCGACCAAAAAGCATAGTTTTGTGAATTCCACAGACATTAACGATAGTACCAGAATTTGCATACCATATTGATGATTCTTTCCTTAAACATACACAAATTCCAAATTGCTCTGTGTGGTATGGTTGTAGGGGTGAAAGTTTTTCTTGGATTATAGATCCATTCTGACCAAGGGAGGAATTTAGAGAACTATGCCTTTGGAAAGAAATCTAATTGGCAGGAATCAAGAGATAGAATTATGTCTATTATTCTTAAGAGGACCTTCTCTCTTCAATCCAGGAGAGCTAATGCGACTTTACTAAATCTGCTGGGTATATGTGGTCAGGGTAGAAGGGGAAGGAGAGCCTGTAAAAATTCATTTAGAGCAGACCATTAGTTTTACAATCTCTGTCTTGATGTTTAGAAGCAACTCCACTGTCAGTTGACCTATGTCTTGGTATTAGTGACAAAGGGGCAGATTAGGAAGGCCTGACTCTGACACAACTAAACCGAGAAGCAAACCTCCAGACCCTCTGTGGCTAGCAGCTCTGGCAAATCATTATAATACTGGGTGCCAGAATAAACACTGTGACAGCTGTGTATGGTGTCCTGAGTTTCAGTCAGATCTCATGTGAGATTTGGAAATAAGAAATCAGTAAAACCAAGGGAATGTCAAAAGTGCTCCTAGATATTTCAGTGTGTCTCTTATGGTTATTGCAATCCCAAAGCCAAAACTGTGACTATTAAAAATCTGCAATTCATGCTGGAAAACTGCTATAAAGGGGAGAAAATTCATGCCAATCTAGAATAATCATAGTGAAATCTACAGTTTAGTTACTTCTATTTATGTAGGACCAGAAAGAAATCCTATCTTCACCTTCACAGAGGAGATGTTTTGAGGGAAAAAGGAGAAAAAAAAGAAGTGGCATCCTTAAGGTACAAACTTGATGACACTTCAGACTTGGGAAAGGGGACACCTCTCATTGCCTCTCCAGGAGACAACTTCCCTCCCCACACCGTAATCTGAAAACCACAGATATCAAATCTGCAGGGCCTTGTTTCATCTTAGAAATGTGGGCAACGTACTGTGTTAAAAAGGTTGACTTCTGATGAACCAGGGATAGCTCCTGAAGAAGTTTTGGCTAAAGTCATCCGTATGGTGATTATTCAAAAACTAACTGTCGTTGTCCAAGGAGATACTGGTTGGGTGTCTGTGAAGCAAGGCCAGAGCCCCACTCACTTATTTAGAAGAGGGTGACCTTCCACTTTGGAAAAACTGAAGAATTTTCTGTTGGAAGAGAATGTGGCCAGACAGGTGTCTCTATCTACTTAACCTCTTCCTTCTTTCCTGTCTTCACCCACTGTAGGGAGGGAGCTTCTTAGCTTAATAACACTGCAGAGTTATCAATGGTCGTTATTATTCTCAATGGTTGTCATGTAATTGACATGTTCTCCCAGTACTCTGTGTACTGGGAGAACTCAGGAAGCAGATAGGTGAATGGACTGTGCTGACCTTGGCCACAAGTGTGGAAGAAAACTTAAGAATTTTAGACACAAGGCACAATTGAACCTAAACTCAGAGAGCGGAAACACGATGAAACTAATATTTTAAAGGGTAGAAGGAGGATTAGAAAAAGTAAAAGGAACAAAACAAAAGAAAGCAATGTCACCCATACTTCCAAGGTGGATTGTTGTAAGAATAAGAAACAGATCATTCAGGGACAGTGAAACAGCACCTGCGGCATCCTCCTATTTCAAGCCACAGGTTAGATATGGTTCTTTGCAGTACTTGATCATGCCTGCATATCCTTTAGACTTTGCAAAGTGCACTGGCAGAGTAACCTGTTGTTCAGCCTTGTAAGCTACATTCCCAGCATTTTACCTCTTTTCAGTAAAAGCGTTGCATGGTTTGAATAAAGCAACAAATGACATCAGTTGTGTAGTTGAATAAAGGGGACGAGGAGGGCAGTCTCCTTTCCGTACTTGGATTCAGGTTGGAGCAGTGGTTACAGTAAACCTTAGATTAGCACAAAGATTTGAGCAGCTGTAAGAGTGGACACATATGGAGGATGAACGTGCTTTTATGAAATGAGTATATCCCTGTAAATCATATCTTGGTAAGTTAAATGGTGTTTCAGATAACCTGAGATGTTTTCAATGCAGTGAAACCTTTGTAAGATATTCTGTTTCCTTGGCTAATTTGAATACCCCTATCTGTTTGCAAGGTCTTTCAGTTTTCTACGGCTGTTTTCTGGGGTTGAGCAACTGCAGGGAAACATGATCAGGATACTTATGATAAAGATATGGCCCTTCTTCTCCACTCACGTGACTCCAGGCTGGGGAGTAAGACACCTTAAACTACCTCAATTAAGATGGGGTTTACAAAACATTGTTTTGAATTTTGTCATGTTAATTCTCTCTTTAAACTATCAGACTTTTTCTCTTTTTAAGATAAAGAAGTTCTGGTAACAGAAACAATGGCATGTGGATAACAAGACATAAAATACAGAGATACAGCAGTGGCCACCAGAATCAATTCAGGGGTCTCTGAATAAATGACATTCCATTTTATTTGTTTTACTTAGTTGAAAACTACATATTTTTGCTGTTTAGGATGTAAAAATTCCACGCCCTGAATGGAACCAGGGGAGTTAAAGAAATTATTAATTCACTAATGAAAACAATCCAAAACAAAGTTCTCAGCAAATAATTATTTCGTATAAATGTATATGATTATTAGTTTGTGTATTATATATTATCTATAATTGATAGCTATAATATTTCAGCTTTCTGTAGGAGGCTAGACTATTTTACCCAATGATTGATTGTCAGCCTATCACCTATCACTTTACAGATAGCGTCTATCAATTTTATCTATGTATGTATATCATTGAAAATGAAAGATAATATTTCACAGGTTCTATTTTGGTCAAGTATGATGTACAGACTTTGTTACGGATGCCAAACTTCCTTAGAAACATAATACTGTACATTTGTGCGTTAGTTTACAGTTTTCAAAATGTAGTCAAATTTACTATTATGTGTCCAAAATAATATTTTATAGATAAATGTTGAATTTTAAAATATTAAAAAGAATGAAGATGTTCAAAAATATCAGAAACTTTACAATAAATAAATAATCATAAACAGAGCTGTGTGGAGCAGCCTTTGTCGACCATCCTGCCATGTCCTGATTAAGTCTCTGAACTCCTTGCTCTCCAAAGTTCCATTGGTAAAGTAGCAGTCTACTAACCTCACCAGGAATGTTGTTAAAATACATTAAAAATATTTGATTTTAGAGGCTAATGAAGCAGTTTTATAATAATATGACAGAGGAGTTTAGGGGGATATGTGTGGTTATATATTTTTTGGCACTGCCTGCAGCTCTGCAAGCAGAATCTGAAGACCAGAGTGATGCATGAGAGTGGTAAAAGGATGTGAGTGTGTGAACGTGTGTACATATGAGAGAGTGAGATAGGGTGTGTGCATTGGTGAGTATGACAGAGGAGGGTGCATGTGTGTGTGTGCATGTGCTTGCGCTTGCACAGGTATAGGTGGACACTGGGCAAATGTGCCCAAGTAGAGGGAATATTTGCTGAGAATATTTGAAAATGTGATGGAAGGTTAATTCTTTTTGTTGACAGTATAAAATTAATAAAGCCTACAGTGCCACCTTGGCAAAGTGCACGGGGAAGGTGAGAATGCATATGAGACTCAATTCCTGACTTCAAGAAGCTTAATCTCATCAGAGAAATGAGAAATATATGGATGAAACAATTAGAGAACAAAATCTAATATATTGTATAAACTTCTTTTTTTGCATTTGAGACAGGATCTTCCTCTGTTGCCCTGGCTGGAATGCAGTGACGTGATCAGAGCTCACTAGAGCTTGGAACTTCTGGGCTCAAGCTCTTGCCTCAGCCTCCTGAGTAGCTACAACTACAAGCACAAGCCACTACACCTGGCTAATTTTTAAAAAGTTTTGTAGAGACAGGATCTCGAAATGTTGCCCAGGCTCGTCTGGAACTTCTGGCTTCAAGTGATCCTCCAACCTTGGTCAACCAAAGTGCTGGGATTACAGGCATGAGCCATCACACCCAGCCCTAATATATAAACTTCTGGATTGACTGCATAAGTGTGTACGTGAGTGTGTGTGTGTGTGTGTGTGTGTGTGTCTGTAGTGTTGGTGTGGAGAGAAAGACGATGCACTAATTATAAATTAAAATTTTAAGCAGAGAGTGATGAATGTGGGCTAGAAACATTCCGGAAAATATATTGGAAAGCGAGTATTTAAGTTGGTTTAGCAAACATTTCAGATGTGTGTGCTTGAGTGTGTATGTGTATACGTGTATATGTGTGTGTCTTAGGGGAAGACGGCCATAACGAGAGAATAAACATTCTCAACCAGGAAGAAGAAAATCCTCAAAGCATGACAAGACCGTCATTTGTTCAACAAAACAGAATACAAAATCCACCAGCTCTGTGCTTGGTGTTGAGGATACAAAGCACACATTTCCCTTTTTGTTATCACTTATATACAAAAAGAATAAGTATATTCACATTTCATGGTATGGTTTTTATGGTTTTCAGATCCTAAGGTCAAATCCCCATGGGCTGACAGAACTTGTCAAAAACCCTGCCTAGTTTCCTTTCCTGAAAGACAACAAAGAAACAAAGCTACAAACCCCCAAACTACAGGTCCAACATATTTTAAAAATACATCTGTTTTTATTTCATTTTTTCAGAAAAGTAGATTAATTACACTTTGAGATCTTAGTGGATCCTATAATTACTGCAATTTAAGTAATAAAAGCCTGGGAGGGCTCAGAGAAACAGGGTTAGAAACCTACTAAATAAAATTAGACATTAACTTAGCAACCTCACAAGCCCTTCATTCTCACTGCGGCATCCCCTGCTCTAAGTCTCCTTCTCTGATCCAGTCTGGGCTCCTTGAGTACCTCTGCTTTCAAGGCATCTCTCATACCCTCCTGTGATTCTACTTATCCCATGGTTTGTGTCTGTCTTCCCCATTTGGCTGAAAATTTATTTATTTATTTTTTAACAATTATTACTGACACTATAACTAGCATCCATTGGGTTCGCATGAATGTTTGCTGCACATTGTCAAATAATTTGGAGTTCCTGGTCAGAAATCGTGTAAGATCTTATAGGTATAAGCCATAGAGGACGAACTTTTGCAGCTGTAGTTTTTGAAAAGGCAAATTTGAGAGCCTTCTAGATTTTAGAGAGTACAAATGAAGTTTTTAAAAAGTATATATTTTATTATTTTCATCCCATAAATATATCACACTGGTGGAAAGACAGAAAGATAGAAGCCTATACCAACAGAATGGAGGCTTTTACTCTAGGAATATAAAGTAGAATTGAACTGAATGTCACTTGAAATTTTGTCTTTGGGTGGATGGGGGGAAGGGGAGAGGCACTCACCACTGTCTAAAGTCTAAGTGAATCCTTTTGGAAACAAAGTGCAGGAGCGTTCATGCTCACAGCAAGAAACAGGTTCCAAGAGTAAAGATCTGGACTTTGAATCCCACTGTGAAGGGCGACTGTTTCCAAATCAAAGGGTACGAAAGGGCTGTAGTTCTGCTCTTCGACTCTCGCACTGATCAAAGCCTTTATTTGCTTCTGCTCTTTCAAAGAGCAAGCTATGAATGGCAGATTAGTGCCTTAATCCTCATATTCTCAACTTGTCCCATTCCAAATGTGGAGAACTAGGATTTTCTAACACTCTCGGAATTCAGAGCTGAACCACACCTGTGGTTTCCTTCAATATAATAAACTCTCATTTATCTGGTTGTCAATGGTTTACAATTGGCCATCAAATGAATGCTTACTTCTCACTGGATAGAGCTCTCAAAAACACCTTTCTTTGTTTAAGCAAAGCCTAATATGTTTAAATAACAGCAAAGAGAAACGAACCTACAGGAAGAGGGAAAAACAGAAAGATCATCCTATTTCATTGCCTGACCAATATAGCTCTGGGGAAAATTACTGTCATGTGACCGGCTATATAGGCTTGTTTCTGACTCAGCAGTTCCTTCCATTAAAGTTTAAGTTCCTCTCAAATCCCCACTTCCTCCACTGTGTTGACTGCACAAGGAAAGTCTTCAGGCTGTTTCCTTTCTTCCCTAATACAGGCAGGTAACACTAGAGAAATAGCAGACTACCAATGTGTCTGGAGCAAAAGGTGAGAGAAGGAAGTCAGAGAGAAGGTCTAAGATAAGGGGCAAAGGCAGATCATGTATCACCTTGTAAAATCACAGAAAAATTGACAAGTGGGACCTAATTAAACTAAACAGCATCTCACATCAAAAGAAGCTATCAACAGAGTTAACAGACAACCTACAGAATGGGAGAAAATATTTGCAAACTATGTATCCAACAAAGGTCTATATCAAAAATCTACAAGGAACATAAATCAACAAGCAAGAAACAAATAATTCAATTAAAATGTGGACAAAGGACATGCTCCTTTTTTTTTAGAAACTTCTCAAAAGAAGTTCTCAAATGGCCAACAAACATATGAAAAAAAATGCTCATCAACAATAATTATTAGAGAAATGCAAATCAAAGCCACAATGAGAAACCATCCTAACACCAGTCACAATGGCTATTTTTAAAAAGTCAAAAAACAACAGATGCTGGTGAGGCTGTGGAGAAAAGGGAACATTTTTACACTGTTGGTAGAAATGCAAATTAGTTCAGCCACTATGAAAAAAGGTAGGAGATTTCTCAAAGAACTCAATACAGAATTACTATTCAACCTAGCAATCTCATTACTGGGTATATATCCGAATGAATTACATTTTTCTACCAATAAGATACATGCATTTTCATGTTTATGGCAGTGCGATTCACAATAGCAAAGACATGGACTCAATCTAGGTCGCTATCAACAGTGGACTGGATTAAAAAAATAGGGGAAAATATACACTATAGAATAGTATGCAGCCACAAGAAAGAATGAAATCATGTCCTTTGCAGCAGCATGGATAGAGTTGGAGGCCATTATCCTAAGTGAATTCAGCAGGCATAGAAAACCCAATACTATATGTTCTCACTTATAGGTGGGAGCTAAAAATTGAGTATATAGTGACTACTGTATACAAGTGACTACTAGAGGAAGGAGTGGGCTGCAAAACTACTAATTTGGTACAATGCTCACTACCTGGGTGATAGAATCATCTATACCCCAAACCTCAGTATCATGCAACATGCCCATGTAATAAACCTGCACATGCACTCTCTGAATTCAAAATAAAAGTCGTAAAAAAAAAAAAAAAAAAAAAAAAGAATTTGGCTTTTCTTCTGAGAAAAATGAAGTGTCTCACTAACAGCTTGTGAGCAGGGATGTGATGTGATCTGATTTATGTTGCAAAAGGAACACTTGGGTTGCTATGATGAGAATAGTCTAGAGAGGCAAGGACAAAGGGAGACCTGCCAACAATCATCCAGGTGGAAGTTACTGTAGGTGAACCATGTGGAGGCAGTGGCGGTGGAGGTGGTGAGCTGTGGCTGGAGTCCGGATCTACTCAGGTAGAGCAAAGATGCTAGAAGGGTAGGGCTGTTACCAGCCAAGATAGGAAAGCCTGAGGATATAGAAAATTTGAGATGTCAATGGTCCATGCCAGTATTACAACTCGAAGGCAGGTGAAAAAAGAGAAAGTTATGTTTTTCTGTTACAAATTGAGAAGTATATGAATGGGATTCTGCTCTGTCCACTGGCAATTACAAAAGATTCTATAATTTATAAACATTAGGTTAGTCAAACTAAAGGGAAATGAAAACCAAAAATATGAGATGGAGGATAAAGAAGATAATACTTAACAGCTCTCAGATTTCAGAAATACACAGCCTAAGGCAGTGGTTCACAAACTTGTGTGTGCGGCAGAGTCATAGGGAGGGTTTGTTAAAACATAATTGCTGGTGAGCAATTATGTTTTCTTGATAAATTCTAAACTTTGCATATAACCCATGCACATCTTCTGGTATACTTTAAATTATCTCTAGGTTATTTATAATACCTAATACCATGCAAATGCTAGGTAAATAGTTATACTGTATTTGCTATTTGTATTTTTTAAATTGGTATTATTTTGTTATTTATAAACTTATAAATTCTAAACCATGGTGTATATGTACTCCCATTTTTTAAATCCAGTCCACTGTTGATAGTGACCTAGATTAAGTCCATGTCTTTGCTATTGTGAATAGCACTGCAATAAACATGAAAATGCATGTATCTTTTTGGTAGAAAAATTTAATTCATTCGGATGTATACCCAGTAATGGGATTGCTAGGTTGAATAGTAATTCTGTATTAAGTTCTTTGAGAAATCTCCTACCTTTTTTCATAGTGGTTGAACTAATTTGCATTTCTACCAACAGTGTAAAAATGTTCCCTTTTCTCCATAGCCTCACCAACATCTGTTGTTTTTTGACTTTTTAAAAATCCAGTGGCGAGATCGCATCACTGCACTCCAGCCTGGGCGACAGAGTCAGACTGTCACCCTCAGAATTTCTAATTCAGTAGATCTGTGTTATCCCAAGAATATTCATTTCTAGTTTTCAGGTAATATTGATATTCCTGGTGTGGAGACCACAGTTAGAGAACAGGCCAAAAAATAAGTAAGTCTGAGATAAGTTTAGAATTTATCAAGAAAAGAAGCGATTTGGACCTAAACCTTGCCAATCTTTAAGGAAACTGTGGTACATATACATCATAGAATACTCTGCACCATAAAAAAAGAATGAGATCGGTCGGGCGCGGTGGCTCACGCCTGTAATCCCAGCACTTTGGGAGGCCAAGGCAGGCAGATCATGAGGTCAGGAGATCAAGACCATGCTGGCTAACACGGTGAAACCCCATCTCTGCTAAAATACAAAAAAATTAGCCGGACATGGTGGCTAGTCCCAGCTACTCGGGAGGCTGAGGCAGGAGAATGACATGGACCTGGGAGGCGGAGCTTGCAATGAGCCGAGACTGCCCCACTGCACTCCAGCCTGGGTGACAGAGCCAGACTGTCTCAAAAAAAAAAATAAAATAAAATAAAAACAAAACAGAATGAGATCATGTGTTTTGCTGCAACATGGAAACTTGGATGGAGGCATAGGCCATTATCCTTAGCAATCTAACACAGGAACAGAAAGCCAAATACTGCATGTTCACACTTAAAAGTATGAGCTAAATGATGAGAACACATGGACACATAGAGGGGAATAACATACACTGGGAGCCTATTGGAGGGGGCAGGGTGGGAGGAGGGAGAATATCAGGAAAAATAAATAATAAGTACTAGGCTTAATACTTGGGTGATGAAATAATCTGTATAACAAACCCCCATGACACAAATTTACTGATGTAACAAACCTGCACATGTACCCCCAAACATAAAATAAAAGTGGAAAAAAAAGAAGCTCTTAACTCTTCACAGGAGTAATACCAGGAGCTTAGTTTTGGACAGGCCGTTCAATCTGTAAGTCTGGAGTTTGGGAGAGAAGTCGAGACTTGAGATATTGAGAGTTGTCAGCTTATAGATGGAATTTATAATCATGAAAAATGAGAAACAGATGTGCAAAATGGTTAGTAATATGAAAATAGAAAGGTGAAATAAAGATTGAGGGCAAAGAAAGAATGATATTTAAGTAATTCTTGATTGATAAATGTATTAATAGCTATTCTTTTGTTGTAATAGATTTGTAGAGGCTCAAAGCAGAAAGTTTTCTTCTCTATTTCTTCTCCTCCTCCTCAACGTGAAGTATCTGAGACTGAGATATTAACTAACATGACCATTCTTCCACAGCTGCTATGACATGCTATAGTTGGCTCTCCATACCTATGGGCTCTGCATCCACAGATTCAAGCAACAGTATATCAAAAATATTTGGAAAACAAAATAACAGCAATTTAAAAAATACAAATAGCAAATACAGTATAACTATTTACCTAGCATTTACATGGTATTAGGTATTATAAATAATCTAGAGATAAATTAAATTATACCAGAAGATGTGTATGGGTTATATACAATTACTGTGTCATTTTATTTCAGGGTCATGAGCATGCATGGATTTCGGTGTCTGAGGGAAGTCCTGGAACTAATCCCCTGTGGATACCGAGGGATGACTATTTCCAAAATGGCGGCAACATTATCTCCCATTCTAAGTGCCATTCTGAATTGTGACTTTGATATCTCCCTCATTAAGAGATGGGTCTTTTCTTTTCTTCCCTAAAATCTGAGCAGGCTTATGACTTGCTTGAAACCAACAAAAGGCAGTGAATGTAATACTTAGTGACTTTCCAAGTTAGGTCAGAAAATGTGTTGCAATTTTGACTTTATTTGGTGAAATACTCCTCCTAAAACCAAGAGTCTCAATATTGAAGCCTGGCCATGGTAAGGCTGCCGTACTGTAAGGAAACCCAAATCAGCCCATATAAAAAGATTGCATGCAGAAGCTCTGAGACTACATTAAGAGAGAGAGAGGCCTGGCCAGCATCCACACACACTAGATATCTGCTCTTCAACCCTAGCAATCGTATCATCGAAAATGCACGAGCAATCCCAACCTTTGTCTGGTCAAGCCTTTTCTGGATTTCTGACACACAGAAACTTTAAGAAATAATAGAGTGCTATTGTTTTAAGCCACTGAGTTTGGGGGTGTTCATTCTAATTTGGTTAATTTTTAAACCTGCTTGATCGCCAAAAATATTTTTGGTGGAAGGGGAGTAATATAACATCCTTAACATAACTTGAAATTTGCATTCCACTAGGAAAACATTTTGGAAAATATCACCCTATATTCACCACGTAAATTTTGGTTAGTAATTTGGTTTCCCAAAGACCAATTTCTACATGAGAGAGGATTGTACCACAGTCAGCATATATATTCATGACTCGGTACAAGCGGGTAAATTGACATTCTCACTTATCAATCATGCTTAAGTTTGATTAGCATGATTAGTTCCCAGAGCCTCCTCACTTGGAACAAAAATATCAAGTCCTTAATGAAGAAGTCTGGCCTCCATGCCCCGCGTGGATGGTGACCCTTCAATGGAATTAAGTAGAATTTCTATTGATCTAGAGAGCATACCTAATTTATTTATGTGACTTTTCTATCTCAGACAAGCCTTCTACTCCAGAAAAATAAAAGATCAGGATCTGTCAAGTATTATTAGAAGATATTTTGCCATTTGTACTTACCAAACTGTTAACTAGAAACTCCAAAATTTCAAGAGAAGTTTTCACAAGAGTCTTCCTTCGATTCTGGGTACCAACGATGCTGTTTGGCATCTAGGGAGTCAGAGGTTGAAAAGAGAGAACTCATCTTACTTCTGCATTAAGTTGTGAATGTCTTTTGCTACTTCAAGAATAACAGGTTTTGGAAATTTCTGAGAAGAGCCCCTTTGGCTCTCACAATGAGATTTCTCATAATAGGCAACATCAAAGCAATAATGCAGACTGAAGAGAAACCGAAGAGACAAGGCTTTAGAGAAATGTTCTCTATTCAAGTAAAAGTCTACTTACAGAAACAGATACCAAGGAAGGAGTCTGTCTTTTCCTTCCAGGGTCACTCATCCATACACATAGTTTTATTTAAGATGTATAAGCTAGCTATTCCCATATTTCTATTTCTAGTACAGACTTCACATTTGAACTACAAATGATATGTATAACTGTCTACAAAACTTCTTGATTTGGATCTCTCACAAGTACTTCAATATCAACATATTCAAAACTTAAAACATGGATGAATCCTTAAATCTCACTCTCCTTCAATTTCCATATCTCAATGAATGGTACTATCATCCAGATAGTAGTCAATCTTTTCCCTCATTCTCATATTTCATCTAATATTATTACCAATCTATTTGATCTACTTAACATTCGTACCATCGGCTAAATTATTCCCCTTTCCATTGTCACCATTGAGCACAGGCTACAACAACTCTTGCTTGAACTACTGTAGTGATCAGGATTCTGTATTTCAGGCAAAACAAATCAACTCTGGGTAATTTATTCAGAAAAATCACATAAAGATATTGAGTAGGTCACTGATGACTGGAGAACACTGGTGAGGTCATTTTAGGAGAAAAAAAAAAAAAAGAAAAAAGAAAAAAACATGGGAAGTAAGACTGCAGATAACAAAGCCTTCAGGGTTACAGTTCAGTTTGGGAGCATTTGATGGCCAAGATTGGAAAATAAGATTGGGAAATTCCCAGCCATCAGGGAATGGACATATCTGACTCACTTTGGCTTTGGATTCACCTAATGGTAGTCTCATACAGCTTAGAAGCAGATCTTGATCTTGGGCTGACAAAAGCCATATTATTCTCATAAACATCAACTTAGTTTCTATGGTAGATTAAAGGTAACCTCACATTCTTTGCATCTTCTTTCCCCTTGAGAACTGAAACAAGACAAGGAAGCCCACTCTCACCACTTCTATTCAATAAAATACTGGAGTGCTAGACAGAGCAATTAGGCAAGAGAAAGATATAAAAGCATCCAAATAGAAAAAAAAAAAAAGTCAAACTATCTCTCTCCATGGATGATACAATTCTATATTTAGAAAACCCTAAATACTCCACCAGAAGGCTCCTGGAACTGGTAAAGGACTTTAGCAAAGCTTCAGGATAAAAATCGATGTACATAAATCAGTAGCATTTAGTAGCATTTCTATATACCAATAACACTGAAGCTGAGAGCCAAATCGAGAACACAATTCCATTTACAATAGCCACAGAAAAAGGAAAATATCTAAGAATACATCTAACCAAGGAGATGAAAGATCTGTACAAGGAGAACTACAAAGCACTGCCAAAGAAAATCATATATGACACAAACAAATGGAAAAACATTCCATGCTCACAGATAGGAAGAATCAATGTTGTTAAAATGGTCAATAATGCCCAAAGCAATCTACAAATTCAATACTATTCCTATCAAACTAACAACATCATTTTTCACAGAATTGGCAAACACTGTTCTAAAAATAACATGAAACCAAAGAAGAGCCAAAAGCAATCCTAAGAAAAAAGAAAAAAGCCAGAGGCATCACATTACTTGACTTCAAACTATAAGGTTACAGTAACCAAAACAGCATGGCACTGATACAAACACAGACACATAGGCCAATGCAATAGAATAGAGAACCTGTAAATAAAGTCACACACCTACAGTAATCTAATCTTTGACAAAATTGACAAAAATAAGCAAGGGGAAAGGACTCTCTATTCAATAAATGTTGCTGGGATTACTGGCTAGTCATATGTAGAAGAATAAAACTGGTTCTCTATCTTTAACCATAGAAAACATTAACTCAAGATGGATTGAATAAATGTAAGATGTCAAACTATAAGAATCCTAGAAGAAAACCCAGGAAACATTATTCGGAACATTAGCCTTGGGAAAGAATTTACGACTAAGTCCTCAAAGGCAATTGCAACAACAACAAAAAAAAATTGACAAATGGAACTAATTAAACTAGAAAGCTTCTGCACAGTAAGAGAAACTATCAACAGAATAAACAGACAACCTACAGAATGGGGGGAAACACGTGCAAACTAGAAATCTGACTAAGGTCCAGATCTATAAGGAATTTAAGCTATTGAAAAAGCAAAAAATGACTAACCTTGTTTAAAACAATGGGCAAAAGACATGAACAGACACTTCTCAAAAGAAAACATAAAAGTGGCCAACAAACTTATTTTAAAAAGCTCCTCATCACTAATCATTAAAGAAATGCAAATCAAAACCACAATGAGATACCATCTCACACTAGTCAGAGTGGCTATTACTAAAAACTCAAAATACAATAGATTTTGGCAAGGTTGCAATGAAAAAGGAATGCTAAACACTCCTGGTGGGAATGTAAATTAGCTCAGCTATTGTGGGAAGCAGTTTGGCGATTTCTCAAAAAACTTATAACAACTATCATTTAACCCAGCAATTCCATTACTGGGTATATATCCAAAAGAAAACAAATCATTCTACCAAAAAGATAACATGCATTTGCATGTTCATCGCAGAACCATTCACAATAGCACAGACATGGAATCAACCTAGGTGTCCATCAGTGGTGGATTGGATAAAGAAAATGTGGTACATATACACAATGGAATATTACGTAGCTACAGAAAAGAATAAAACCATGTCCTTTGCAGCAGCATGGATGCAGCTGGAGGCCATGATCCTAAGCAAATTAACCCAGGAACAGAAAACCAAATACTGTTTGTTCTCATTTACAAGTAGGAGTTAAACATTGGGTACTCATAGACATAAAGATGGGAGCAGTAGACACTGGGGACTACTAGATGAGTAAGGGAGAAAATACAATAAGTGTTGAAAAACTATTGGGGACTATTCTCAGTATCTGTGTGATGGGATCATTTATAACTCAAACCTCAGCATCATGCATATACCCAGGTAACAAACTGCACATGTAAGGCATGAATCTAAAATAAAGTTGAGAAAGAAAAAGATTAAATTAAATTAAAAATTAAAGATTATTTTCTTCTTTTCCTTTAGAGGTGTGTGGTCTAAATCCTCTTCCCATGAATCTAGGTTGGCTTCTCTGAGTGCTTTAATTCATGTTTTGCAATTTCTAGACTCAAGTTTTTAAAAACTGGACTTATTTACTTACTGTTTTTTGGAGCATTCACTCTTAGAACCTCAAGGCTAGCATCCTGTTAGAAGTCCAAGCTATATGGAAAGGCACTGAAAGATAAGATGTCCTCTAGGGAAGAGGAAAATATCAAAAGATTGATAGGTGAATGGATGAATGGATGGATAGACAGATAACCAAGCCAGCAGATATGTAATATCTTGGAAGGAGATCTTCCAGCCCCAGCTACTCCAACTACCACCATGTAAATCAGAGAACCGCCCAGCTGAACAGTCTCCTTGCATCATTTATCCTTGAGTTTCTTCTGTCTTCTGTACTGTAGCCAGAGTTATTGTCTTAAAATATATTTATATCATATTACAATGGTTAGCACTTTTCAATAGCTTCTCAACGCTTTCAGTATCAAAATCAAAATCTGCAAACATTATCTTCAATGTCCTGAATGATAAATCCCCACTATCTGCCCCACTCTTTGACCTTCAGTGACATTTATTAAGTTCCTCCAAAATGCTATACTTTAGCTCAGAATCTTCATATCTGCTATCCCCTCTACTGGAAGCCCTTCTTCCATTTATTGAGCTTTTCTCTAGTTAACTCGTACTCATTTTTCAGTTTCGACTATCAGTTTTTCATGAAAACCTTCCTGTGTTCCCCAGGCTAGATCTGTCTCCCATAGCTCCTATATTTCTCCAACAGAGCAATCACATATTAATTAAATAACCCATCATGAAAAATATATTATCATTTATCCATTATTTTTGCTAGAAATGAAAGATGTAAAAGATCAAGGACTGTACATCTTGTTTTTCATTATATTCATATTGCCTTGCACCATTATTTGCACATGATAGACATGCAATAAATATACTTCTCAGACTTCAAACGTGCAGATGAATCACCTGGAGGTCTTGTTAAAACACAGATTTTGACTCAGTAGGTCTGGAATGGGGTCTCAGAATCAAGTCTCTGTTTCTAACAAGCTCCTAGGTGATGCCATTGTTGTTGGTTCTGTGGACCACTCTGAATAGCAGGGCATAATTAAGTCCTGTGGGTAACATGGAGTAACCAATTGGGATTAGTTAATATTTTAAACTTGTGCTATCATTTTAATTTGGTTCAATTAATTTCAACAAACAATTATTGAGCCAGCTATTTCCCAGGATAGGTTAAACATGAATAAGATATGGTCAGTGCACTCAAAAGATTACAGTGTAATGGGCATAACTAAAATATAAACAAATCAATGTGGAAAATGTGCTATAATAAAAGTAGACCATAAAGATGTATTTGGGCATGAAAGAGAAAGTTCTCAACTCAAATTGGGGAGCTCAAATTAGAAACTCATTGGTAATTTACCACAACTGTAAACCACTGTGCTGTTTCGTTTTGTTTTGTTATCCTATGTATGTCCACCTGAATGGAGTTATTAGAAAATTAATGACTTCAATAATTAGTCTGACTTCCATATTTCATTTTCAGAATGAGCTATGAAACACTTTAGTCCTCTTGTGTACTATGGGAAGCATGTTTGTTTGTTGTCTTTTACTTCTTTCTGATGTCTGTTTATCTCTTTCATTTTCTGGATCAAGTTGCTGTACAATCTGTCATTTCTATCTTCAACTTGGTAAATCCTTTCCAGTCTTTATAGTTAGATTTGAATTAGAAAACAAGATATGCTAGAAAAAGCAATAAGAGAGTGATGAAGATGGGCAGAGACTTGGGTGGAGCCCTTGATTCAGTAGTTTGGTCTTTCAAGGAGAAATAATTATCTCTCTTCTTGCTTGGATGTTTACCCAATGGAATGAAGCTTTTTTAAAATTAGAGGCTGAGTTTCCCTCATTCAAAAGTTGGGGTACAAAACCACATTTCAATGTTTGTGTCTACCTTTAGCTTTATTGCACTTACAATCCCCTGGGCTTCTCTAGGGAATAATTATCATTCTTTTAAGTTCTTCATTTTCCAGCATAAAACCTTCTTTAACCACTTTTAAAACATTTCTCCTGAGAGGAAGCTAATTAGATACACCCTTCTGGTTATTACTTAATCATTATTTTTGGAGCACCCGAAGTGTTCTAAGTATAAGCAATTTCTAGCACCAAATCCTTATTCAGAGATTAGTTGTTTCTTAATTTGGGCCCTTGAAACCACGTTGCTTATCCCATTTATTAATATTTATTAGCACCCGCAAAGGGCAAGGTGCTCATCTTTTTCTAGAACATAGAATCACTATAGTTCCTGTCCTCTGAGGGCTCTCCGTGCCTTGCCTCATCTCGCTTTTCCAGTCAAGCCAACGTGTTACTTCAGAATAATCTCTTTGACCCAAGTTTATATGAAATACTTCCCTCTCCTATCACAAGCATCTACTAGATTTTTGTTGCCCATGAATGAAATTTAAATTCATTTGCATTTCAAGCATTTATTTAATTTTTTCCTGCTATTTCTGCAACAGTGAAGCCATTTCCTAAAATTCATGCTTTCTCAGAATGTCTGCTACTTAAATGAGAAGCAAAAAGAGGGAAAGATACCTTCAGGCTTGGATTTTTGTGTCTACTCATATCCCTCTGGATAGAAATCCACTTTCTCTAAAGTTGTGATGGCAGCTATTTAGCTTAGGAGTCAGTGTTGACATGTTTTAAGCAAGATGTGTGTCTTAGGAAAGCAACATGCCTCTGTTCAGAAGAATCAGCACATTTTCACCTTCTACTTTCCAAAATGCAGCCACAGCACTCAGCTCTAAGTGTCTCCTGTGTTCAGGAAGGTAGAGAGAATAGTTGCTCCAGCTAGGAATGTAGATCATATTCTCAGAGGTTGCATATTATTACAATTACTTTTTTCCAGTTTATGTTTTTATTTCAGTGATAATACATACATAATTCTGAATGATCTGCCTGCCAACCTTATAACTAGGTCCTGCCCATAGGATGCCAGTACCAGTTATGATTTATGTTGATGAATACATTGGTGCCCATTGCTTTCAAAAGGATAGAATTTAATTTTAAGCTTACGGTGCTAAATAAGTACTGCCATTACAATTAATGCTGGGTGGCTAACTGATGTGCATGTACATTCTTAAAGATGAAAGACTTATCCAACTTGAGCAACCTTGGTTAATGAAAGGCATGGACTCTGAGAAAGACACTCCTGTATTCTAATTCAAGTTCTGGCAATTTACTAGTACATTGGCTTTTTTGAAAATCTCTTAGCATTTGTGAACTTCAGTTTCCTCACCTATGAAATGAGGTTTACAAAAGAGCTACAAAGACTATAGGAGTGCAGTGAAGATTCAGATAATGCATGGGTGCTTATCTGGTGCATAACAGGTATTTAGGAAGTGATAGCTACAATTATTATTATATTTTGTCCTGTGAATCAATTTAAGTTCAGCACCTTCTGCCTTAATTTTTTTCCCTCTGAAGGGGGGGGGGGGAGATGCTTAAACTCATGGGCATAATTTTTGATATAGAACTGACTCCGGTGAGTATCATAAAGCTACTGGCCATATATCTTGTTTAACATAGTGTACTATTTACTTTCAATATAGGTCTCCATTATTATTATTACTTGAATACTGTGACAACTGTTACCCCTATTAATGCTTCTGGAGATTTCTGAAAGTAGTAGGAATATAGAAACCCAATGGAAGAATGAAAACCACAGAAATCAAGAATAGTTACCTACTGAGTGAAGAATGAGTGGTACTCACACTGTTTCACTGTATTTATCTCACTATTACATTCTGTGTCGTCCTAAACTAGCTCTCTCATTCACACAGGCAGCAAGAAATTCTTCACTGGGCCTAATAAAATAAAAGACAAAATTGCAGGGGAAAGATATATCAAGACAGTAATCTATTGGTTTAGATAGATCAAATGCCTGACTATATTGTTTATGGGAAATAAGGGTTATCCCTACTCCTCACACTTTGCTATTTTCTAAAATGGATCCACTTTGAGATGTGATTTTTCCCTCAAGTTAGTCCAATTGGATTCCATCTATCATAATTGTGATGAATACCAAGTGATTTGTTTCATTACGTTTTTTAATGGCTGTAGTGGGAAGGTTGGCGCTATTACATGAAAAGCTGTGGTTGTGTTGTTGTGAAGCTTCCAAGGATAGAATTTTCTCTTCACTCTTTGTTTTTGCAATATGCTCTCTTGCTCCAATAGGGATGCACACTGAGTTTTAAATCCTTTTCTGCTTGACTTGAGGGAATTTTCTTTTTTATCTGTATGTCATTGAAAAGTCCAGTATGCAGGCACTTTCCAGCCAGCCAGGACATGAAAATGGCATAAGCAATATAAGAGCTGGAACTGGTGTAAAAAATTACCATTCCTGATAGATAACAATGGAGCAAACACATTTTAAAAAGTAACATACACATCTGAAAAATGACTACAATTCTCATGAACCTCTTTATTTGGTCCAATACCAACTTTTATATCTGACGGTCTCTTTTATAAATCAGTAAAAAGCTGAGTGGAGCTGGCCTCGGAGAAGACAAGATGCATAGGATCTTGTAAAGTATTTGTATGATATATTCATGAAGGGGCTAAGGCTGCCTTATGTCTTTCATGCCAAGCATAATCTTAAACAAGTTTCGACCTTAACTTAAAGATATTTTAATGTATACATTTGACTCACAAACTCAAGCTCATATTAAATTCAAAAGAAAGCCCCTCAAAGCTCAGTTTCTAAAACACATCAAGTAAGATTTTATACATTTCTTAATTAATCCAGATGTCATCAAAGGTAATTCTTAATTAGCTGACTGTCTACCCTTGAATCAATGACAATGGTGGTTACCAACAGCGGGAGAACAAGACAGGCCTTGTTACCTCTGGGTCATTTTAAAGGTGATTTTAATATTCTCAGTAACTTTCATTCCTAAGAGTAGAATCCTGCTGTAACTCAGTCATTGGAAAACTGCGACCTTTCTGAATACAGCTTAATTGTAATTACTTCCCTAGTAGTTTTAATTTTTTAACTAACCTACAAGCATACCCAAAAGTTGCTAACAAATATTTACCAGAAATTCAAGAATGAAGAAAATTTACTTGAATCATTTTGAATTTAATAGTCTTTGTTATCCTAAAGCCTACAGTGCTTTCCTATGGATTATTTCATCTGTGTTAACACCGTCTTTGGAAAACTTGTAAGAATACTGGTCTTGCCCTGGTTTTAGAAAGGGGAGAGAGGATACAAAGTGGGTGACTAACTGAAGCCTATGCAATATCAGGACATAGACCCCACACTTTCAGCCTGTTCTGTACCCTTAGACTGCCCATGATAAATGTGCCTGGTGGGCATCTCTCTTCCTTTGAAAAAAACATGCATATTCATGTGTTTGAAGTCAGCCAAGACTATTGACATGGACTACAATGTGTTGAAAAGAAGGGGCAGCTAAAAAGAATGATAAAGGCACTTGAAAGAAAAAACGTAATAATTGAAATGTCTTCTATCTTAAGAGAGAGAGAAAGAGAGAGAGAGAGAGAGAATAGATGGACCATATATGAAGCAAATAAAACAAGAAAATAAACATAAAATGAAAAATGCAATTGATTTTGTATCTTCAAGTGCTTCACTTACAGGATGGGAGAACACACAATGTAGCTTGTTTGGGTTTAGTCCACCTAATATATTCTACAGAGTAATTTATTTTCAGAAAAAGCCTCACTGCAGTGCTCCTATTATGATAATGGGAATTTATGCACATGAGTATTTGTGATCACATCACAGAGCAGTTTTTGGAAGAACTATGAGGAAAGGGAAAATTAACATTATAAAAATAGAGATGAAAGCTTAAAAAAAAAAAACCTCAATCTATCACTCAATCTATCTACACACACACACACACACACACACACACACACACACACAATTCCATGGTGAATTATCTTATTTGGGCTGAGTGCTTCTCCAGTGAAGTACAAAACTTGTGAGTAAAAAGCAGCATAATGCATCGAATGCTTGCATGGATTTGTTGATGAGAAGGTTGCTGCCCCTGAGATTGGAAAACATAGTTCCAGCAGCCCCAGACCTCTCTGACCACATTCACTTTGCTTACTCAGGAGCAGACAATGACTGGCAGGGAGTTAGGGGGAGGGGATGAATCAAAGCCCCTCTAACTCCTTGTCTCTCTGCTAGAATTGCTGTCAGCCTGGTGAGCTGACATCAAGTAGAGGATCAATCCAGTAGACACAAGATGAAAATGTAAACAGGGATAAGCCCTCTGTGTGCTCTCTCCCTCTCCTCTCTCTCTTTCTTCCATCTTTTTCTCTCTATCTTTTTATACAAAATCCAGACATTTCAGAGGGTAGGTGTTTTTTCCTGTCATGAATGAAGAAATGCTCAGCACTCAGTCACTTAACAGTGGGATCATCTTTACAGTCACATAGCTTTTAGTAAATTGTGTATGGCGATTTCAAGATTGTGTTATAGAGTGTGCCAATATCACTACACATAGTAGATCACTCCAAATACGAATACCTGTGGGGAAAATTATGGCAAAGTCACAGCTTGAGTACATTATTGAAAATAAAGCTTATTGAAGTTGCTGAACTAATAGGTCCAGGCACCAAAGTTCATGGGCACAAGTCAGCTGTCACTGAGTAGGCTAAGGGAGACATAATATTCTAGTCATTTCTCTAGTGGAAGGAACATTAGCTTATTCTCTCCCTTAATTGATATTCTGCAACTGAATCAAGCACTGCTGATTGCTGACCAGCTCACACATTCCCCATATGTCTCCAGATTGCTAAACTCAGAAATGTGAGACTGCATCGCTGAGTTAGTTTGAGGACAGCCAGCCTCAGGAGTGGTTGCTGGACCATTTGTTCCTATAAAAAACAGATGAAAATCAGGGTATGGAAAAATGTGCCTTTTCACAATGTTCTGTTAAACCTATTGGCTCATATTTGGGACACAACTAAAGAATTAAAACCGATTTTACTAGATAAACATATTTACAAAGTTTAAGTTTGCCATATCAGATGAAATATACTGTGCAAGAATTTTCTTTTCTTTTTCTATTTCTGTCCCTTGGTATAAATTCCTGTACTTATTTTCTTACAAGTAGTGAAACAAATTATGGACATAGTTAGCAAAGTTAACCATATGTTAAAATAACTTACTTGTTTTAGGTATCAATTGTTTATTAAAAATTAAGTTGCTAAAGGTAAAAAAACATAGTGCAGAATATCCTATTATCACCATCTTGGAGTCAAGAGCTAAAATTGTAACTTCTTCAACCACAAATAAAGATATGTTATTTTTTTGTTTTATCTTAGGAAAAACTATTAAATATTACTATAATACCAAAAACAACCTAAAATGCAAATTATTAATTTAAGGCAATATAAGTGTATATTCCCATGTGCTCTTTTAACATATTAATTGTCCCAAAAACCATATAGCACAGAGTAGTTTTAATTTACATTTTATAGATGAAAAAGCAGAGATTTTAAAAGAGGTCAGTATCTTGATCACTGTCTCACAGCACATCTGAGGAAGACTTGGGTCTTGAACTCAGGCAGGGAGTCTTATATCAGAGCTCAAGTCTTAACTTTCTGTTACATCGATCCTTTAGTAACATTATATATATTCTAATCATTGAATTTGGTCATATGTTCCATGTATTTTCACCATCAGAAATGCTTATTTAAAAAGGATAATAAGGCCAGGCGTGGTGGCTCACACCTGTGATCCCAAAGCTTTGGGAAGCTGAGGCAGGAGAACCCCTACAGGTCAGGAATTCAAGACTAGCCTGGACAACATACCAAGACACTATTGCTACAACAAATTTTTAAAAGTTAAAAATTCGCCGGTGCACACCTGTAGTCCAAGCTACTCGGGAGGCTGAGGTGGGGGGATCTCCTGAGCCCAGTAGTTTGAGGTTACAGTGAGCTATGATTGTGTTATTGCACTCCAGCCTGAGCAACAGAACCTGACCTTGTCTCTAAAAATAAATAAATAAACACACAAATAAATAATATAATAGGAGAATGGGTATAATATTTTAAACTCTTAAATGTTTTAAAATGGACTGTACCTGAACTTGCTGTTGCAACAAATTGAAAAGTAACATCTATAAAATATATTTATCATGACCAGTCTAACCAACATGGAAAAACCCTGTCTCTACTAAAAATACAGAATTAGCTGGGTGTGGTGGTGCACGCCTGTAATCCCAGCTACTCGGGAAGCTGAGGCAGGAGAATCCCTTGAACCTGGGAGGCGGAGGGTGCAGTGAGCCAAGATCGCATCATTGCACTCCAGCCTGGGCAACAAGAACAAAACTCAGTCTCAAAAAAAACACAAAAAACAAAAACAAACAAATATACATATGTGTGTGTGTGTGTATATATATATATTCACTATGTATACACATATATATATATATAGTGAAAAAGAGACACACTGTTTTATTAACCTAATTTTTCTTATTTAAAAAAAGCCAGATGATTCTAGATTGGTCATTATAATTAGGAGTGTCACTTGTGTTTACATGGTTACTAAGTATAAATCATGGTAAACTGCTGATGACTTCCAAGTAGCTAAGATATGATGGATCATGGTGTGACTAGCTTTGAGATCTAGGTTTTTGTTTGGGAATACTTCAGAAATAAAGAATATGGCTTTCCCATAGGAGTTATAACATCTCTTTGATTTAATGAGTTGGCATTATTTGCATTATGCTCTCAGAGAAAGAATTCTCTTGTTTCATTCATCTAGAGAAAACAATAATATTCTTGCTATTTTCAGTAGTGAATAAAATCATCATTTTCCTCATGGGAACCATTTGGTGAATACTGAAAATAATTTCTCAGCAAAATATGATTCATTAAGGCAATCTTAAAATAAAGATGAAAACAAACAAGAAAGCAAAAGAGATCTTATATAATTACATAATCTCAGTATATAATCATACACAACATTAACCTCTGCTTCTTATTAAAATCAACAAGAAAGAGCTTCTACATTCATGGTGTCCCCAGAAAACAAAATAAATTGTTCTAAAATATTTTGAAGGAATTCAAGAGATTCAAATTCCTTCATGTAGTTTTTAGTCTTGCCCTGTTCTTGCCGTCATTCCCCTTCACCATGATGAGATGGGGGTCATGAGACTCACTCACTTGTTTCACAAAGTGGCGTTTGAACAGAGCTATCACTTACTGCATGTTTGCTCTGCGTCTTAAAGAAATAAAGCAGAGAAATGAGTAATGTTTTATTACCACCAGAATCTACCGAGAAGCAAATAATATTCTCAGGTCTAGAATGAAATCTTACTGAGTGTTGGTGAAGAAAAAAAAAAGTAAATGTCAGAAAAAAGAGATTTCCAGAATTTTCTTATTAGGCAGACAGCTGAAACAGAGTCAAAGAAAGTGATTCCAAAGTGCTGCTTTATATGAAGAACTCCCATTCTACTCATCATTTAAACAGGTAGTACACAATTCTATCCCTTCTAGCAATGGTAAAGTTAGGACTATGAATCCTTGACTCATTATTTCATTCCCATGAATCCTTGATTTATTATTTCATTCCTAATAAATGCACCCTCCAACTTACAAATTGGTTTTGTTACAAAAATTCATTTGTTACGTGGTGATGTGGGATCCCAAATGCCCTTTCCCAAAGAATCAATGTTACAAATCATTGTTGGTTTTAAGGCTGGTACACCTACACCTGTTTAAAAAAAAAAAAATGTTCTTCAGCTGTACTAGTGTGGACTGCTGGGGACTTGGAATGGAGATCTCTGAAGTCTGAGAACTCGGATAGGGATAACTCATTTTGCACAGGAAGAGGAAAGAGCAAGAGACTTTCTTGCCCTTTTCTTGGGCACAAGGTAGCTCACAGATATGGTGACCACAGGTTCTGAATTTAACAATGGGGACATGGCCCAAAAAGATTTTTTTTCTATGACAAAAATAAAATTGAAAAATAAAAACTTTTCCTCCCAGAATATTCTTCTGATATAAGGTGATAGTTTGAGAAATCAGTACTATCAATGCAGATTTAAATCCAGTAGATTTAGATGCTTTATACTCATAGCATTTTGAAGAGAGAAAGTTGGTTGGTTTTTGTTCATTTTGATTTGTTTTGAAAGCCCAAAAATAAGCAGGAACCAGGAGGCTGTTACAGTTGACCAGGAGAGAGACGATGGGGCCTGAAATAAAGTCAAGCCAGAGGGGACAGAGAAGAAAAAGCAGAGCAATTTAAGATAGATTCTAAGAGGTGAAAATATCAAAACTTGTTTTTTTGGCATTAGTGAGAAGGAGGAGGTTGTAAGCCCCAGGAAGGCAATTGGGTGGAAGGACTGGGAAAAGGAAGGTGGAGATGGATCAAGATCAGTGATGAACAAAAAGGAACCAACGTGCAGAAAAGAAAGTGAGCCTGCTCTTGGTCAGTTCTCTCAGGCCATTCTTACTTTACACAGCTCTCGTCTTTTCTACACTTTGAACTTTACTGATTATCTGAAAAGCACTACGATTTTAATGTGCAATCCATGAGAGTAGCACATAGTTTAATTGGGAGAGGAGCCATTACAGAGGACCTATAAAAATGCCAGGTAGTATGCTGGATTTTTCTTCTTGCTTTTCTTTTGATCTCCACAACCATCTTATGAAAGAATTGTAGTTCTTTTATTATAAATGTGATAACAGAAAATCAGAAAGGTAAGGTGACTTGCTCAAGCTGGTATTGAAGACAGGTCTTCATGACACTAGCATCAGTATTTTTTGAATCACTTTATCTTATTACCTTGTGTGTCCATGAGTCACGTCTCAATTTAATTCAATTCAGTCAATTCAGTTGTAAATTCAAAAAGTGTATGATGAATACCTGGGATATGCTAGATACTCTCCTTGAAACTAGTAATATGGAGAACAAAGACCTAGGCCCTGCCCGTAAGAAACTGTCAATTGTGAAGTAGCCTTCTAGAAATTTGAAAGCAAGAAGACCACTCCTGGGAAAGAATCACAAATGATTAAAAAAAAAAAAAAAAAAAAAAAAAAAGGAGAGAAACTAGATCTTGTGACCAAAGGGGAGCAGAGTTTCCAGGAGAGACACCCAGAAACACTTGCTGGGCCATTATAGGGCCCATGCTTCATTAAAGCCCTCGGACAAAGGCAGTGCTACATTGGTAATGGTTGTCTAGCGTACTGAAAGAATGTGGACATTGAAATGTAGGTGATCTGGGTTTGAATTTTAGCTTAATTAATCATTAATAGTGTGACTGTGGACCATTTAGTTTTATGTGCGAAATGGGTATAACATTGTGAGAATTAGACATGGCTTATGCAAGTAAAAAGTCAACAGGGTGCTTAGCTTATGATAAATACTCAGTTTTAGCTATTATTAGTATATTTAGTATTTTTATTTATTTTTAATTTTAATTTTTCTGGTTATATAATAATTCATGCATTTATGGGGTATGTGTGATTTTTTTTTTTTTTTTTTTTTTTTTGAGATAGATTTTCACTCTTGTCACCCAGGCTGGAGTGCAATGGCACGATCTCAGCTCACTGCAACCTTCACCTCTCAGATTCAAGAGATTCTCCTGCCTTAGCCTCCTGAGTAGCTGGGATTACAGGCGCCTGCCACCATGTCCAGCTAACTTTTATATATTTTTTTAGTAGAGACAGGGTTTCACCATGTTGGCCAGACTAGTCTCAAACTTCTGACCTCAGGTGATCCACCCACCTCAGTCTCCCAAAGTGCTGGGATTACAGGTGTGAGCTACTGTGCCTGGCCACACGTGATGTTTTAATACATGCATACAATATGTAATGATCAAGTCAGGGTAATTGGTATATTTATCACCTTAAGCATTTATCATTTTGTGGGTTGGGAACATTTTAAAACCACCCTTCCAGATATTTGAAATACACACTAAATTATTGTTAACTGTAGTTGCCCTACTTTGCTACTGAACACTAGATCTTATTCCTACTACCTCACTGTACTTATGCACCCATTATTTAACCTTTCTTAATTTCCCATTTCCCACTATCCTTTCTAGCCTCTGGTAACCATCATTTTACTCTCCACCTCCATGAGATCAATATTTTTTAGCTCCCACATATGAGTGAGAACATTCAATATTTGTCTTTTGTGTCTGTTTTGTTTCAATTGACATGATGATCTCCAGTTCCATCCATGTTGTTGACAATGACAGGATTTCATTCTTTTTGTGGCTGAATAACATTCTGTTGTGCATATGTACCACATTTTCTTTATCCATTGATCTGCTGATGGACACTTAGTTTGATTCCATATTTTGGCTATTATGAATAGTGGCTACAACAAACATGGGAGTGCAGATATCTCTTTGATATACTGATTTCCTTTCTTTTGAATAGATACCAGCAATGGGATTGTTGGATCATATGGTAGTTCTAGTTTTCGGTTTTTGAGAAACTTCCATAGTGGTTAGTTATTTTCATAGTGGCGGTAGTACTTTACCTACCCCACTAAGAGTATATGAGCATTCCTCTTTCTCTGTTTCCTCTCTAGCATCCATTATTTTTTGTCTTTCTGGTAATAGCCATTCTATGTTGGGTGATAATATTTTATTGTGGTTGGTTTTTATATGTCTCTGATAATTAGTGACACCGAGTAATTTTCATATACCTATTGACCACTTCTATGTCTTCTTTTGAGAAATGTCTGTTCAGATCTTCTAACCACATTTTAATCAGATTATTTGTTTTGTGCTATTGAGTTGAGTTCTTTCTATATTCTGGTTATGAATCCCTTGTTAGTTGAATAGTTTGTGCATATTTTCTCACATTCTGTAGATTATTTCTTCACTTTTTTAATTGCTGCTTTTGCTGTGCAGAAGCTTTTTAGCTTGATGTGATTTTATTTGTCCATTTTCACGTTGATTGCCTATGCTTTTGAGGTCTTCCTCAAGAAATCTTAGCCCAGTCTAATGTGCTAGGGAATTTCCTCAGTGTTTTCTTCTAGTTTCATAGTTTCAGGTTTTACATTTAAGTCTTTAATCCATTTTGATTTGATTTTCATATATGGCAAGAGATAGAGAAATAGTTTCATTCTTCTGCATAAGAATATCTAGTTTTTCCAGCACAGTTTGTTGAGAAGACAGTTTCTTCCCCAATGTATGTTCTTGACTCCTTTGTCAAAAATGAGTTCACTGTAAACGCATGAATTTATTTCTTGATTTTCTACTCTGTTCCGTTGCCCTATATATTTAGCAGTTTTAGATACCATTCACCCTACTTCTGAATGGAAAATGAGACAACGTATCCATACTGAGGAATCCAACTTATCCGAGATACAGGGTCCAGCCGAAGTTAACAGACAAAAGGAGAAGTCAGAAATTGTCACCTACAATTTAAAAAATCTTAAAGATCAGATGCAAAATTTTGATCAGATAGGTAGTACTTCTTCCACTGATTTATTTAATTGGCTAAATCTTGACCGCAGGGAATCTCTGTTTTGGGGTATTTTTCAAACTTTTGGTATTATCCTCTTGTTAATCATAATGACAATATCTCTTGTCTATCATATTCTCTCAAGAGTCTTTAACACTTGTCATTAGCTACTGATTCACAAGATGCTCCCCATGAGGACTGAACAACAAAAATGACATAAACTCAAATCATCATTTAAAACTATGATTAAAACTGCTTTGCCATCCTTGGATGTCCATAGAAAGACAAACAACACGTGTTAATGAGGAGTAACACTAAATAGTTAACTACACTCACAGTTCAACTGAGAGGATGACCAAAAGTGGGAACTTGTTAAAATAAAATGAAGACAAGGCTTAAGAATCCTCTGAGCAGAGAAAGTCAGTTAAGCCATGGAAGCAACCTCATCCTTGCTTAATTAGAAAATGTAAGTGAAAGTTAATTTAGGCTAATTCTTGTAAATGCCTATATTAAACACACACACACACACACACACACACACACACACACACACACACACACCCCAAACTTAAGCTCAACCGATCAGAAGCTGCCAACTAACTTATATAACTAGAAACTTTCCATCAGGATAGACCAAATAGGGCAACTGTATAACCAATCAACTATTTTCTTTGCTTTATTTCTGTATTCACCCTCTAAATAACTTCCCCTTTAGTTTCCTTAGCAGAGCCCAAAACTACCTTCAGTTTGGTTCTTCCCAACTCATGAATGGCTGTTTGCTCAAATAAACTCTTTAAAATTTTATTATGCCTGAGTTTACCTTTTAACATGTGAAAGAATTCGAGGTGAACTCCATCACCTTTTGAATACACAGAACACAGAACACACTAATTAATGATCTACTTTCTTTCGAGGTTTGTTTGTGATTTCAGTTTTGTTCCTCTAACAGTAATAGGACTATCCTAATTCCTGTGGCAAGCATTTGAACCCCCAGTAACAATGTATGATTTTGTGTTTAGAGGACAGGGATAGTCCCTATGTAGTGTCCAACAGCTCTAGTTAAAACTGTGCCTTCATTAGAACCTAGGCCCAAAATTTTCTTCTCAAGTCACTGGCCCAGACATGGGCAACATTTTTGCTCACTGGTAAGACAGGCTTATTCAAAATCAGGGCTGGAACTCAGCCAATCTACCAGCACAGAAGTGCTGCTGCTCATCACAGCAGAACCTCTTTTGGTAAAAGATCTGTGGAGAATGACTGACAGCCAGATCTAAGCCACTGCTGTACAGTGAACTCAAGAAAAGCAAAGGCAGGCAAAGAAAAAATAGGAATACTCTAAGGTTTCTCAGCTGCTCAACTTCCAACCACCTGGCGTGGGTGGGGGACCATGGAACTGTCTGGGCAGTTTAGTATTCAGCAATCAGAAGTGACTTGGTATTTTACAACAAAACATCTGGGTAGCTGACAAGTCTAAAAGTCCTGGAAATTAAAGAGCTATCGTTATACATGCAAAGTGTTGTACATTGGTTTCTTCTTCCACTCTTATTTGGAGAGCAATCATGATCAGAAACAGCATCCTCAAATACTGAGGGGGGTAAAACTCCGCAAATTGGCTCTGAGGACAACTTTCCTCATGTGTGAGATCTGCCTAACAAATAAAATCTTAAAGCCACTAGATGAAACAATACATCATCAGAACTGCGTCATGTTATATCATCCATGATTTTGTGTTAAATAATTTTGTGAGGAAACAAAGTTTTCCAACAGGGTTTGTAACTAATTTTCAGAAAATGTATCTATATTTTACTAAAAAAGGATAGTATGCTTCTGGTTCAAAACATAAGCAACAGCATATATCAAAGAGCAGATAAAGATATCAAGATTATAGTCTCCATGTAGCTTTAAAATTTTTATCTAGACATATTTAAATGCTAGTCTTGAGATTTGTATTGCATGTGAAATTTCTTCAGTCATCTTGAGGGGCTGTTACACACCTTCCAATCTTCCTGTAATTAAGGCAGTAGTTTTGTTGTCATCTTGTCACAACTCATGAGAAAAACTGTGAAAACTCAAGAGCATATGCAGTAGTAAGTCAGTATTAGACAGCTATATGTAATTTTGCTTTGCGTTTTGAGGCACTTCATTGCACCTGTGAACAGTCAGCTCTTTCATCCCCATTAACTACTTCCCCACTTCCATCCTCTAAAGAGCCTAAAGATTCTTTTTTTTCTTGTTTTCTTAAAGTTTCTAAAAACTATCTTGTTTCACTTGTTTCCAGGATATTTTGTGAACTCAGACGTTGGTGAATAGCAATAAATCAATTGAGTTTTTATTTAGAATTCACTAAAATTAAGACTTTATCCTCTATAAATTTTATAGAATTTTAAATAATATATGTAGTGTAAAATTAAGTTAGAGCTATTCAGATGAATTTGCAAATATTCCATAATATGGCAATCATGCACTGGTAAATTATTTTTTAATATTTTATAATGTTTTGCTAAAAGCAAACTCTGTCACATAAAGAATGATGATGTGTAATACCAAACAATAAATGACAAGCCTGTATCTTTATTATTTGATGGGTATAGACAGAACCATCTACACAATAGAAAGTTTTTACTTGGCTCATGTTACTTCCAAATATCGAAAGCATGTTCTAAGTTTCTAGAGATTAAATAATGACCAATAACTTAATGTGAAATCAGAAGATTCTTCAAGGAGAGTACCAAGGATTTAAAATTTATTTGGTTTTATTAAAATTTGGAGCACAGATCTGCTATGAACACGACAGTGCACATAGCTGGAGAACAGATTTATAAGTGGAAGTGTTGGTAGGCAGAGAATGACATTAAATTCTCAAATACAAGAAACCTGACAATGACTTCACAAATATAAAATCGGTCATGATTTACGAGAGCACTATGGCTTAAAAAGACCCAAGAACTAACCAGGAGTCAGTAATGCCCGCAGGTAACTGATTATTGGTCTTGAAGATGCATAAATAAGAACACAACATTAAAGACTCTGCAAAGTGACTTCCTATATCCAACATGGACTAAGCCCTTAAAATCTATCATTTTATCTGCTTTTGAACTCCATATTTTAATCAATTGATAAAGGCATAGAGGAGAAAAATGGAAATAATGAAAGAGCTAAAAATGGATGGTAATAAGATAATGCAAAATTACTGGGGTTATTTAGTCTGCATAAGAAATGGAGTACGATAATTTTGACTACATGCAGTGATACTGAATTTATGGGAGAGTGGAAATTGTCATCAGTACCAAATCTGGAATATAATATTATGGTTTAAAAATAATTGGTAATTTATTAGAAAAGTCTTGATAAATAAATACCCTGAGACCTTTGACTAAGTTGAGAAGAACAAAGGAGACCATATAATTATTCTTCTGACAATGAGTGCAAAGTTCTTAAGATGGGTATGTGAAGTTCTTGGAAGAAATGGAGATTTGATGAACTTTAAATCATTTCTAGACCTTTCATCTTCGTGACAACTGTAGCCAAAGTCTGACTTGCTCATTCCAATTCAGCTTTTTGAGATCTGTAGGCCCAAGTGCCCTTAACAATTAAAAAGAAATACTAGAATGCTTTGAGAATTGGCTGTGGGAGGCACCTGGTTCAGTCCCAGTGTAATTATCTTCCTGTTTCTTTTGCCTCCTGCCATTTTCTATTTCTGACTTCCATTTTATATAATTCATATATCACTTAACTTTTGCGCTTTCTCGGTTTTGGAACAGTCCATGGTAACCTAACCATAACAACAAGCATTATACCATAATGAACAATGCTTTCTTCCTTTTATCCTCTATTTTAAAATAATAATAATTTCCTAGTAAAGAAAGATAATTTCTTCCTAGTTCCCGTCACTTGTTCATTTCTTACTATTATCTCTGCCTTCAGGGTTTTCTGTGGAGTATCTTTGATGTGATTTCTCCTAAAGCCCAAAAAAATCAACTATTGCCTAAAATAATTTTTTCTTTAACATTCATACCTGACTAGAGATGTGACACACTCTTTTTGGCCTTCAGTGATAGAGTAGCTGAGATCACGTGGCTGAGATTCTTGTGTATACTGAGATTAAGATGTTCTAGATAGAATTTTAATTTAAATGAGGCAGATTTTTTTTTGTATTTTGAGCTTAGAATTGATGAAAATGCATATTAATAATTATTGTAATGTAAACCATTGCTACTTTCATCAATAGATTTTTTTTTTTTTTCCTGCTATCACATATGGCTCCTTCAAAGAATTTTAAGCCTTTTATTTAAGGTTTATTTTCACCTGTTGAATACTCTCCATCTTTTGAAGAAGTCATGCTTCCTATAAAATCTCATATATTTGACCATCTAGGGACTCATTATGATATTTAGAATGATCTAAAGATTTGGGAATGTATCTACTTATGCTTAGGAGAAAGTTTAACATATCCCTTTAGAATTATTTATTTTTCCTTTCTTGTCAATATTTATTGAAATAAAATATAGGTTTCAAAAAATTTTTATTTTAAAAGGCCACATTATCTTCTGAGCCTGTAATTTCTTTTCTTCATTCAGTTTCATTTCAGATTTTCTTACGCCTCTGCTTTTGGCTATTAGATATTTTTATCATTGTCTCCTTCCAGCTCAAAAACATACTCATTTCTATTCCATATACAGTCAGTATTCACTATGTTTAAAAATAAATGGGCAACTTCATGTTTTCAAATACTGCTTTTGTTACATATTTTTGTGAAGTATTTCTAAAGATGAAAAAAACTGTAAAGGTCAAACTACTGAACCATTTACTTCCTTCTTATGCTTCCCACTTCAAAAGCTTTTCTATTTAACGCTAAGGTAAAATTATTTCTTGATTTTTACTCCAAAAATATTTTTCTTTAGTCAATAGATGAAATTCAATTTACAATTTTAATTTATATAATGCTGAAGAGATAACTGTCATCAAATTTACTTATTAGCTTGCTTTTATTTGGATTTAGCTTTCAAGATGTAAGAAATATTTTCTGCATTCCTTCAACATGAATATTTGTGAATTGGCTGCCACCAAGTAGTGGGTTGTATTATAATGTACTATTTCATAACTTTAAGGTTTCTTTGATCATTAAAATAGTAACTATCCTTAATTTTTGCAAGGGACTTTAATTATTGGTGGTTATTTCATATTTTGATTAATTTTGGTTTTTAATTTTCACTACCTGTCATGCCATGTTTTGTCATGATACTTCAGTTGGGTGCCATTTTAATTATTATTCTAGTGATTCATTTTCTAATTTATTATTACCTCAGTCCTTTTAGCTGCTTTCAAAAAGGCTAATATCAACTTTCAAGAGTAAAGTGTGAAGAACAGATTGCCTTCACACATTGATAATTTTGAAGATTTACAAACAAATTTAAAAATATAATTCCCATTAATGTGTTTAATACAATTTACTAAGATATCATAGTATAATCCTTGAAATTTGCATTAGCAAAGTATTAAGAAAACATATGGTTTATATCAGTAGGTACTAATAATATCTGCAACTAATTTCAATTTACATAGAGCATTTTAAGTGAGAATAATGTTTTAAAAATCACCAAAGTTCTTTTTTTATATTATAACACCATTTGATCATGAAGTGATACTGATTCTTGGTTTGGAGTGAAAAAACTGTTTTATATATTTTTTCTTTTTTGTAAGTGGTTATATATGGAATTATTGTGGCATAGTAAAAACAATTAATATTTTAAAAGTAATAGAATTGGATTAGAATCTTTGACCATTATTACTACCACTTAACCGGCCTTGGGAAAGTTATTTAAATTGCATGTGTTTCTGTTTAAATATCTGTAAAACAAAGATAACTCTAAGAAGACTGAGAGTCTTCTTTAAGAAAAAGAATACCAATTTAAGGCACAGATAAAAGCAACTTAAATGTACAGTCAAATTATTTTTATACCCCTGACATTAATCACATGAACTTATACATATTCATATACTTGTATATATAGACTGTCCTCAACTTGTCGTGGTTCAACCTTACAGTTTTTAAACTTTACGATGGTATGAAAATGATATACATTAAGTAGAAACTGTACTTCCAGTACCCATACAATCTTTCTGTTTTTCACTTTCAGTATAGTATTTCATAAATTACATGAGATAGTCAACATTTTATTATACAATAGGTTTTGTGTTAAGTTATTTTGCCCAAGTGTAAGTGCAGTGAGCATATGTAAGGTAGGCTAGGTCAAGCTATGACATTTGCTAGGTTAGGTATATTAAATTCACTTTTTACTTAAGATATTTTCAACTTACGATGGGTTTATCAAGATGTAACCCCATTGTAAATCAAGGAAGAGGTGATGAGATAAATTCTGGACCATGTTGGAAATGTGGTAATGTCTCTGGCACTTCCAAGTAGAGAGTTCTCAACATTTAGGTATTTGATTCTGAAACTCAGAGGAGAGCCAAAGGGGTCGAGGCTTGTGTTTGGAAGATGTAAATATGTACGTAAATATGTAGGTAAATATATAGTTAAAACCAAGAGAATGGATCTCTCTCTCTCTCTCAGACACACACACACACACACACACACACACACACACACACAGAGAGAGAGAGAGAGAGAGAGAGAGAGAGAGAGAGAGAGAGAGAGAGACAGATTGATCACTATGGACAATACGTAGACTAAGAAGAAACGCTAGACCGGAGAACTCAAGAATACTGGTTTTTAAAATATTCTTTTTAAAGAGGAAAGGATTTGGAATTGAGATAAGAGAAGAACCTGGAGTGATATATACCATGGAATTCCTGGGAATAGAGGGTTCAAAAAGAAAAGAGATCAAAAGTGACAAAGTGAGAAAATTTTCAGCAATGTAGAGAAATTGAAAGCTAGGTGGCAGTGAGTTGAGTTGAGAACACAGACACAGTGTAAACCATGCAGAGAAGAAAGTTGGCTGAGTGAGGGAGAAAAAGGAGCTAGGGTATTTGTCAAAGAGAAATATAGGATTGACGAGAAGATTTTCTTTGTTTCAGCACAGGAAATACTTGAGCATGTTAACAGAAAAAGTCAGTATAGAAGAAGAGCTTTGAAATTCAGGCATAAATATGAACAGATCCCCTAGGAAGCATTTTTTTCATCTGCCTAAATCCTTTTTGCTTTCTACCTATAGCATGGATTGAGAGCTCCTTCTATGAAATAACTGCACGATTTTTAAATAAATATATGATTGTATCTAATAGAGAATTATCTATTTTGTCAATATTTTCTACTAGGGAATTTGGGGGCTCATTTAATTTGTCATTAAATCCCTTTTGCCAAGGGTAGTGTTTACTAAAAGAATGCCTATGTCAAGGAAGAGACGAAATGATACAGGATACAGAACAGAGAAGGAGGACCCATCAAATTGAAGAAAGGAATCATGTTGTTTTAAAATTAGAATGAAATGATGAGGATGGGCTGAAATATCAAGTTGTGCTAACAGAGTTCAGACCATAATTTTACTTATGTATGCAGGCCCAGATGAATTCTACTTGTAGGGTATTTTATTTTAATATCTTCTAGATTCGTTCCTGTTGGTGTCATTTTTCTCCCTCTGTATTTCTGAGGTCCATTTCTTATTGTACAGAGCATATATGGAAAATATATAGCAAGGGGTAGTGGTGAATGGCATCATCAAATAAAAATGTTTTAAAATACTGAAACTTGTGAGTATTTGAACATTTTAAAACTCTCCAGGACACTTGGTAAAGAGAGCAAAAAAAAAAAAAAATTATACTGTGCTTACTCTGTTTCTGTTTCACAATCAAGAGCTACTTGTTTTATGCTGGACAGCTATTTATTAGATTAAAGCCATAGGTCACAAATTAGACAATGTAAGAAACTGGGGTTGATAGTCCACTTGCCATCAATACTTTAACCCTTCAGAAGAAAGAAGAAATAAATACATGGCCGTTGATTGTGAATCAATAATGTTGTCTTCATTTGCAAAGGACAGCACATTAGAACATGTTGATTTAGAGTTCCTTATTCCTGTTGAATAAACACGCAGGTCGCTAATCATCAGCTACTAAATACATTTTCCAAAAGTGAACAAAAGAAGTGGATAATTTGATGCTTCTTAATTAAGCTCACAACCCAGTATTTTTTATACTTTTACAAGCATTTGTTTATGAAAGCTAAATGAGTATGGATTTCTGATGGAAAGATTATTCCTACCTCCCATCAGCTGTGAGTGATTCTGGCTAGTAAATTACATGCTGTCCTCTGCATTGCCTTGCAAATGACCTCAACCCTGACCTTGACATAGCAGTATTTCTAAGAGAGAATAATAATTTATTCCCCATGTTAGATGAACTAAGTCCATGGTTTTTCTCAGCTATAATTCTGTACTATTTACCAAGGAAACTAGTCCTATATATTCAGATAAATGATGGGTGGAGGAGAGAGACAGACAGACAGAGGCGGAGAGAGAGAGAAACAGAGAGACGAAGAGAGAGAGAGAGAGAGAGAGAGAGAGAGAGAGAGAGAGAGAGAGAGAAGGATGACAGACATTTATTTGGATAGATTTAAATAGAAGAATGGAGTTGGATATATGGCAAGGAGATGGGGGTTGTACAGGTGGTAGAGAGGGATAAATAGGAACCTGAGTAGACAGCTAGGTAGTATGGTTTCATAGCTATGAACATTTTCTAACTTCATATGCTTCAGTTTAGTTTTACTAAACCTGCTATCAGCCTTCAAAACCTGTTTTCCATATATCCAAGGATATATGAAACATACACACACTCATACACACAGTCACACGTTTGAATATTACATAAGATTGTAATAATGATTTATATCCATTGAATTTCTGTATCTAACACTAACATACCTGCAATGAGACTTCCACAATTTTTTTCTCACCATTAAACTTTTCCATATATCACAGCTTATATTAGCCCATTGTAAAGCTTTGTTTATGTGTATGCAAGCCCCTACATTAATGTTTTGTATTCTGAAAATTTCACCCGCACAGCGCCAGTCACTTAATTGCACTAATTATTACTCACACATTAGCGCCTATTAGTCAGCATGGGTTTCTTTCTTTTTTTTTTTTTTTTCCAAATGTTTTAGCCAGCATTCAGATTTCACTTACTTGGCAGAACCGACTTGTTATAGTGGTTTTCAAAATCTGGCAGGAAGCCTAAGAAGCGACCACTTGTGCTATCCGAATTTCCTATTCCAGTCATCATTATAGACCTGGAGAGACAGTCTGTTAAGCTTATTGTAACTTTATGGGGGAATTGTTGACGTGAATTTCAGTAGGTCCCCATATTCTATTGCCAAAGCAATAGAGAACAATCTTCTAGCAAATCACGGTTCAGTTATGCTGTGATTAATAATGCAGTTATTGGTAGAAATGTCACTTATTTTTACCATTATAGACTTTTTAAGTCAGCATTACTTCATAGAAACCTTAGATGAGAAACATTTAAATATATGCAGTGGCATGACCTGCCTAAATTAAATCCCAAAATATCAGATATATTAAGATAGAATTTTGGAAGCAGTTTATAATAAGAGGTTGAGAATATTCTTAAGAATTTGGACACATATGGTAATATTAAGTTAAACTTAATTTTAAATATTACTTGTAGCTTGCTGGGGATACTAACTTAAGAGCTAGAACTGATTGAGAGGCTAGTCTGTTAATTACTATTTACTGAACAATATTGAATTGTCTTCTTTTCTAAATCCTTCTACACTTACAAATATTTCTTTTGGTGGTTTAAAAAACAATTTTATGAAGTAAATTCCTAAAAAGAAACCATCACATTTGTAGACAACAAAAGCAATAAAACACATTATTACATTGTCCCTACACCCAGCGTGATTGACATTGAGTATTACAGAACCTCAGAGTTAAAGGAGACTTTCAGGAAAAGCAAATAGAGAAGGGAGGTGGTCGATTCATGAGGAGGGAAAACCATTCCATGACACTCTGTTCCCTCAGTTTTTTGACCATTAGATGAAAGTCAAAATCTACCTGATAGTCTCAACTTACTGGTCAAGTTTACCTTGGGTTGAATCCTTAGCTGAGCTTCCTTACTCCCTTTAAAATAAAATCTTAAATTTGGCTCTTCAAAACACTGTATATTCTGGAGCTTCTGTTCTAAGGCAGTTAGTGCTTTAATATTCTAAAGGATTAAGAGTGAAATCTCTGGGCTCCTCTAGAAGTTGGAGAGAACTCTGGAGCAAAGGTTTTAAGCAACACAGATAGAACAGCAGTAGGATCATAAATACAGTGCAGGGGAAGTATAACTAAAAGATGAGGGGGTAAAAGCGAAATTAAAGAAGAAAAGGTCCAGTCAGTACTCAGAGGAGAAAGAAACCAGTAAATGGGAAATTAAATGAAATGAGTAAACTGGGTGTGTTACTCAGGGTTCTTCAGAGAAATAGAACCAATAGAATATATTAGGAATTGGCTTGACTATGGATGCTGAGCAGTCTCACTCTCTACTGTCCGTAAACTGGAGAACCAGGAAAATTATTGGTGTAATTCAGTCCAAGTCCAAAGGACTGAGAACCAAACAGTTGTTGGAATAAGTACTGGTCTGAGTCTGAATGCCCCAGAATCAGGAGAGCCAATAACCATGGGCAGGAGAAGATCGATATCCCAGCTCAAACACAGAGAGCGCAAGTTCACCTTTCCTCCTCCTTTTTGTTTTGTTTGGTCACTCAACAGGTTGAATGATCCCCACCCATAGTGGTGACATGGATCTTCTTTACTCAATTTACCTATTCAAATGCTGACCTCTTCCAGAAACACTCTCAAAGACATCCAGAAATAATGTTTTACCAGCTCTCTGGGCACCTCTTAGCCTACTTAAGTTGACATATAAAAATAGGCATCACACTGGAAATCACCTGGATCTGTAGATAAAAATAAGTTCACAATACAGAGTGGAGTAAGGTCAAGCCAGGACCATTGCAAGGAGATCCAATTAAGAATTTGGTATGAGTGCCAATAGGCTGTTAAAGAGCCTTTTTGAAGATTTGAACTATTCCTGATCATAAAAATAGAGATACGGAAAGGAACTGGGGAGGAGTGAAAGGTTATCAGGGTCACCTCACAAAGCTCTTTCTGATACCTCACATCTGAATGAGGTTCTTCAGACTTTGCACTTCTTGGCACTTGGCTTGTCTTAGGACCTGTGGTAAGGCTCCGTGTTTCCCCTCTCCCCATACCCTGTAAGCTCTAGAGGTCCATCCAGACTATGCATTTATTCTGTAGTTTCTAGTGCATTGTTTTACAAAGTACAAGTCTGAAATAAACAAATGAAATTAATTAAAATATAAGTGGACCAAATGATAAATATTTACACATCTTGGGGTTGTGTTTTATTTCATGTAGTGCTTATCAGGCCTGTCTTTGTCTATTTAAATCACTTGTTTGGGGTACGGTGAAAATAACGCTGAGGTCACAAGTTCAGTCCTTGTGTGAGTAGACTATTTTATGGCCTAAGGGTCCATCGGCCATCTGTCCAGAAACTGCAGTTGAAAATGCATGGCACTGGGCACCAGAGGATGAGAAAAGATATGGGAGATCAGAAGAACCCCATCAGGTCTGATGATAAAACAACTCAGAGTCACTGACTTACAATTAGAAAGTCTCCTCTTGGAGGGTCCTGTTGTTTCCTTGAGGAATTCTATTTTAGAAATTACAATGCTATCCTATTAGAAGTACAGAAATGAATGAGCCGCAGTTAATATTGGGCAGCACAATGGAAAAAGTGGGGGAAATTGTCACTGGAAGATCAAGGCTTGAATCTTACGTATGCCACTTATGGCTAATGTAATCTCTTGGATGAATATTGCATCTTTCTGAGCTCCAATGTTAGCATTGTAAAAACTTTATTCATGGGATTGTTGTATTATAGGAGATAGTATGCATGCCGCAAATAAATGCTTAGTAAATGTTAGATATTAGTGACAATTTAGAGTTGCAACTAGGCTGACAGAAAAGGGCTGACTACAAATGAGAATAGCAGGAATCTAAGAATCAGAGTATCATAGCTGTCAAGAATCTCAGCGATAAATCCAATCCTGAATTTCACTGATAAGAAACTAAAGAATCAAAAGTTTAAGTGCTTGGTAGTCACAGAGCTGAGACTAGAGCCTCCATTTCCATGTTCAATCTCACTGCCCCTTCAAGCTTAGCAATAGGAAGCAGTCAGAATCCTAATAGGGAATGTAATATTTAAAACAGGCTTCTGCTAAATGTGAAAAACTTTTAGCAGAACTTGATTATTTAATTCAAATAATATTTAATGAATGTTTACCAAGTGTGTGACACTATCCTAGGTCCTGGAATGTTTAGAATATGTCAAGGTAAACATAAAATAGGCCCTGCTCTCATAAAAGAAGTCCTGGAATTTTCCAGAAAGAGATGATACCTGCGCTACATCTTCAGAGCAACTGTACTGTGCTATACCCTATTCCTTCTACATTTGTCCTTAGAAATGCATTTAAAACCATACTTTAAGAAAAATGTAGCAGAATTCTACTCATCATTTTATTTACATGTATAGTTTCTTTATGGTCATTTGGTGATAGAATGTGAACTTGAGATTCAAACAAAGCAGTGTTAAGTTTAGTTAGGTGACTTTTTGACACCTTGAATTGCTTGGTAATAGCAAAATTCTTACCTCTAGGGATTTTGCAAGGTTGATATCCAGATGCCTCAGCTCTGCATGTCTGAAGAGATTTTCCAATGAAAAGCTATGGGACCATATTTTTCTTCAGTGTTTATATTATTCTCACTCTTGAAAGGAAAGTGGGAATTTACAACCACCTTTGCTCAGTATGTATGCCCCACCTTCTACGGGGTTGTATTATCTTGTGTCCACTTGTAATAAGAAACCTTCATTCAGGAAAAATTGCCAGAATGATTGTTCCTTTCCATTTGTTTAGTGGAGCCCATGGTTAGATAATATTTTGATTAGTTGAAGAATAACTCTACTCTGTTGTGTTAACTTTTGAAAGGATAGTGTTAACAAACCTGTTGAATATTTCCTCTGCATTATTTTCTGTATGCTACTTTTTTGTGTGATCTAATATCATTTATTAAGTAGCTTTGGCTGATTGATACACCTTTTGATCAAAGGAGTTACCCTTTTGTCTTTAAACACTACAAAAATTAAAACTGACCAAAATAATTTGATGGACATCTTGAGTACTCATCTTATATTCAATAAACAAGAATGTGTATTATATATTAAGGTTACCATGAATTAATTCAAAATTTTAAAAGGGTAAATTTATACTTTTTTAAAAAATTAAATAAAGCTCCTAACCATGAACACAGGCAATGTCCTGAGTAAAACAAGATGATAGTACTAAAAAGATTCTTGTTTTCTTTTTTTTTTTTTTTTTTTTTTTGAAAGCACTGGGTGGAGAGGAAGGAATGTTCTTGATATGATGAATACCCCTGCTTTTAAAAAAAGAAATAAATACCCCCCCATCCCTGCTCAAAAGAAGGGCCACCATCTTCAATTTCTCTAACCAAATTAAGCAGGTATCACGGTTTTGCAGCTTTACATTAGGTTAATGTGAAGGCTGTGTTCATTTCACTTATTGTATAATTAGGATTTGAGTCCAAATCCCAGAGTGCATGCGACAGGGATTTTCTTAAGGCTACTCTCTGTTCTTCTCAAAATGGTCTTCTTATTTCTTGTGTTTCTAAAATCAGAAAAGTGAGTATAAACAAACAATAGATGACCTTTATGAGTAAAACATCTGAGCATAGAAAGATTAATCAACCCCCATCAACCAGTCATTAAATCAAATAGGAGCTTTCCTTGTACTTTTAAACCTCTGATTTACAGTCAGGCAAATTGTGTAAAAAGGCTGGTAATACAGTGACGCCCAATGCCACTGGGCTTTAGAAAGCTGACAGTTCCTGTAAAATAGTCATTAAACAACCTCTAGAAGAGACTCATCAGCAGATGCCCCCAGGTGAAGGAGAGAGAAAGCTGAGAGAATGAAGGGGAATCTAACATCTTAGCATGACTGAATTAAACAGAGCATATTATGCTGATTTTCAGAGTCAGCCCAGTAATTTAATTTTCAGAGCAGTTCCTTTGATTGTAGCAACCATTTTATGAAACGTTAATAAAACTTTGTGTGTGTGTGTGTGTGTGTGTGTGTAACACACATCTGTTTTCCATTTCATTAAGAAAAAGGAGTCAACATATTCAAATTTGCTGACCAATAGTTCTGCAAATGCCAAAAATAAAAGATTGTTGTCATTATTTTTGAAAAAGCAAAGGAACAGAATAACATAGCTCCCACTGTATTATTCCACAGTAAGCACAAAACAGGAAAAGAAAATAAAGTATATAAAGTTATTACATGTTAGTCTATGGGATTTTACATGAAGACTCTGAGCTAAATCACTACTATAATATATAATCCAAATATAATTCTGTACTGCCTATGTAATTATGTCTACTATGCATCCAAATTAATTGTTGTAGAATATACATTGCCTTGTATACTAAGTGTTTATCAGATTTACATGGCAAACAGACATTTCTGGATCAAGATTCTCACTGGATACTTGTTTTAAGTGGTTTTCATTACACATTTTGAATAACAGAAGATTCACAGTATGAATGTTTTAAACAAGGAAAGAACCTTTAAAAAATTAACAGAGATGTGCCTCACTTTACAGAAAATGTGTATTCTTGAAATCTCCATCATAAAACTATTTTTTCTGCAAGTTAACTTATATTTTCTAATTTATTTCTATCATAAAACTGAAGATTCATTCTCACTGAAGTAATTTTTGGCCCAAAGACAATAATCACATTTAAGAATGAATCAATTCTTTTAAATCAGTGATAAATTTTATATCCAAATCTAGCAATTATCCTTAGCCTAAGTATTTTTGTTCTGATTCTCCTCTTTTCATTATTTTACCCCTATTGTTACATGTCTTGTATTTCCTTCTTTAAAAATAATAAGCATATAAGTAAATATGCATATGTAAATAAATAAATCAAAATGATCTTTTGAAGCAACATATACATAAAAATAAGGTTTTTGTTAGTAAATAGTAAAAATAAGCGCACAAGGTCAGTCACAGCAAGGCTGCGGGAAATGTCACAGGTACAGCAGCTATGGAGGACATTAGGCCCCAGAGACCTGCAGATGCTACGGGTGACTCACTGCAGACCTCACTGGGTCACTTGGCCTCTAGGAGACTTGGTTTCTTCATCCTAAAATGATGAGGCCACACTAGAAGGTTGCTAAGGTTTCTTCATCATGATAGCTTTGTGACCCTGATGAGGGTGTTCCCTCTAGTTGTCATGGTTAGTACTTTATATGATTCTTGATGTGCTTATGAGTAATAATGTCTTTGTTAAACTTTTGTCAGTCTTTTCTTATAGCAAGGTGGACATCATTTAAAAGGCCACAGCCACATGTTATTATGTTATTAAATCCAAGAAGGCCATGTTCCTAATAGTGTATATGTGTTTAATAGATTATTCCTATATTTCATTTTCATTTTTTTTATACTGAAGGGTTTTTCCAGCTCTTCTGTTAAACTGTAAAATACCTATAGTTATTTCCATCCCAAGTTCACAGTTTGGACCTTGATTTTTTTTTTTTCTATATTTGACACTCAAAGTATCCAGTTAAAAAGCATAGAACTCAAATTCTCTTGGATATTTCTGTTATATACAAAAGTCTGCAAAGGATTGTCAGAATTTGCTTCATCTCATTACACCAAACGTGTTAATTAACTCTTTAAGTTCTATATTCTTACAAAATGAATAATCTGTTGGTAAAATCATAAAGATTCACATTTAAGCCTATACCATAGGCACTTACTAATCATCAACTGTAAAATACCCATAAGATTAAGCATCACATATTCAGAGAAAAAGGAAATGAAAGTCAGTTGTTTAACAGACTTTCATCTGCAAGAGATTTTATTAAGAGCTTCTTTGCTATGTGCCAAGATACGAATGCCTGAATATAATTCAATTTTATACAAAAGAAAATTCCATTCAAATCTAAAGATAGAATATTTCTATTTCAAGTTACTTTTCACTAAAATACTGAAAAGAATTGAAAGACAGCCATCCAAAATCCTAAATGTATGAAACAAGTCTTCAAACAGTTGAAAAATAACTTTTGCAAATTTCTGGTACTGTGGTTGCCAGCAGAATATGGCCAACTGTTCAGCTAGGTTAAGGTTAATTCCATGGTGTGTGGTAGGAATATGGTCAACTTACACATCAGAAGCAAACCTGGAGATTGTGTCTAGTCATTTTCTTGTATTTCTTTCAAAAGGGAAGCGTAGTGTAGAAGCCCAAATGCCAGTCCTAAGTTACAAGATCTACTGGGCTACACTTTTTGCAACAGTTTAATCTCCATTGTTAGTCCCATGAAGAACAGCCCTGCCTTCTATATTTTCTTACAGGGCTGCTTTTGATGGAGAACTTTGTGGATGTTTGTGATATTGCTCAGAGCCCATTGGCAGATGAGCATCTCTTGCTGTGGCCTCCATCATTATTTGCCTGTCTTGTCTATTAACGAGCACTATCATCCCATCGTGGGATGACAGCTGCAACACGTACTCAGGCGCAATAAACAGCTAAATGAGGCGCACAGCAATTTCACTTGTCACCAGCGCCCTCGGCACGACTGGCTGCACAGCTTGATGCATAAATTCATGAGGCTGTTGCATATGATGGAGTATGCTTGGCTGAAAGAGGTGATGGATAGCAGGGCAGCGAAAAATGGCCATCACCTTGACTCTGTCAGGACATTTTTTAAAATTACCCCATCAGCTTTCTTGTATTCAATGCACTATCATAGCACAGAAGACTCTAAGGTACTGATTTGATACTTTTCTTCAAAAAGGACTTCTTGGGGGTTTCTTTAAACGGAAGTATCATTATTGAGGTAGGTTACATTTATTCCTCATTAGCTCTGATGCTGCTAGATTAAGCTATGTTTAGGAGTAGAATTTACTACTGCATACAAATCTTATAAATCAATTCAAGTCTTAATAATGGGGGGAAACAACGGGAGTTTAAAAACATTTCTAAATTATACATTAAGGCTGTGGATTGGTTAACATGGAATTTGAAGAATTAGAAAACATGGCATAGAATATTCAAACACATAAATTTGAGAGATAGAACTTCCATACAACTCATTAGAAAATTAAATAGCATAATGGGCACATCTTTACATCAGTGTTGGTAGTACACTTTCTAATCAGTATGCAAACACAAGCAAGGAGTACTACTATGTAAAAGTACCCACATCAAAGAAGCAGTGTATTGGAGACCTAAAAAAGAACCAATAACATAATGCCTTCATATCTCCAAAAATATCCCTTTAAACTCTTTTTACTCAGCTGCCTGAACTCAAGCCAGAACTCCAACTTCCATAGGCGGGGCCCTGGGTGTCCCACTGCAATGGGCTATACATCCTCTATCTATGTTAGTGGAAGTCATCTAAGGAAGACAAATATAAAGGCAACAAAATCAATGAGGCAGTTTCCTGCAAAGCTTTATGCATTAATCTCCATCACACAGAGATATATATGCACACCAGTGTAAGGGAAGGAAGTCACTTGTTCTCTAATAAAAGAGAAAACCCTTGATAATAAGCAATTAATAAAGTTGTCATGATTAGTTATGCAACTATGAATCAACATGCACAGTAAAAATGACCACTTTCTATAGATATAAAATATCTATGATTCAATCTAGTGAAAATAGTCATTAATACAGGGGGTTATGGATGATTCTTACAGCTACTTCCCTTCTCTCTTTTTTTTTTTTTTTTTTGTAATAAAATAGGAACTCCAGAATAAGTATTACTGTAACAATTCAGACAGGAACTTTCTAGACCAGAGAGCAAATTCATTAGCCATTTCTTTTTTGTTCCTGCCTACCTCTTTCCAAACTCATGTTTCTCAAACTCACATATCCTAAATCCCCTACATCTAACAAAAATATTTTAAAAGATAGTTAGAAAAAGTTGAAATCTATAGGAGCAAATTGTATTAGTGATATGAATTCAATGTTCCATACCAAATGATGAAAAGAAATTCTCAAACAGCAGAAAACTTCTTTTGAATGATTTGGAAGTCAGGGGCCTTTTAAGGAGACAATTACTTGGCAGGGTATCTGGTGATAGCCTTATGATACTGTTCCAATATATAATCACCTGGTTAGTCCAGGGACTATGCGGATCTGATGTAGTAAAGGAGTCATGAACCATGGCCACTGGTAGGAAGAAGCAGACAAAGAAGAGAAACTTTGAAAAAATGGGGAAGATAAAGATGACTCTCTATCAATAAGACAAGAATTACAGGACACTGTGAATAACAAGGGTGATAATAAGAACATGCACTTTGTAGCTACATAATGCCAAGTATTAAGGGGAATAGAAGGAGGTAAATGAGGCACTCAACTCTGGTAAAATATGTAAGGAGTGCCAAAAATTGAGTATTCAGGATAAATGATATTTTAATGTAATATATTTGCAATAAACTCTGCTTTTAAAAGCTCATGTTATTATCAACTGTGCCATATAACATAACATAATCATGAGAATGACATCTCAGAATATTCACAGGTTCCTGGGAGTAAGCAACAACATCTTTGGGAGGCTGCATTAGAAATTCGGCCTACTACAATGATGAACAAAACATCAAAATTTTAAATGAAGATAGCATTTAAAAATAGAAATTAGGGTCAAGGCACAGTGGTTCACGCCTGTAATCCTAGCACTTTGGGAGGCCGAGGCAGGTGGATCACGTGGTCAGGAGATCGAGACCATCCTGACTAACACAGTGAAACCCCATCACTACCAAAAATACAAAAAATTAGCCGGGTGTGGTGGCGGGCACCTGTAGTCCCAGCTACTAGGGAGGCTGAGGCAGGAGAATCACCTGAACCCAGGAGGCGGAGGTTGCAGTAAGTTGAGATCATACCACTGCACTCCAGCCTGGGTAAGAGAGCAAGACTCTGTCTCAAAAAAAAAAAAAAAAAAAAAAAAAAAAAAAAAAAAAAAAAAAAATTAATACAAAACATTCATGATTTATTTGTTTCACTGTAGTATAAAAATTGCTACAGATTTAGTGGCTTAAAGCAACACTCATCTATTATCTCAAAGTTTGTGTAGGTCAGACGTCCATGATGACATGGCTGTGCTCAGGATCTTAGAAGGTGAAATCAAGTCGTAACTTACAGTTGCCTCTCAAACTCATTCCTGTTCACAGTATAATCTGTGGTTATAGGACGGAAGTATAATCTGTGGTTGTAGGACAGAAGTACCTATTTCCTTGTTGCCTACTGATCCCTCTCATTCTGTGTGGCTGCTCTCCACTCCTTGCCTATGGCTTCCTCCTTCTTCAAAGGCAGCCATGGCACATTAAATTCTTCCCACACTTTGAATCTTCTTGACTTCTGCTTTACTCTTCTATCACCAGCCAGAGAAAGCTCTCTGATTTTAAAAGCTCATGTGATTATCAACTTTGCCACATAACATGAAATAATCATGAGAATGACATATCAGAATATTCACAGGTTCTGGGTAGTAAGCAAGGACATCTTTGGGGGGCTGCTTTAGAAATTCTGCCTACTACATGATGAACAAACATCAAAATGTTAAATGAAGATAGTATTTAACCCTTCACCTGCAGGAATGACCCTGACTCATTTGCCTTACCCTTGCCCCAACGATGTTTTTGATAAAACATTTTTTTTTCACAAAATCAGACAGCTAACCTATGCATCATAATTTAATAATATGATGTTTAAATATTACATTAAAATAATATTTACATTACTGGTACCATCTCCTTACATTTTGCACCCTGTGGTGAGTGTCTCAATTACTTCATGCTAGTCTCATCTGTACCTTCTCATTTACTGATCTCTACTATCTTGTAAGGTGGGCATGAGCAGTTTCTATTGCAAATAGGGATAACAGAGAAAATAAGTAATTTTCCCACATCCATACAAGTATTAGAAGACAGAGTTGGGATCCTACTTCAGATCTACCTAACTCTAGAGAACATGTTATTGTCCATACATCAAAGTACTTATTAAAACACTGCTATGGCTTGAATATGTGTTCCCTCCAAAAGTCATATTGAAATTTAATTGCTGTGGCTCCAGTGGCGCAATCGGTTAGCACGTGGTACTTATAAGAAATTTAATTGCCAATGTAATAGTATTGAGAGGTGGGGCCTTAAGAGGTGATTTAGTCATGAAGGCTCCACCCTCATGGATGCGTTTAATACCTTAATAAAGAGTTTTCTGGAGTGGGCACTCTCTCTTGCCTCTTCCGGTCTTCTGCCACGTGAGGAACCTTGTTCCTCTGTTCTGGGAAATACAGCATTTAAATGTGCCATCCTGGGAGTGGAGACTGGGCCTATGTCAGACACCAAGCCTGCCAGAAATTTGATCTCAGACTTCTCAGCCTTCAGAACTGTGAATCAATAAATTTCTGTTCATTATAAATATCTAGTCTGTGACCTTCTGTTATAGCAGCACAAATGAACTAAGAGAGAAGGGTTGACAAGTAGAGGCTAATGTTTCCTTGCAGAGACTATGTCTGAAACATGGAATCATGGAAATATCCTGAATTTAGATTAAGAAGGCTCTTATCCAGTGCTCCTGCACTATTGATTTAAGCATTTAAGCCTCAGGTAGAGATGATAAGAGCCATCTTTGACTGTTTTTGTAAGGAGTAAATGACTAGATCACAAATTATTTAAGGTCAGGGACATCTTTGATTTTGTGTATAGCTAGCACACAATAGTTTTGTGAATGAATTAATGTTGAAGGAATGAATTGAATAAAACAATATAAAGCTCTAATCTCTATGGCCTATGTCATGCCATAAAAATATGATATGCCTTCTACAGAAATACTAGGTATTTCAGTTAGTAAAATTTCCAATTTCTAAGATGTTTCTACAGTTGGTTCATGTGATTACCTTCCTCAGTATAGTAATTAGTGGAGACCAAAGGCCTAGACTGTAATATTAAACAAACGCAGTGGTCTGAGGTTAGCTTTCTGTCCAGTCTAAATTAATGTCACAAATCTGAGCAATGTAGTGACTAGAAACACTTAATGGATACATATATATTATTTGGGTAATGGCTAAGCTAAAAGCCCAGATTTCACCACTACACAGTATATCCATGTAACAAGACAGTAGTTGTACCTCTTAAATTTACACAAATTATAAGAAAGTAAGCCAACAAAGTTCTCTATGACAAAGTAACTTTATTTATTTACTGGAGCTCATGGTCTGTTGCACTGTGGCCATTGGATAGAAAGCAACCACCAACTATCCAGTTAGTTCAGTTGAAAGAAAGAAGAAAGAGAAAGGCAGGTGGTGTGGGAAATAGAAAAAGAAGGAAGGATAGAAGGAAGGAAGAAAGGAAGGAAGGGAGGAAGGGAGGGAGGTAGGGAGGGAGCGAGGGAAGAAAGGAAGGAAGGAAGGAAAGAAGAAAGGAAGGAAGGAAGGAAGGAAGGAAGGAAGGAAGGAAGGAAGGAAGGAAGGAAGGAAGGAAGGAAGGAAAGAAGGAGAGAATCTTTCATGGATAACTCAGATAATTAGATAACAGGATATTTTAAAATATACTACCTATATTCTTAACCAACTTTATAATTCAGACTTTCGAAACATTTGCATTCATTAAATGTCTCCAGAACATTTTTAAATTGATGAAGTATGTTTTCTTGTTTTGAAAAAAAAAAAGTGACAATTTAACCTAAATGAACATCAGCCAAAGCAGAGTGCAAATGTTGGAAAATAATCAGGATCTCTGAGCGCATTTTGTATGCAACTTTCTTGGCTAAGGTAGGGCTCAGCACTAGTGTGCTGCAGATGATAGATTGGAACTGTACTTGGCTCTTTATGAATTTGGCTGATTTCTGGCTGCCCAGAAACCCTTTCTTCCTCTGAATTGTCTTTAAATTCAAGAGAAAACCCAAATAGTTATTTTTTAGAGCAAAATTATTCCAACATAATTCGTTTCTAATATCTTTATTATGCCCTTTTCTGTTTATCTGTCTCTGTATGTATCCACATATTTCAATCTATTTAAAATATGAAAAAATTATATTTCCCTCAAACTTTCATTGATTATGTATTTTTAATCCAAGGGTATGCAAATAATAGATTCAGGATACTAAGACATCCTAAAACATTTATTTCACACACACACATGCATACATATATATGTGTAATATATTTTTCCATTCTCTAATTTTGTTGCCTCTCTCTTCCTCAACATATCAAAAGCAATGTATTATGTGGCAACATTTTTATGTAAGAATAGCACATTGACTATACTTGGGTATTGTTTCTAGGTGTGATGGCTTGAGATGGCACTGCTTTTCCTGTTGATCTCCCCAACTTGGCTTGTTAGGTAAGTCTATTATTATCCATTCTCTTGAAGATTCTTATTTATTTATTTATTTATTTATTTATTTATTTATTTATTTATTTATATTTTTTTGAGACGGAGTCTCACTGTCGCTCAGACTGGATTGCAGTGGCATGATCTTGGCTCATTACAGCTTCCACCTCCAGGGTTCAAGCAATTCTCCTGCCTCAGCCTCCCGAGCAGCTGGGATTACAGGCACCAGCCACCATGCCCAGCTAATTTTTGTATTTTTAGTAGAGACAGGATTTCACCATATTGGCCAGGTTGGTCTCCAACTTCTGACCTTGTGATTCGCCTCGGCCTGCCAAAGTGCTGGGATTACAGGTGTGAATCACTGCACCCAGCCTCTCTTTTCATTATTCTTTGTAAGGATAAGTCTTTCTATTTTAGGAGTTATGGAAAAGAGCAGCTCTACCAGAACCTGACGAAGATCCCACTTGAAAGTAACAAAAGGCTAAATAGTTACCCTAGTCTGCTCCAGGGTGAGAAAGTAAAAAATCTTTATCATAACCTCTTTGATTAACTTCAACATTATTTCTGTATTACAGATTTAATTATATCAGTCCTTGCCTAAAATAATGCAATGACTGTTCAGTGTCTTTAGTGTAAGGATATGCTCCTTTCATAGTCTCCAGAACACCTCTGGCCTGGCCCCTGCTCCTGCCCAGCTGCTCCCAAGCCACCCTCTTCACTGTTCTCTACCACATCAATGACGTTTTTTTTTTCCATTTCTACCCATGTGGACTAAATATTTACAGGGATTAACTCAGTTTAACACCCAAAATTATATTAATTAGATACTAATATGATCTTAATTTTACAAATAAAGACACAGAGGTGCAAAGAGGCTAAAATAACTTGCCAAGGACCTAGAGGTAAGAACAGCTAGGATCTTGACACAGAGCTAGGATCTTGACTCATAGCACACCTTTTAAATACTCTTTGAAATCTCTAAAAACAGAAAAATCTATTTTGTTGTTGTTTTGTTTGGTCTTACCAGTTAGTAAAGCATCTTTGGACAAACAAGAAAAATTAACCACTTTTCATGTAGTTTATGTCAGTGTATCAGCATTTCAAAACATTCTCTAAGAACTCATTTCTCCCCACCTCAATCTAGTCTGGTATGCATTTCAGTGTAAATACCTCCCAATGGTTTACAGGACAATCCTTCAAATATTTACAATGAATTTGACATCCTATGAACATGTATATTATCTAATTATTCATTCATTTATAAAATAAATTTGAGATTTGATGACCTTGATTACTTTATACAGTAAATGAAAAGATCTCCTTCTAAAGAGCTATTTTGACCAGAAATAACTCTTCCAACTAGATAGGAAAACAAAACTCAAATTGGTTTATCACTACAATATTGTAACAGTAAATGACAATTAGTGAGTTATTACAAGGAAGAAAAAGTATTAACGCCTCTCCCCTCCCCAGTGACAATGACATTGGATGATATTAATGAGTTCTTTACTATTCTCTGGTAGGGAGCATTTTTAGGGAAAGGTACTTGTACTCTGAAATTACAAACCTGAGTTCAAACTCTTACTTTACTTGTAACGAGCTATGAGTCCTTGAGCAAGTTAAACTTTTAAAACCCCAAATTCCTCATATATATAATTGGTGATTATACCGACCTTGTAGGTTTGCAAGATTAAATCAAAGTGTATAATATAATATAAAAATATTTTTATATGAAAATATAAAAGTCATATAAAAGATATAATATAGCAATGCTATACTTTTTATATAATGTATAGTAATGACATACAGTAATGGCTGTATATACAATATTTTTTCAAATTTTTCAATCTGTGCTCTAAAATTGATAGTTCAGAATATGTTGACAATAGTCATTTTTTTAAATAAACGTACTTTAGTCTTTAATATTGCTGCCAGTGATACTAACCATACAAAATAAGAAGTGATAACTTGGGGTTGAGATGGCTAAGTTAAAGGAACACTCTTATCATTTTTTTTCAAGGCATATATTTGTCCTTACATAATAGAATTGGTCAACTAGGATCCTAGTTTGATGAAGATGATGGAAATAAAATATCTACAGTTTCATAAAAATAAATTTATGGATACAAACATGAATTTTATTTATTACATAGAATATTTTCAAATATATGGACACTTGATAATATAGGTCAAGATGTCTTCATTTAGGGATAGTATTTGGTACTTACACAAATATTTTGACACTATTTGACATAAAATATGCAAAAATGAAAAATTCATTTCAAAATTCTGTATTTATATACATATAAATCTGGAAGCATGGTGTTATCGACTGAATATTTGTGTCCTTCCAAAATTCATATGTTGAAATTCTAACCATAATTCGATGGTATTAGGACATGGGACCTTTGGGAAATAATAAGACATGAGGATGGAGCCCTCAGGGATAGGATTAGTGTCCTTATAAAAGGGACACCACAGAGCTTCCTCAGTCCTTCTGCTATTTGAGGACACAGCAAGAAGATGGCAGTCTATACAACAGAAATTGGGCCCTCACCAGACACTTAATTTGTCAATGCCTTCATCTTGGATTTATCAGCCTCCAGAATGATGCGAAATAAATTTCTGGTGTTTACAAGCCATCCAGTCTGTGGTAGTTTATTATAGCAGCCCAAAGAGACAAAGACAGAAATGATTATCTGGAAGATGAGTTTAAAGGTTAATAATCTATAAAAAAATGAGTAAATAATTAAAACTTCAATTATTCCAGCATCTACCACAGTACTTAACATATTTTAAATGATTAGTGAGTGATGCATAACCAATGAATGAGGGAATAAAAGAATTCATTTACAATGATGCCCCATTCTTTTTGTACATACTTCTCTCCCCTCTCCCCCTGGTGACAGGATTTTGTAATTCAGAACTCAGAAGAAAGAAATCCTATCAAGCAATAGAGTTTATTGTTTATGTCACTAGGTACACAACAGAGCCGCTGAGAAAGTTGTAGATTCAAATCTTAAGCCATAATTATGTATCAAGTGAAAATTCACTCTCTAGCTCAGTTAGTGGCATTATACAATGCCTTACTCACCCATTCTGAAGATCTAAATTAGCATCTACTCTTCTGTTTCTCATGATCGGTCTTAAAAAAAAAAAAAAAAAAAAAAGAAAAAAAAAGTAGAAGAGTTGCTGTTAAACTATACTGTATCAAAGTCACATCTTTTCTATTCCTCATCTACCACCTAGGCTCACCTATCCTTCACCGAGCCTGACCTATCCTTCACATTTCTGCCAGTTACATTGCCTTGTTTGAAAAATCTGGGTTGTTTCTTTTTACAAATATTTGTATTCTTCAAACTGCGTGTCACAGTTTTTTAGTCTTTCCATTAGCCTCAGAGTCTTCTGGGTGAGGAGAGGAAGAAAAATTAAAGATATACTGGTGGGCAGGATCCAAGGCTTCTAACCTGCTTCAGAGAAGCACTGCATTCATCTGTTCCATAGATAAGGCCTCTGTGTAAGATTTTATTTGACAAAAGTCCAAAACATGCTTGAAAACAACTTATTTCTATATGGTCTAAACTCCCTATCTTAGTCATAGTTTTTCTCCAATAAATGACAATGCACCTGTCCAGATTGGTCTTACACTCATACTTCCCCATGGTTCTTGTTTTAGCCATACCAGGCCACTCAGGCTTTTGCCCATGGGTTTCATATTTTCTCTTGGTTATCATTCACTGATACTCTTCACTCCTTAAATCCGCACCCAATCCCCTCTTGCTGAATTCCTACTACTCTTTAAGGATCAGTTCCAGTGCCACCTTTTCCATATCATCCTTAAAATATTGTCTTCTGGATCTCTTGAAATGTCAATTGCTCTTTTCTGAAACTCTACTGTAGCCATTAACATATTTTGCTTTTGTGCTTGAATACATGTCTACTATCCATGAGACTGCAAGCTCTTTGATATCAGAAACCACAATAAATTCCAGCTTCCATATTTCATGTTCATATTTAAACCGTACTACATTTACTATACATTTATTAGATCAACTTTAATTTTTGAAATAAAATCTGAATGCTATTATACTAAATGCTAACCATTGTGTTAAATGTTTTTTTAAAAATAAAATTTAAATGAATATGGCTGGAATTGATCTTGTCAATCAAAACTCTTAAGTTTGCTAAAAAGGGATCATTACTCCCGATTTTAAAGATGTGGAGACTGAAAGACTAAAAGATTAAATTGTAGTATTATTTTTCACTTTACAAAATGGGTCTAGAGAACCAAAGTGGTACACTTATTTTCTCTACTTAACACACTAGGGAGCCCTTATTTAACCTTAGCTTATTTTTTACTTTTCCTAAGGATGTTCTTGATAACCTTTACTTAAACTTAGACCATTCTGTCCCTTTTCTCAGTGTGTGAGCACATGGTTTTGTGGTGATATAGTCTATATTTGGATAAGCCATACATATTTAGTTCTTTTTAATCTTACTTCACATCAGCCCTGCCAGACCCTCAATCATTTTTGTAGCCCCTCTCTGCATTCACCATAGTGCAATGACATCCTTCTGGTACTGAGGTTTTCATAAATGGACACACTTGTCTGACTCGTGATGTGTTATCTCTGCATGTGCTGCCCAAACAGTTTTTATAAACCACTATATCATTCCATGCAATGTCATACTAATTTTCTATAAATACCACTCCCAGGTCTCATGCAACACTACTATTTTCCAAATACAGTAGCTCAATTTCCCTGATTATCAGTGAATATTTCACCCAAGATGCATTACTTTACATTTTCCAAAGCCTAATCTTATTTTGGTATTTCTTATTCAAAGCTGTAACCTCTCTATATTCATAAACGTAATTTCAGTTTTATCTAGTGCTTGTAAACCATCCAAATTTTGTGATATTTATAAATTTAATATTTGAGTCAGCTACCCTAATTATCAGCCTGTAGCAATTAATATATTATATATTATATTAATACACTGCCATTTCCTTTTTATTCCTTCCCTAAAGGAAAATAAATATATATCTTAGATAGTCTTACAACTCAGTCTATTGTCAGATAGTTTAACCTTTGCTTATACGCTTTCATGTAGATGAGTGACTGACACATCACACATTCCTCGGCCTACTGGGATTAGATTTCTGAGTAGTATTTTAAAATTACATATTAAAATATAACATTAAAATATAAATGCAACTAGGAAATACATCTTACATTGCATATAAATTATTTTCACTGTTTTCTTTGAGTTTGAAAATTGTTATTCAAGAATGTGTTAGACTTAAATCACTATTCTGATTAAAAATAAACTAACTGTCCCTTGCATCCCTATTTACTTAGAAATTATCCCTTTAGTCATGTTAGTTGGAAAGACAAAGCCTCAGAATTTTTTCTATATTTCTTTCTAAAAAATTTCTGCCCACTTAATCCTGCTAAGGGAAGGGGTTCACAGGTATCCCTTAAGCATGAAATGTCATGATGCTGCTTTGTTCTTTGGATCTGGGGTGAGTGGCTGACACAAAGGCAGCTCATATGGAGGACTACAAGGTGACCTGATGCAAGAATTCTGCCCATATATGAATATGGCAATGTAATATACAGTAGGACATTTTATATATCTTCAAAAATAATAGAAGCATTGTAATTAAAATTTTCATAATGGAAGGGTTGAGATATAAAATTTTGAATGATGTGTTCAACTCCACACAAAAGGAGACTTTTGCAGCCACCAGGGATTCAGTGTTGGTAACTGCAGGAAAGCCCAGAGTTAAACAAATATTGGATTTTCATTGACCCCATAAATTTCCTCTCTTCTTCTGTATGTGCCCTTTAAAATTAAAGTTTGATATGCATACACAAAAGCATACAGTGTGGTATAATGGATACTGGAGATCCAGAAGTGAGGAGGCTGATAGTTGCATGAGGGATGAAAAATCATCTATTGGGTACAATGTACACTATTTGGGTGATGGGTACACTAAAAGCCCAGATTTCACTGCTATACAATTCATGCGTGTAACCAAAACCCACTTGTACCCCTAAAGCTCTTAAAAATAATAATAATAAATAAATAAATAAATAACATTAAAACTTGGGGCCACTCAAGAGTGTAGGTGCCCTTGATTGCTGATGCCTGCAAGACTCACTTACCTCCTAAACCTTAATTTCTTTCTAGTCCTCAGAGGATTTCCACTGCTATGTTGTAAGGTCATTCTTTTATTGAAGAGAACGTTGTATGTATTTTACTTGGCATTTTTAGATGATTTGTCATGAGAGATTTTCAGGGTATCTAGTTTTCCATTTTTACTGAAGGCTGCAATTATTTCATGCTTATGTCTCCACTCCTCACCCGGAATATCTTTGATGACTTTTGCAAGTGTAGTATCTCATTTACCAAACCATGCCCAATAGGTAGAAGATGGCAATAAATACTTTGAAGTAATTGAGCAAATGAATTAATCCATTTGACTCATTAATTGACCACAATAACATGGATTCACTGCAAACTTTTGACTATTAGATGTAAAGCCTGGTGGAGATATCTTGTAAAGAACAGATGAAGCACGGAAATGAATAGGGCACCTTAGTAATGTTGACACACTGTGTTAGTTTGTTCTCACACTGACATAAAGAAATACCCAAGAATGGGTAATTTATAAAGAAAAGAGGTTTAATTGACTCTCAGTTTTGCATGGCTGAGGAGGCCTCAGGAAACTTACAATTGTGGCGGAAGGTACCTCTTCACAGGGTGGCAAGAGAGAATGAGTGCTGAGCTGACGGTTATATAACCATTTTATATATATATTATATATAATATATATATAAAATATAAAATATTACTATTCAAGATGAGATTTGGGTGGGGACACAGAGCCAAACCATATCACCCATGTTGAAGGCTCTTAGCATATCCTGCATCTTGGAATCTTTTGCCTAGCTGAAGATTATTCTCCAAGGAAAATGTATATATATACAGATTACATTTGCTATATGATTTCATTAGGTTAATATCCCTTGAAAGCCCATCTCAAAACCCTAAGGAAGTAAGGCATAGCCATAATTTCCCCAAAAATGTCTGATTAATTTGTAGCCACTGGTATTATTGCCCCTGGATACATGGCCATATCTCTGTTTTCCACAGTCACTTAAAATCTCCTGGCTGTCACTGCAACTTTACTCCCTCCCCAAGACTCTAAGTCATGAGCAGGAATGTCTAAGCATCACCACCTGTGTCATGCACCTGAGCACTGGGTGCCAGGCAGTTGGGAAAAGTATTATTTATGCCTCTTCAGCTTCTGTAGTTGGAGACCTCACCTCCTACTTATTTAGGGGTGTTCTTCTAAGGGGGAAGGGTTTATGATTCCTGGTTTTCAAAAATCCCAAATACTCAAAGCACCTCCATTCCTCATAAACAAAAACAGAAAACCAAAATTCTTACAAAGTTGAAAACATTAACCACATTTTACTTCTACAAGCCAGGGTGTGTATGTGTGTGTGTGTGTGTATATATTCTCCTTTCCCATAATTTATTTTTCTCTTTATTATATTATTAACCTTACATTGTTTTCAATTTTGTATCCTGCTTCTCTCACTTAGCGTCAGTATTACACAATAAACAAAAAGCTACAAACTCTACAGTCATGGTTACGCTATATATTTATGTAACTATGTCCATTTATATATCTGTGTACACATTTAACTATCAAACAATCTGTCAATTTTTCTGGAACAAAACATACTCTAACTTAATTACATTTATGTCTGGATAGTGTTATTTTAACTAATTTGGTTTTTAATTGTTGTAGACTGTCATAAGGCTTCTAGACAAGAAAAAATGTAGTAAAAGATTCAAAATATATCCTATCACTTTTTGTATTCCATATTTTCCATATCATGGTATTCATAACAAAAATTTTTAGCTGTAGCATAATTTCCATTGAATACTTGAAGGCAATCATGTTAGTTATTATCTTTTTATTTACTGTAATAAAAATGCATTTTTTTCTGTTTTTGGATTTTTTAGAAAATAACTTTCATAGAAGGAATTATCATCTCAAAGTTTGCAAATATTTTGTGGCTCTCAATACACATTGCCAAACTGCTTTCTGAAATCTTGTGACCATCGATAATGACGTCAACAAAGAATGAAGGATAATAATTTCATGACCTCCTCTTTCCGTTTGGAATAGAATTTAAATTTTTTGATAAACTAATGTAAAAATGACAATTGGTTTTTGTTTCACTTTGCTTGTCCCTGATTACCTGAGCAAGGTTTCGTATCTTCTACATTTATTCACAAACTTATTGCATTACCTGGCATATTCTATTTTGTAAAGTTTCTGTTCAGCACATACTCATATTACACATACTTAAGTACAGCATATCATTGAGCACTTAATTTACTTAACAATCAATTCTGTTTACCAGCAGAGAGTCACATATCATGCTCATTTGCAATAAGCATGATGAGCATGATGATATTTTCACATATTTTCAAGTGGTTTTATTTTTCTTAATATGACTATCTTCCCTTTCCTTCTGAACAGGAAAAACAAGCAAACACATGACCATGCATGTATTAGTCAGGGTTCTGTAAAGGGACGGATAGGATAATAGGATATATGTATATATGAAGGGGGATTCATTAGATGAATTGACTCATATATGATCACAAGGTGAAGTCCCACAATAGGCCGTCTGCAAGCTGAGGGGCAAGAAAGCTGTCAGAATCCCCAAACCCAAAAAGTAGGGAAGCTGATAGTGAAGTCTTTGGTGTGCAAGGCCTGAGAGTCCCTGGCAAATCACTGGTGTTAAGTCCAAGAGTCCAAAAGCTGAAGAACTTGTAATCTGATGTTCGAGGGCAGGAAGCGTCCAGAACAGGAGAAAGATGCAGGCTGGAAGACTCAGCAAGTCTGCTATTCCACCTTCTTCTGCTTGCTTTGTTCTACCCGCATTGGCAGCTGATTAGATTGTGCTCACCCAGACTGAGGGTAGGTCTGCATCTCCCAGTTCACTGACTCACATGTTAATCTCCTTTGGAAACACCCTCACAGACACACCCAGAATCAATACTTTGCATTCTTCGATCCAATCAAGTTGACACTCAGGACACACAGAAATCAGAACAAAATTGTCAATGAATAAATGATAAAAAATTTTTTACACATTAGTTTTTCTTGTCACAATTGAGACAACAGTTTTGTCACATTTCCTGCCATTTCATATGAAAGTCCTCTTTCTTCTAGTGTCCAACAACATTTTCCCCACTTTTCTTGAAGCTCTCACTGACAACTTTCTCTAATCTCCAGCATATTCTTTCCCCCAGAATCATTTTTTTTCCCCTAATTTTCAAAGAATTTTCTTTCTGTTTGTGTGACTGAAAGCAAGTGGGCTTGCTCGATTATGAAGTATCAGTTTAGTCAATAGGGTTGGCTTCTGGAAAATTTACAGCTTCGGATCAATCATCTGCATTAGTGACAAAGAGAAAAAACAGTGTCAGTGGGAATTTATGGTGAAGAGTTATGATGGCAAATTGATAGATGAGAAGGATGCTTGTGACCACGGGGACTTACACAGACCACAATGAAGAGAACAGAAGAAAAGAAGTCTGTGCTTGTTTGCCATAACAAGAGCAATGAATGAGGATGAGAAGGGTGAAATGAATTAGGATTTGACTGAGTGCCTTCTCTATGCATTCAGAGTGGAGTACTTGAGTTGTTGATTCACTCTAAACAAATTATTTTATCATTTTTACTCCCAGGACTGTAGGCAGGGGAAGAAATAAGGAAAACGTAGTGATGAGTTGGAAGACACAGATATACAAATTTTTGAGTATTCTGGTTATAATCAAACAGCAAATATGAAAAAGTGAGAAAAAGTTTTGCATATTATAGAGATGAGAAACAGCATGGAACATCCAGAAATAATGAAGGCTGAGATATATGAGCATGCCCACTGAAGATGTTAGCAGAGCACTGAGAAATGCAGGACTGGAAGAGAAGACAGGAATGAAGATACAGACTGATGAGTTATCTGAACAGGGAAGGGAGTCAAAGGTATCACAGAAGAGCAGCTCTTTAAGATTATGATCAGAGAAAAATATATAACTATCTCCCCAAGTGTTACAGGACACATAAAGTTGTTGTGAGAAACAGTAGGAGCCATCAGAAAGAATTCATATATTCAAGCGACAATATTTACTGAAAGGGCATTTTGTAATATGTGTAATTAGGTATATACATAGAAAGATGAAGATGCTCTTGTGGAGTTAAGAAAAATTTTAAAATTTTATCTAAAGAAGATTTGGGAAATAAAATAAAACAAACAAACAAACAAACAAAAAACAGTTTCATCCTGGCATATTTCACAAATATTTTCAAGAAAGTAAAACAAATATTTTATGTTTTATTTGCCTTAAAACCCTGAAATGACAACTAAATGGTAAAGAGTTATAATATTGCTTTGTGCTGAAGTTGTATAAAATCACTGAGTTTTTATGAAAATTGGCATGTGGTGTGTTTTCATTGTAAATATAATAATGTATATTTTAGAAATGTTGGAAATTACTGAAAGATAGAAAAACAGATGAACAAGACTATCCATAATCTCATAATTTTAGGGAATTTCTTGAATGCCTTTTCACTATTTTATCCATGTGTATTATTTGTTTTTTGGGGTTTTAAAATATTTATTTCATAATAGAGATAGTCATATGTACAAAAATATAGTCGCATCTTTTTTCCCTTGCACTTTATAACAATAATGGTTTCTAAATTATTATATTAACTAATTGAATAATTACTTAAATAATGTTGTGATGTGTAGCTTGATACATTTTAACTAACTTTATTACCACTGGCATTATTCACCTCTGGGGATTTTCATTTTAGAGAAATTATCACAAAGCATTCAATCCAAATATAAAACTAATACCTTTATTCACTTACATAACTGATGCATAATAACCTCAAACTAAAAGCAAAACAAACAAAAAATCTCCCAAATCTACAGTTTGGACAGCGATTGGCAGAAACAGGTTAAGGTAACTACAAGATAGTCATCTTCACAACATTTGTAGGCATCCATTGAGCCTTGGTGGGATTCTATACCTATCTTACTGAAAGGCATTAATTAAATGGTACAGGAATTTTCCAGGGTAGTACAGATGAGTACGCATTCAGGAAAAGTTTACTGCCTTCAGATATGTGACAGAATTTGAATGCCTTGAATGGGAGACCAGCATTCAAGGCATTCAAATCTTATACACGTGCGGATTTGAAACTTCCAGATCTCATATAGAGGTAAGGGGCAACTCTGCAGCATCATCTTAAATGTTTCTCAGATTGTAATGAAGGATCTTACCGATGATCTTGGATTTGATATTAGACCAAAGGCAATTTCTTAATTTGAGAGCAGTTTGCCAATTAGGAGAGAATGGGAATGAGGAAAAGCTATATTTTGGAATCCCTGAAGGCCCTGGATCATTTATACTTCCTCAAATTTTCCTTAAAAATGATCAGCTATTTTCTTCTGCTTTCTCTTGTCTCTCCCATTTTAGTCTAGGCAGCTGGCAGAAGTCAGCTGCCACCTCCAAGACATTTATTTTTTCCTGAAAATTTCCTCAGATCATAAATGTCTTTCTACAAATTTCTCATTTTTTCACATTAATTGAGACAACAGTTGTGTCACATTTCCTGCCATTTCATATGAAAGGTCCTCTTTCTTCTAGTGTCCAACAATGTTTTCCCCACTTTTCTTGAAGCTGTCACTGACAACCTCCTCTAATCTCTTAAGGCTTTTTCTAACTCTCTCTTTGAAGCCCTTGAGTTTCCACTAGTTGTCCTTGAGACCCTGCAGCTTATACTTGCTGGCTGATCACAAAAGTATTGCCACACATTTTACAACTTTTATTTCAGGAGCACCCTACTTCCAGGCACTAAACTATGTTTCAGTTACCTATTGCTCCATACCATACCACCCCCAAACACAATGGTTTCAAACAAAAACAATTATATATTTTGCTCACAAATGAACAATTTTGAGCTCAGAAAACAAAGCCCAGCAGGTACAGATTATCTCTGCTCCTTGTTGTGTCAGATGAGGTAGATTGACTGGGAGTCAGGGCAGGTTGGTGCTGGGAGTTCAACCAGGATGTGGACAAGGGTCCTTGTTTTGTCTCTATGTGGACCTCTCGGTGAGCTGCTTGGGCTTTCTCACTATATCCTGGTTGTATTATAGGAACAAGTGTCCCCAAGATAATCAGGTGGAAATGGTATTGTCTTTTAAAAGCTATCCTTGGGAATCACACAGTGTCACTTCTGCTGTAGTCAGAAATCCACCCAAATTTAAGGAATGGGAGCATAGACCCATGTCAAAGTCACATTGCAAGAAGAGTATGTGGGATGGCACGTACAGCTGTGCCCTTTTCAGATAATAATCTGTCATATACTCATCAATATTCTTGAGCAAAACTAAAAATTCACTATTGATGATATTCAGTTTTCCAGTTGGTAACGTAGCAGTGGCGATTTGTACTTGATTGTTTGTTTAAGGGTATGTGTGGTGTCATATGTTTGATATGGAAACTTTTGAGTGGAGGATGGGTAGAGTTGAGGAGAAATGTTTTTTTGTAGAGTATAATCTAAAATAGACTTGGCTATACAAATGGCCAATAGACTAATGAAAAGATGCTCAGCATGACTAATTATCAGGTAAATGCAAATTATTAATAAAACTACAATGAAATATCAACTCACACCCGTTAAAATGGTTATTATCAAAAAGAGAAAAGATGACAAGTGTTGGCAAAGATGTGGAGGGAAGGAAACCTTTACACGCTGTTGGTGGGAATGCACAGCCATTATAGAAAACATGGAGTTTCCTCAAAAGATGAAAAACAGAACTACTGGATGACCCAGCAGTCTTCCTACTATGCATATTCCCAGAGGACATGAGATCAATATGTCAAGCAGATAGTTTCACTCTCATGTTTATTGCAGCATTAATTACAAAAGCCAAGATACAAATCAACCTAAATGTCTATCAATAGATGAATGGATATGGAAAATGTGGCATATATACATGATCGAACACTATTCAATCTTTAAAAAAGAAGAAAATTCTGTCATTTGAGATGACAGGGATGAACCTGAAAGACATTATGTTAAGTGAAATAAGCCAAAAGAAGAGAGATGAATACCACATAATCTCACTTATATGTGGAGTGTAAAAAAGTTAAACTCTTAGATACAGAGTAAAATGGTGGTTAGCAGCGGCTGAGAGGTAGAGGAATTGGAGAGATGGCTTGAAGACACAAAATTTCAGTTAGACAGCAGAAATAAGTTCGAGAGATCTATTGTACATCATGCTGACAACAGTTAATAACAATATATTATATGTTTTAAAATTGCTGAAAGAGTAGATGTTGTGTTCTCACTGCCAAAATTTATAAGTATTTAATGTTAAATAATTTGATTTAGCCATTCTACAATGTATATGTATAACAAAATATCATGTTGTACACCATAAATATGTACAAGTTTTGTCAATTATAAAATGAACTTTGTCAGAACTGTTGCTTGCTTGCTTGTTCCTGTGGAGAAGGGTGATTTGGGGTGAAGAGGAAGGCGATAAGGGAATGATTTCTTGTGAGTGGGGCAGGTTGAAAGTTGCCTACATGTGAAAAAAAGCAGAGCTGAGCACAGACACTGAGGAAATAATTTTGTAGTAGTCAGGTCATGACCCAAGTTGCTAAGGAGCCCAGGTAATTAAATACGGCTGAAACCTTGATAGAGGGGCATTTTTTTTTTTCACCTCCATATAAAACCTACTGATTCTCAGAAGGATTATAGAAACATGGAGATCTTCATTTATTTAAACCTTTGACATTGATACTGGCAATCTTTTGACTGGTATATCAACAGTACCACCTGTGAGGCTTCTCTAAGTGGATTAAACATTGAAGACCTGAGTCACATACAGTTGTAGAATAAAAAAAATAATATAACAAATGTGACTTAGGGATGGTAGTTAACAGAACTTGTTTGTGAACACGTTATACACACTGTTTTGGGGATTCAAGAAATCTTTCCAGGAAAATTCTATCAGGATAATTTGCAAGGAGATTGTATTGACACCTAATCACTAAGCCAAAGGGCCTCAAGTCAGTGTAATGTGGGCATAAAATTAATGTGACATCATTTTACACTCATGGACTGGAGTTGTCTGGCTGGACATTGGTTTCCAGAGTTATCAGGTCAAACACAATGCCCTGCCTCTTTTCTGGAAAGTTATTACCTAGGAATTGCTGTCTCTTGCTCATAGAAAGAGTACCTGAGGTGAAATAGCAAACTGAACACCTCATTCAAAGTAACAATGCCAAGTTGGGCCATTTATTTTTATTCATTTTTCTTTTGTGAAGATTTATGTTTCTGAACAGAGATCACAAAGCAACTGTGAAACCAAAATGGAGAAGGCATGAGGAAGCTACTTATGTACTTTGTAGCAGCAAAACATAAGGATAAACTATTGTTTATAATTGTAAAATACTTTTTGTTAGGTTTGCTTTGGTAAAACTACTAAAATTCTGGCAATGGGGTGGGGTCTTAGTGCTAGGTTTTGATAGAAGTGTGTACATGTGTAAATGTTTCAATATTTTCTTATGTGTTTTAGTAACAAGTTGGGGGAGAGCATTTCTGTCATCTATCTGGGAAGATGATTTTCTGTGACTAATAATCTAAAATGACCAAAATTCTCTTTTTAGAATAACATGAAATATTATGAAAAAATTATGGAAGTACTGTGTTGCCTGTGTTATCAACTCTATTTTTCATTATTTATTTTTCTCTGCTCTGTGAGATATTTAAAATCCAGGCTCCATATAATTCCAGTATTCTCTCATATAAAGTTCTCTGCTTTGTAAACAGTGGGACAAGTATATTAGTATAAGAGATAACAGAACACCTGAAATGAGACAACTCCAGGACAAAAGGTGTTCACTGTGCCAAGCCTTTGAAGAAAGACATAGCTTTTCAGAAGATGTTATATATTTGCTGTGAACAAGACCAGCATGAAGTTTTAAATCACATCCTATATACAAGCTCTCAACAAGCATGCATGAAAGCAAAATAAAGAACACCTGAGAAAATCTGAACTAGCTACCTGAAAACTGTATGTTTAAAGAAAGTGTCACTAAGGAAGGCATGCCTTCTTGCTGCTCAACTTCATCAGATGCCAGGTCTAATGACAGAGATTTTTAAATGGGTCCTGTTCTCTCTAACCATTTGTCATCTCTTCTACCTACTCTGATTTTCCCCATCCTGTCTAGAAGTGTATCTCCTACTCATCTTTCAAGATTGAGCTCAAAGGTCGACTCCACTTGGAAGCTTTCTCTAGCTCTTCTGCACACAGCCTCCCATCATAAGCACTGTCCTTGGCCAAGTGTCCTTCCCTTGGCACTGAATTGGAGTACTTAATACTCTCCATTCTCTCTGTTGGTTTACTTTTCTGATCCATGATGCCCCATTCCCATCCCTGTTCCGTAACCCTAACACAACCCCATTGACTAAACCATGAGGCCTTTTGAGGCCAGGAGTAATATCAGTCTTAAGTCTCTATCATTCATATGCAACACAAAATCTGCAAATTGCTGCCTAATTACTCTCCCATGAATGACTCAATGGGCAAGCAAATAAATGAATGCATACATTAACAATACAAAGAATCCTGCTACAGTTTCTTTCTCTTCTCCTAGACATTTTTTAAAACAAAAATGCTGAGCAAAAAGGATTTTTTAGACTCTACACAGATATTATATCATTCTATTACTGAGGAAAGAGATTGAGTTGACAGCTGACAGAAAAAACAAAACTACACAAGTATTATGCTTTTGTCTTTTTCTTTAAGGAGAATGACTTGCAAACTGGAAAGGGTAAAAATGATGAAGCGGTAAATGTGAGAAGACAGTAAGGAAGTACTGAGATTCTTTAAATGAATCCAAATCTCTAGGCTGGGTGAATTTCATCCTACAAAACTGAAATAGGCTACCGACGTGACTGCAGAGCCTCAACTGATAACCCTTGACAAAAAAAGAAAAGAAAAGAAAAGAAAAGAAAAGAAAAGAAAGAAAAAGAAAGAAAGAAAGAAAGAAAGAAAGAAAGAAAGAAAGAAAGAAAGAAAGAAAGAAAGAAAGAAAGAAAGAAAGAAAGAAAGAAAGAAAGAAAGAAAGAAAGAAGCTAGCTAGAATACCAGAAATGGGAACATTTCTCCCATTTTCAAAAAGAAGAAAAAGGCCAGATATGGAAATTTCAAATAAATGGGTATGACCTTGTCACTGATAAAGTTCCAGAAAAGTCAGAAAAGTTTGTTTAAAGTTTATTTTCTTAGCACTAGGAAAAGGAAGTGATGCCCATTACTAGCTGGAAAGGATTCATCTAGTACAAATCACTTATAGAAGTCCCTTTTGTTTTCTCTTATGCTTTTCTTCTTTGAAAAATATGTTTATAACATAAATGAGAAATTTGCAGCAGACATGAAAATACGAATCTCAGAACAATATTTGATCAAATTTCTTAATATTTCCATGATAATAAGATGACTTATCTTGTTGGTAAGACATTTGGACTGAACTGTTCGGGTAAGTAGATTTATAACTGACCAAATGACCATATCCATAATCAGAATCACCTGATATATCAGAATCACCTGATATAACACTGTTACCATGAAGCAATAAGGTCCTGTCCTTAGCTATATCCTATAGTACTATTTTATATTTAGATACATATGTAGAAAGGATAAGATATTGAATTCCTGATTTAAAAACATAGTAGGTAAGTTCTCTATTGTTACATTCAGATTTTGAACATATGTTGACAACTTGGAATAAAAATTGCCCAAAAGTGATTAGGTGAAAAAATGAGTTGAAATAAATGTAAGTTGAATTAACAACACTGTTGAAAAGGATGAACCTGCTTTCAATTCACATGGAAAAGAGACTAGAATGCAGCAGGTGTTATAGGGGAACACTTATTTCCCTTCAGGTTTCTGTGCGGCTACTTCCACTGGAGTAGCACTGCCGGCCTCTGCTTCTCCCTCTCACTCACTTCTGTTCATTGTGGGAAAGGGTGCTACTAGATTGGAGGATGATGGCCATTAGTAGCTTCACTCCCCACCCCAAGGTCAGTTATTGGATAGAACAATTTCATGGAAAAAATCATGATTTCTGGGGATCCCCTCTCTGCTTCTACTTCAGACCAGTTTGAGAGAGCAGTCCTGGGTGAGTGTATTTTGCCTGCTCTGCGGATGGAAATTTTTCTCTAGATGGTCTCCCAGTGCCTAGCTTGGGAGTCTGTCAGTGGGTGGTTGGCATAGACAGTGTTAGTAAACCCTTTTAGCCAGATCCTTAAGTGATATTCTCTCACCTAAGTTTTCAGTAAAATGGCTCATATCATGATCTTCTTCTATCTGAATCAGTAAATGTTTGTAAACCCCAAGAGTGGATACTTATTTATGTTTATTGATTATTACATGCAAACCTGAGGATTTAAAAGGACCAAATCGCTATTTCCTAATGTGTGTTGCTCATAGCAGTGGTTGCTTTATTTTAATTGTTTGCTCTGGTCTTCCTCTCACAATAAAGGCTTTTCTCAAGTGTCTACTATTTATTATCAGAGTGGGCAAAAAGAAAGCTAGATGGAACCGTGCATATGTAAATAGGCATTGTTAAACATGAGTTTTGAGCTAAAAAATTTTAAAATGGTGAAAAGTTTATTTAGGACTCCAAGATATCCCCTTCGCCACTGGCAGATGACTGGAAGATTATTCTCTGAAAAGAGCTGACTAGATCAGTGGTGATAAGACCAGTGCCACACTAAAATCAGACTCGTTGGTAAGAATTGTCATGCAGAAAATTATGTTTTGAGGGGCAACCTGGATGTCAAATCTTTAGGTCTTTTCTTTTGAGCTGACTAGGGTTAAATTCTTCAGAAGAGTTTTTTCCAGTTTCCTGCTTGGATGACATAAACATGAGCGCTAGCATTTTGGGACCTGGGTGAAGAATAAGGCTGAGGATTCAGCATTCAGGATGAAAACACTCACTGATGACTTTGATTTCAGTAAGGTACTCCTGACCTTGCCTGTGCTTAGTGTTTCTTGATCTAGTGAACCTCAGTTTTATTCTTTCTAGAGAATAAACTTCCAGACATGTTCCAGTTGGTAAGCGGTTTCTTGGGGAAATCTAAATAATCTTGCTTCCTAAATAAACTTTTAACCGTTTTAAAAAATTTTTAGCTCCATGCTGAAATGCTTTCAGAGGTATCACCCAGCTTCTGAGCCTTCTGAGAATTTTTCAGTACAGTTTAAGTGAGGTTGCTTCTTGGCTTGTCCCACAGCTAATTTAGGATTCGGCTTTTCAGGTCTATTAAATCAGTTACACCTTTCCATCTATTTATCAGTTGTTGCTACTGGCTCTTGCCCAATTTCTTTGTTTCCGTGAGCTCCTCTCTTCCTGCTCCGCATTTCTTTTTTTTAAGACAAGGTCTCACGCCGGTTGCTCAGGCTGGTGGAGTGCAGTGATGGGATCTCAGCTCACTGCAACCTCCGCCTCCCAGGCTCAGGTGATTCTGCCACCCCAGCCTCCCATGTAGCTGGGACCATAGGCTCCGGGCTAATTTTTTGGCATTTTTTTTAGTAGCACGGGGTTTCATCATGTTGCCCAGGTTGGTCTCGAACTCCTGGACTCAAGTGATCCACCCACCTTGGCCTCCCAGTGTACTGAGATAACAGGTGTGAGCCACCGTGCCTGGCCTCTTCCCTGTTCTGTTACTGTGGCCTTAGTAAGGATTTTCTGGAATGGATTGTGGAGGGAGGGGATAGAAGCTAATGCATGTGTCCAGCCTGCTGTCCTTGGGAGCTTTTTCATTTCGCAGGTTTCTTACGTTTTCTCCTGTAGCAGGAGTGAAGGCTGAGCTCAGTTACAAAGTATCATGACCAAGCTTTTGGCTTTGCACCTTCTTATTATTGATCAAAGAGCCATCTATTGCCATAAATAGTTTAAATTATAATATGGCTAATGTTACCATTACCTTTTTATCTAGATATATATGAATAAAAATTTAAGGAGATAATTAATATCAAAACTAAAGATACTATTTCTTATTGATTTAGTACCTCTCTTTCTTATAAAATCAGTAACTAGTAAAAATAGCTCCATTCCTTTCACTGAGAGATTTTTAAAGTAGTAATTTAAAATATTAATTGTATTTATTGATACATGGAGTTAATTTTTATTTTGAATTTTAGTAACATTTTTATTGCATTTATTTTATAGTTTCCTGACATTAATAGAGTGATACTGGTGTTTTATTTATGACACTGACCTTAAAACTTCTTTTGAAAAAAATATGTAGGTACAAAAGAGAGTTTAAAGAAAATCATCAAGTCTCTAGAGGTAGTGTCCAAATATGGCAAACTCGTGATGAAGATACGAAAATGACAAGTTTAGGCAAGTAGGAAACACAAGTTAATGTGACTATTCAAGCCAATAAGCTAACAAAGTAAATATTAAATGTGTAGTGTCCACATTTAGGAACAATTTGGTCTCAAGATAGTGTGCATAATGCAGATTGCAGATGCAGGATAGTGCAAAATACCAGAATAGTAAAGAAAATAAAACCATGTTATTTTGGTGCATAGTCCAGGGTCTAGTATGTAGTAGTAATTCAAATATCTGTTGCCTTGGAACGAAAAAAAGTGAGAGAAAGTGAAGATGTTTAACCTGAAGAAAGAGAATTTAGTGGAAAAGGTAACAACCGTCTTCTAATATGTGCTGTCATGTGAAACAAAACATTTAGGGAAGTACTGAGGTGTAGACTTAACTTTGAGAGCAGAATTAGTGGTTGTAAGTTACAGGAGGGCTAATTTAGGCTATGTTTTGAAAGAACATCAAGATTTCATGCATCAGGCATCAGTAAGTGCTTTTGAAGTATTACGCTATCAATATTATTCAAAATGTTGGAGCAGTGATGAGATAATGATTCTACAGAGATAACCGTATTCAGAAAGAGGCAGGTCATCAGACGAATCTTGAAGAAACTTTGGGAATAGGTTCTAGTACTTAATCCAAACCTACTGAGTTAGAACCAAGTGTCAATGGCCCCTCAGTTGCCTTCCAAGTTTCATCTGAATCTAGAGTTGGTTGTTGACTTCCAGGGTATGTGCATTAGAGTGAAGCAGTAGATGAAATTTTCAATTTGCCTGGTCATGATCCCTGATGGTTAAGTCTTTGATATCTCTTACCCTAATCACTTATCTGTGATGAACACCTAATCACTCTCACAGTTATCTCATACTCAAAATATCCCAAAAGAAACTTACTACATTATGTTATAAGATTGTTTTAAGTGCTATAAAGGAAAAAAAAAAAAAAAACACAGAGTTCCATGACAGAGTGATAGAAGAAGTACCACTTTGGTGCAAAGCCAAAAGAAGAACCACTTTAGAAAGAAGGTTCATGGGGCTGGGCACAGTGGCTCACACCTGTAATCCCAGCACTTTGGGAGGCTGAGATAGGTGGATCACAAGTCAGGAGTTTGAGACCAGCCTAGGCCAATACGGTGAAATCCCGTCTTTACAAATAAATAAATAAATAAATAAATAAATAAATAAATAAAAATACAAAAAAAAAAAAAAATTAGCCAGGGGTGGTGGGGCATACCTGTCATCCCAGCTACTCGGGAGGCTGAGGCAGGAGAATCGCCTGAACCCAGAAGGCGGAGGTTGCAGTGAGCCGAGATTGTGCCACTCACTGCACTCCAGTCTGGGTGTCATTGAAGTGAGACTCCGTCTCAAAAAATATACAATGAAAGAAGGTTAACGGATGGCATCCCTGACCAGGTGACATTAGAGGTGAATCCTGAAAGATGAGAATGAGCTGACAAGCACATTGCTGGCCAAAGAGTGTCCAGGCATGGGTAAGATTCCAAGAGCTCAGAGTTAAGAAATGTATACACAGTCCAAGGGTGGCAGGAGCTAGCTGAGGAAGGGGAAGTGTAAAAATGAGCTAAAGTTGGAATGCAGCTTCAGAGCAAGCCACACTGGCCCTGTAGGCCACGGCTCAAGGCCTTATGTGTTCTCTGCTTCACATCTCTTTGGCTCAATACATAATTTTATAATTAGCAAGCCACACTCTTGAAATTCCCTATTTGTTTAATTCACTCAATTATATGTGTAGCATGTAAGTCCCTTAAGGACAAAATTTCTACTGCTTACCTTAATGTCCCTCATTCTAGTACCTAAAATAATGCCAGTAACCTAGTATTGAGGTGCTCAGAATAGGTAGTTAAGTGAAAAACCTAAAAAAAAAAACTAGATAAATCTTATCTTCTGTGATGATTCAAAGTCTTTAGAATGGTCACTGCTGGTTTTAGATTTTGGCCAAAGTATCTTAATAACTACGATGATAACTGAACTGACACTTTTTGTCAGTATTAAAATACCATAAAAATATAATTTGTTTTTTAAAAAATCTGTTGACTTAATTCACACTAGAACTTAACACAAAGATCATTTTAATGTCTATGTAATTTAACAGAAGGTTTGAATGTTCAGCATTTCATCTATACTTATATTATTATAATACATGTTATATATTATATATTATTATAATACACACTATTTTGTTATCCTTGTTCTTCCTGCTCATTCTATTTTTGTATTTTATTTTATTTTATTGTGGTAAGAACACTTAACATGAGCTCCACCCTCTTAACACATTTTTAAGTGTACAATACATTATTATTGACTATGGGTACAATGTTGTACAGCAGATTACTAGAACTTATTCATCTTGCTTGACTGAAATTTTATGCCCATTAATTAGCAATTCCCTATTTCCTCCTTCCCCCAGCCTCTGGAAATCACTATTTCACTCTTTGATTCCATGGATTTGACTATTTTAGATACTTTATGTAAGTGGAATCATGTAGTATCTCTCTTTCTGTGACTGGCTTATTTTAGTTAGAATAATGTCCTTAAGCTTTATCTATGTTGTCACATACTGTAGGTTTTTCTTCTTTTTTGAGGCTGAGTAATGTTTCATTGTCTATGTATCTTGTATTTTCTTTATCCATTCATCCATCCATGGACATTTGAGTTGTCTCCATGTCTTGGCTTTTGTGGATAGTGCTGCAATGAACCTGGGAGTGCTAATGTATCTTTGATACCCTAATTTTACTTTTTTGGGATAAATACCCAGAAGTGAGATTGCTGGATTATAGAATAGTTCTATATTTAATTTTTTGAGGAATTTCCTTAGCAGCTGTACCACTTTGCATTCCCACCAACACTGTACAAGGGCTCCAATTTTTCCATATCTTTGCCAATACTCGTCTGTTTTTTGTTGTTGCTGTTGTTATGCTAGTGATTCTGACAGGTGTGAAGTGAAATGGTGGTTTGATTTGCATTTTTCTGATGATTAGTAATGTTGAAAATTTTTCATGAACCTGCTGACTATTTTTCTGTCTGTTCTGGGGAAGTGTCTGTGACTATATTGATTAGGGCTATGCTGGGGCTGTTCTAAAAGAGGATGCTACTTTCAAGTAGAATATGGAGTCAGAGAGGCATGGGGTGGGGGAATCGTGACTCCATCACCCAGTAATACAGTTGCTTAGTATACTTAGTACAAATGATTTAATCCCATTAAGGGCTAGTCTCTTTACCTACAAATGGGAGATAACAATTATACTTCCCTCTCCAGATTGTGGTACACTTAAAAGAGATGATATATACACAGCATTTAGCATAGTCTCTGGCATTTTGGGAGCACCAAAAATGTGAACTGCTATTATATTTCATAATTATTTTAAAATTACAATATTTAAGCCTGACCCCAGGGGTTTATAATTTTAAATGATCAAAATTTATACAAAAAAAACCCTCACAAATTCCTGGCACAGCAAAGATAAGAGATAACTAGGAAGCAATAATGCAGTAATTCATTTACATCATGTCAAAGATGACTGAAAATAAAACTTTATGGAAGAGTATATTTTTATAAAAGTCTTTGCTTCAGAGTTTTCTGATAAATATTCCTTTTGGCCTGAGATCTACATAGTTGATTTCTGCATAAAACTGAATATTTTTTGGAAGTTAGGGCTAAATTAGTTGGGTTATTTTTGCATGATGAAAGCGTGAAAACAAAACACCTTTTTTGCTAAAATATTATCTGGTCCTCGTTTCAGCCCAGAGGACTGAAAATACTATGAAATTAAAATTTCAAATGTGGGAAGGAAATTCTATAATATTTGTTAATTCTAGCCCCAAAATGTTCAAAGTTATTTTTGCTTCAAAATCTGGAACTGAACATGCACTTAACAATTTATTTCGATTCACACTGTTAAAAGTTTGCCCTGCCTATATCTGCAGGTTTGGAGGTGTGTATGAGGTATTTCTCCTTTCTTTAGAGAAAGCTGAACAAACTGATAAAAAGAAAAAGTCAAAATAGTTGTCTCTTAACATTTTAAAGCTATGTAGTTGTAAAATTGTTAAGGAAATGATAAATTATGTACATTTTAAACTGTGACATCCTAACACTGTGTCATCAGTATTCAAGGTGAAGGTGTGCATGTTTGGTGACATTATTCAGAGAAAGAACACAATGGCATGCCATTACATAACACCCTTAAATAATTATCTGGCATCAAGTAGTTTTATTCTGAATTTTCTGAAGAACAATAGGATTATAAAGAGTTTTATACATGTGGAAAAAAGAATTAATGCTGCACTGGTAGTGGTTGAGAAATGTTATGGAAACTATGCCATCACCTTCCTAGGGATGAGGCATCAGCAGCAGTGTCCACTTGGATAATATTAGAGGAAAATGCACATCATATGGCTGCATGAGATGGGCACTGAGTAATTGTGCTAATGTGGTTTCACTTGCTCTACTTTTCTATTTCCTTATTTAAGTGTCTTACATTTTAGTAGAACATGAATTTAGCATACATCTTGCATTTGATTAGATCAAATTTTATGTTTTTTATGCATTTGAATCCAAGTTTGGCTCTGTGAACCTTACCATCTGTCTGGAGTTGTCATTGCATTTATATTTAATTTTAATTTACCCCATTATATTTTTGACTAAAAGTGGTTTTATTTTTGGCATCTTCTTTACCTAGTGTCTCCTCTCCCTCCCATCTATTTGCAACAATACATCCAGAAAGGACCTTCTAAAGCATAAACCTGATCACATTATTCCCAATTGTATCACATTGTCTTTATAATAACTCCAGATTCTTTAACTATACTCATAAGATCCCACATCATCCAGACCCTTCGAGTATTCCTTTGCCACTTCCTCTTATGTATGCTGTGTTTCTGTATTCCTTCCAGTTCCTCTATCTGTGCTTTCTTTTGCCTCCAGGCCTCTGTACATGCTCTTCCCTTGCCTGTAACCATATTCTGCCTCAATAAGCATCCTATAGATCCTTTTGTTCCAGTGTACTTGTCATTTCTTCCAGGAGTCTTTATGGACAACCTTATCTCTTCCCCACAAAATGAGCTATATCCTCTCATTTGACAAATGAAGTAAATTGCATAAAGTCATGCAGTGCTATGTGTCCTCTCTGCTAGACTGTAAGCTCCAGGAGGAAACACACACCAGCTACCTTATTTATCATTGAATCCCTCAAATCTAGTCTAGAGCCTAGAAGATGATAGTGGCTCAATAAGTACCTAATAAATGCCTGGATGAATGGATTTTTAAAACATATAAATTGCTATACATATATTATTTATCACTCCTATTTACAACATATAGTGATAACATATCAAAATTATATGTAGACTGCAATCTATTTTATTCTTCAGGTATAGCTGTTAACTATAAACTGCTATATGGATGGTAAATGTAATAAAAATTATCTCAAATAGTAAGATATTCTCAGTAATTTGTTTAGACATTTTTATCTGAGTTGCAATTGTTTATGATAATGCTGCTTTGTATCAAAAATAGTTATTGATACTCAAAAACAGATATTCCAAATAGAAGTCTACTACACATAAATCTAGAATATTGCAGAACTTTAAGTTAGTGGCAAATATCTTATACAAATGTCTCCAAGAATCAGGAAGTTTATAAAATACAATTCAGTGATTGTTAAACCCAAAATGAGATTTATAGTTCCAGTCATGGGGAAGGACATTGAAGAACCTCTCTCTTTCTCTCTTTCCCTCTTCTTCCCTCCCTCCTTCCCTCTTTCCCTCCCTCCCTCCCTCCCTCCGTCCTTTCCTTCCTTCCTTCCTTCCTTCCTTCCTTCCTTCCTTCCTTCCTTCCTTCCTTCCTTCCTTCCTTCCTTCCTTCCTTCCTTCCATCCTTCCTTCTCACTCTGTCACCTAGGATGGATGCCATGGCAAGAACTCGGCTCACTGCAACCTCTGTCTCCCAGGTTCAAGTGATTCTCATGTCTCGGCCTCCTTAGTAGCTGGGATTACAGGCACGTGCCACCATGCCAGACCAATTTTCTGTAGAGATGGGGTTTCACTACATTGACCAGGCTGGTCTTGAACTCCTGATCTCAGGCGATCCGCCCACCTCGGCCTCCCAAAGTGCTAGGATTACAGGCATGAGCCAATGCCCTGGGCTATAGAACCTTTCTATCCAACTTTGCTGACAGATGTTGACAGCTGCCTGTTTTTCTTCTTGGTAGAAAACAAAAATGTTGCTTCATCACGGAAAAAAAAGGAAAATAACCATGAATCCTAGAGTCATCTGGGGAGTCTCATATTTAATAATATCACATCTATACGAATCATGTGGGGAACATTGATTCTTGTCAATACAGTTATCATCACTGTGGTAGTCAGCAGTGCTACCATTCCTATGGGTTCTTAGTTTGCATGATAGTATACTGGGCATTAAGGAGTTTACACATTTAACAAATGTTTACTCAGCACCTATTTTGTGATATATACTATGCTAAGAGTTGGGAATGCAGTGATGAATAAGAAAGAAAAACAAACAAGTAGATTACAGATTGAAAGGAAACTGAAGAGTGATGGTCAGGGGAGCACCAAAAGGGAGTGAGGTGGGCTGAAATTTAAGATAGCTGGTCAGGAAGGCCTCTTAGAGGAGGGGATTTTCAAGCTAAAAATAGCAATGAGACATCACGAAGAAACCAGATAAATACAATCAGAGAAAATGAAAGTGTAGTTTCTGATGTGGAAAAGGGCTTGCTGTATTTGAAGATAAGAAAGAAGGCTAATGTGATTTGAGAATAGTGTGCAAGGAAAACAAGGGTTTCAGATCAAGTTGGAGACGTACTCAGATGATACAACACTTTTAAGAGTTTAAATTTTCTTCTAAAAGTGAAGGAAGCTCTGGAAAGTTTTTATGCAAGGAATCAACATGATCAGATTTACATTTCTAAAACTTTATCCTGGCTGCTGTATGGAAAATGGATGGTAGAGGAGCAAGAATGGAAGCTGAGAGGCCATAGAGGAAGTTGTTGCTGTAGTCCTGGTGTGAAATATGGCAGCAGAGATGATCAAATCTATCTTTTGGAGACAGAATTGATAGAGTTTATTAAAGGATTGGTGGTGAGGAGTGAAGCAAAGATAAGAATCAAGGATGAGTCTCAGATGGTGTCATTTAAGCAACTTGGTAGAGAGTGGTCTCTTTTATTGCCATGAGAAAGAGCTACAGGTTTGGGGATGAAGGAGTTCAACAGCTCCATGTTGGACATATGACATTTAAAGATAAGCACATCTGAAGTCACTTGCTGATTCAAAGACAGTCATACCACATGGGAGAAACATGATAGATGAAAACATTCAGGGAAACAGGTCATGAGAGCTTTGTGCTTCCCAGTGAAAGACAAGTTACTTGCCCACTGCTAAGGGATATGTGCTGTGAATCATTTGTCACGTGATGGTGACGGATTTACATCCAGAATCCCTCAAGAACAAAATCTGTATTCATAAGCCAAGGATAAGGGACTTGGAGTGCTGTTGTGTTTGTGACATTTCAAGCATTGGCTGAGAAGTCCCTCTAAGGTCTCACCCTCTAAGTGATTAGTGAAACCTAATCCGAAATTCCCTTACTTATTTGCCTCTTTAAGAATTAAGTAATTTTTCTTTCAGTGCTTTTCCAGAAAAAAATTATCTATTGCCTTTTAAAAATCATAGACTTTTAGGAATATGTTTTTAAAAGAGCATCTGGTTTATTTCTCGCTGAAAGCTGGTGCAAAGAAGTGAGAAACATGGATCAAGTCAGCATCAAAAAGAGACTGTGAATAATTTGCTTAATGATTGGGAAAAAAATTATTAAAATTGTGTGTCAGCATTACTTGTTATTAAAAAGCCATGGTGTGCATTCAAGGAAAAAATTTGGAAGATTTACCCCACCCCAATATTCTATTTCTTACATAGAAATTTTTCATAATAAGAAAGTCAATGTTGTGAGAAAGTACCTTTTTTGAACTATTAATTTATGTTTTCACTTAGGTTTTCCCCTTTCGTCTTCTGCTATTATCCATAACACAGATCCTATACTTACTACTTCAGGATTGGATGAAAGCAGAATTTGCCTGCAAACAATTTTCTCCTGAGTTCACTTTTAAATTCAAAAGCTTAAATCAGTTTTGCTAAATATCCTGAAGAGACATTAGGGTTGGAAGACAGAGAGAGAGAGAGAGAGAGAGAACTTAAGCCCTTTTCCAGCAATACTTGTCAGGGAGTTGAAAAGAACTTTAGAATAAGTGAATGTAGTATCTGTGGGATACAACATTTGATATATATTTATTAAATTGATCTTTTATTACTTATAGTGCTCTGATTCCCTATACTCATAATTATTTCCCACTCCATATTATAGAATTTTACTTCATTGACAATAGCATGCCATCGTAAATGAATGACACCTTCACAGAATATAAATAATTTCCATACACTCTTTTATATCTTAAAACTCTAAAGATATTACTCTATTGTCCCTTAGCATCTAATGTTATGAACAAGTCTGCTAGAGGCCAGACTTTTCTTCTCCTTATAATACTTGTAAGTATCATATTTTCCTGTCTGATTATTTTCTCAATTCATTCTTTCTCCTTGAAGTTATTGACATTCAACAGAGTGTGTTTAAATACTGGCACTTTCTAGTCCTGAAGGATAATCCTACTTCCTATGCCTATTTTGCTGAAGATCGCTACTTTTAAAGTAACTCTTTTTGTGTCATCACTTCCACAATCATAGGCTTGTTCTCAGGCAACTGCTTAATAAATATACAGATAGTTACAAACTTAAGATGGCTGGACTTACAATTTTTCAATTTTACTATGATACAAAAGTGATACACATTCAGGAGAAATTGCACTTTGAATACACAGAGAACTATTCTGTTTTTTACTTTGAGTACTGTATTCAATTCAGTACTGTATTGAATAAATTACATGAGATATTCAATTATCATAAAATAGGCTTTGTGTTAGATGATTTTGCCCAACTTTAGGCTAATGTAAGTGTTCTGAGCACATTTAAGGTAGGTTAGGCTAAGCAAGAATGTTTGGTAGGTTAGGTATTTTAAATAATTTTCAGCTTAAGATATTTTCCATTTACGATGGGTTTATTGGGACATAACCTCACTGTAACTTGAGGAGGAGCATCTATAACTGTTTGGGTTTCTTCCTGTTCCAGGAGCCAGTGTTTTCCAATGATTTACTTTCTTTGACTGTTCTACTTCATGAACATCAATTAATATAAGCTTTATTCATTGGCCTTGACAACGCAACTTCCTTGTGCTAGTGGTAACCAACGAACTCCAAGCATACCATCATAAACAGTGGCCACTTGTTTTTAATGGACCTTTGTCTCCTCTAAGTCATCATAATAGAGACTATTAGTTCAAATCAGCTTGGTGGCCACCTGGGAACCAGTGAAATTTATTCTCTTCCTAGCAGGAGGCTATAGTTATAACAAAAGAAATGCCATCTCTAGATATTCATTTTATATTTGTTAAATGAATAAATGAGTGGGTAATTTAATGAATGAATGAAGGAATCTAGCTCTGGCCTCAAAGGTCCTCACAATAGATCATCTTTAAGGTTTCTTTCAATTGTGAGATTCTATGACATAATTCTCTCCTTACTTAGGGAAATAGGGTATGCATTTTGATTGACCTGCCAATGGGATAGGCTAGTGCATATGTTTATTCCTTCTCCATTTAAGCACAGTTTATTGTTGAGTTTCATTAAGCCTCTAAATAAGCTCATTAGAGAGAGTCTGTTCCTGAAGGACTCAAAACTAGCCTGAACTAGCTTCCTCAAATATCCAAGCTTTTATTTATCATCTCTGAGACTCAGGAGCCCACATTGTTCCCTGTTAGTAGTAAAAGTCCAGGGTTTCTATGTACTTTTTTTTTTTTTTTTTTTTTTTTTTTTTTTTTTTTTTTTTTTTTGTGAGACGGAGTCTCGCTCTGTCGCCCAGGCTGGAGTGTAGTGGCGTGATCTCTGCTCACTGCAAGCTCCGTCGCCTCCCAAGTTCATGCCATTCTCCTGCCTTAGCCTACTGAGAAGCTGGGACTACAGGCGCCGGCCACCATGCCCGGCTAATTTTTTTGTACTTTTAGTAGAGATGGGGTTTCACCGTGTTCACCAGGATGGTTTTGATCTCCTGACCTCGTGATCCACCCTCCTCGGCCTCCCAAAGTGCTGGGATTACAGGCGTGAGCCACCACGCCCGGCCTCTGTATTTTTGACTAACATTGTCTACTTCTTTATTTTGTGGACATGACAGTTCTTAGTGTTTCTTCTGTTAACTCCAAATCCTAAAGAACTTCACATGTGGGGTTTCTCTTGTGTTGCAAGACCGTCCAAATTATGCTTTAGATCCCTCAGGACTGAGTAGGGCCAGTTTGTCCTGTGTAACTTGGTTTGGAAGACTTCAATGCTTTGAGACTCCAAACTGTGCCCCTGATACCTCAGAACTGAATAGGCCAAGCTTGTCCTGTGTAACCTGGTGTGAAAGACTCCACTGATCTGTCCATTTGCTGCTAGGCTCTTTTATTCTAATATTCCAGGAGTTTCCCATCATACAGTTCTCCAACCACCAAGGGAAAGGTACAGATGGCAGATGCAGAACCTCAGACATGGCTGAGAGCAGTCTCCCTGTCTACCACTTCACAATGGAACAACGTTTGTTTTCTTAGTGGTGCCTGACTTTAACTAAGGACTTCAAACTATTCCTGGGAATATTAGAATATGAGGCAACTAATGTAGAGAGTAGCCTTAACTCTAAAGGTAGAAGCTCTGCTTGTTGCAATCTCCCTCAAGTCTGAGGGTGTTCACATCTAAAAGTATGATGGAAGAACATAAAATAAACTAGAAATGGGGTTAGGCAAAGGCAGTCCTTCCTCTCTTGATATGTATTTCCCTAACACTAGACCCTATGGATTACAAGACTGAGTCGTAACAGATTCATGTGATATGACTTCCAAGGTCCTTTAAATAAAGAATTATTTAGGCACAGAGTAACCCTGGTACGGTTTGGCTCTGTGTCCTAACCCATATATCATGTTGAATTGTAATCCCCACATGTCAAGGGAGGGAATTGGTCATAAGTGACTGGATCATGGGGGCTGTTTCTCCCACGCTGCTCCCATGATACTGAGAAAGTTGAGATCTGGTTTTTTGTTAAGTGTCTGGCCCTTTCCCTGTGTGCTCTCTCTCTCCTGCTGCCTTGTACCTTGCTTCCCCTTCACGTTCTGCCACGATAGTAAGTTTCCCAAGGCCTCCCCGGCCATGTGGATCAGTGAGTCAAATAAACCTCTTTTCTCAGAGGAAGTCAAATTGTCCTTGTTTGCAGATGATATGATTGTATATTTAGAAAACCCCATTGTCTCAGCCCAAAATCTCCTTAAGCTGATAAGCAACTTCAGCAAAGTCTCAGGATACAAAATAAATGTGCAAAAATCACAAGTATTCCTATACACCAATAACAGACAAACAGAGAGACAAATCATGAGTGAACTCCCATTCACAAATGCTACTAAGAGAATAAAATACCTAGGAATCCAACTTACAAGGGATGTGAAGGATCTCTTCAAGGCGAACTACAAACCACTGCTCAATGAAATAAAAGAGGACACAAACAAATGAAAGAACATTCCATGCGCATGGATAGGAAGAATCAGTGTGAAAATGGCCATATGTCCAAGGTAATTTATAGATTCAATGCCATCCCCATCAAGCTACCAATGACTTTCTTCACCGAGTTGGAAAAAAAACTACTTTAAAGTTCATATGGAACCAAAAAGAGCCCACAAAGCCCAGACAATCTTAAGCCAAAAGAACAAAGCTGGAGGCATCACGCTACCTGACTTCAAACTATACTTCAAGGCTACAGTAACCAAAACAGCATGGTACTGGTAGTAAAACAGATATATAGATCAATGGAACAGAACAGAGGCCACAGAAATAACACCACACATCTACACCCATCTGATCATTGACAAACCTGACAAAAACAAGAAATGGGGAAAGGATTCCCTATTTAATAAATGATGCTGGGAAAACTGGCTAACCATATGTAGAAAGCTGAAACTGGATCCCTTCCTTACGCCTTATACAAAAACTAATTCCAGATGTATCAGAGACTTAAATGTAAGACCGAAAACCATAAAAACCCTAGGAGAAAACCTAAGCAATACCATTCAGGACATAGGCATGGGCAAAGTCTTCTTGACTAAAACACCAAAAGCAATGGCAACAAAAGCCCAAATAGATCAATGGGATCTAATTAAACCAAAGAGCTTCTGCACAGCAAAAGAAACTACCATCAGAGTGAGCAGGCAACCTACAGAATGAGAGAAAATTTTTGCAATCTACCCATTTGACAAAGGGCTAATATTCAGAATCTACAAAAAACTTAAACAAATTTACAAGAAAAAAAAACCATCAAAAAGTGGGAAAAGGATATGAACAGACACTTCTCAAAAGATGACATTTATGCAGCCAACAGACACATGAAAAAATGCTCATCATCACTGGTTATCAGAGAAATGTAAATCAAAACCATAATGAGATACCATCTCATGCCAGTTAGAATGGTGATCATTAAAAAGTCAGGAAAAAACAGATGCTGGAGAGGATGTGGAGAAACAGGAACGCTTTTACACTGTTAGTGGGAGTGTAAATTAGTTCAACAATTGTGGAAGACAGTTTGCCAATTCTTCAAGGATCTAGAAGTAGAAATACCATTTGACTCAGCAATCACAGTACTGGGTATATACCCAAAGAATTATAAATCATGCTACTCTAAAGACACATGCACACATATGTTATTGTAGCAATATTCACAATAGCAAAGACTTGGAATGAACCCAAATGTCCATCAGTGATAGACTGGATTAAGAAAATGTGGCACATGTACACCATGGAATACTATGCAGCCATAAAAAAGATGAGTTCATGTCCTTTGTAGAGACATAGATGAAGCTGGAAACCATCATTCTCAGCAAACTATCACAAGGACAGAAAAGCAAACACTGCATGTTCTCACTCATAGGTGGGAATTGAACAATGAGAACACTTGGACACAGGGCAGGAACATCACACACTGGGGCCTGTTGGGGGTTGGGGGGCTGGGGGAGGGATAGCATTAGGAGAAATACCTAATGTAAATGACGAGTCGATGGGTGCAGTAAACCAACATGGCACATGTATACCTATGTAACAAACCTGCACATTGTACACATGTACCCTATAACTTAAAGTATAATAATAATAATGATAATAGTAATAATAATAAAATACAAAACCTCTTTTCTTTATAAATTTCCCAGTCTCAAGTAGTATATTTTCAGCAGTATGAAAATAGGCTGATACACATAACTGGTACCAGAAGTGGGGCACTGCTATAAAGATAACCTGAAAATGTGGAAGTGACTTTTGAACTGGGTAGCAGGCAGAGGTTGGAACTGAAGAAGACAGGAAGATGTGGGAAAGTCTGGAACTTCCTAGAGACTTGCTGGACAATTTTAACCAAAATGCTGACAGTAATATATAGACAATGAAGTCCAAGCTGAGATGACTTCAGATGGAGATAAGGAACTTATTGGAAATGGGTGTAAAGTTCACTCATGCTATGCTTTAACAAAGAGACTGGCAGCATTTTGCCCCTGCCCTACAGGTCTGTGAAAGATTGAACTTGAAAAAGATGATTTAGGGTATCTGGTGGAAGAAATTTATCAGCAGCAAAGCATTCAAGAGGTGGCCTGCCTTATTCTGAAAGTGCTTAGTTATACACATCCACAAAGAGATGGTTTGAAATTGGAACTTATGTCTAAAAGGAAGTAGAGCATAATGGTTTGGAAAATTTATCACCTGACCATGTGGTAGATAAGAAAAACCAATTTTCTTGGGAAAAATTCAAGTCAGCAGCAGAAATTTGCATGAGTACCGAGGAATTGAATGTTAATGCCTAACACAATGGGGAAAATGTCTCCAGGACATGTCAGAAACCTGCATGGTAGTCCTGCTCATTATAGGCCCAGAGGCACAGGAGGAAAAAATTGCTTTATGAGCCGGGTCCAGAACGCAGTTGCTCAGTGCAGCTTTGGGACTTCATGCCCTGTGTCACAGCCACTCCAGCTCCACCCATGCCTAAAAGGGGCAAGGTATAGCTAGGGCTGTTGCTTCAGAGGGTGCAAACTCCAAGCCTTGGTGGCTTCCATGTGCTGTTGGGCCTGCAGTACGCAGAAGACAAGAGTTGAGCTTTGGGAAGCTTCGCCAATTTCAGAGAATGTATGGAAACACCTGGATGTCCAGGCAGAAGTCTGCGGCAGGGGTGGGGCCCTCATGGAGAACCTCTGCTAGGTCAGTGAAGAAGGGAAATGTGGGATTGGAGCCCACATACATATTCCTCTCTGAGGCTCTGCCTAGTGGAGCTGTGAGAGAGGGCCACCATCCTCCAGAGCCTAGAAAGGGAGATCCATCGATAGTTTGCATCATGTACCTGGAAAAGTCACAGGCATTCAACAACAGCCTGTGAAAGCAGTGCAGGGATTGTATTCTGCAAAGCCACAGGGGAGGAGCTGCTCAAGGCCATTGGAGCCCACCCCATGCATCAGCATTCCCTGGATGTAAAACATAGAGTAAAAGGAATAATTTTAGGTCTTTGAAATTTAGTGACTGCCCTCCTGGGTTGCGGAGTTGCATGTGACTCCTTTGTTTTGGCCAGTTTCTTTCATTTGGAATGGGAACATTTACCCAATGCCTGTACTCCTATTGTATCTTGGAAGTAACTAACTTGCTTTTGATTTTACAGGATCATAGGCAGAAGGGACTTGCTTTGTCTCAGATGAGAGTTTGGACTCGGACTTTGAGTTAATGCTGGAATGAGTTAAGACTTTGGGGGACTGTTGGAAAGGCATGATTGGTTTTGAAATATGAAAAGAACATGAGATTTGGGAGGGACCAGGGGTGAAATGCTGTGGTTTGGCTCTGTGTTCTCACCCAAATTTCATCATCAATTGTAATTCCCATGTGTCAAGGTAGGGACCTGGTGGGAGGTCATTGGCTCATGGGATAGTTTCTGCCATGCTGTTCTCATGATAGTGAGGAAGTTCTCTTGAGATCTAGTTGTTTGATAAGTGTCTGGCCCTTTCCCCTGAACTGTCTCTCTCTCTCCTGCTGCCTTGTGAACACATGCCTTGCTTCCCCTTGCCTTCTGCCATGATTATAAGTTTCCTGAGGCCTCCCCAGCCATGTGGAACAGAGTCAATTAAACCTCTTTTTTTATATAAATGACCCAGTCTCAGGTAGTATTTTTATAGCAGTTTAAGAATGGACTGATACAGAGAATTGAGCTCCAAAATCTCCTAACACATCACTTCAGAGGAAACCGCAATCACAAAGGAAATAAGCTACACTGAAAGCATGGAAAACACAATGTGGTTCTAGTGGTTCTTTCCAAGAAGAAGCAAATCAGAGAAAACTTCTCATTTGCCAAAAGAATAAAAAAATTCCGAGACTTATGATGTAAAAAGACTTTAACCCATCAGTTTTATAGTGTTGATTTAGTGGTTAGTCCCATCTGAAAGTTGCTGGGTCAAGCACATTAATATCTGGCTAGCTGCTTATATTCTATGTTGTAGGATTTTCCTTTATTAAATAACATATATCTTCCATACACAATCAAAATTATGTAAGATGCCTCATAACTCCCTTTTCCCCATTCTTTTTCTGATTGTTGTTCTAAAGGAAAGAGAGGGAGAATTATATTCCCCTTGTGGGATGAACCCCCAGACCACTTCTGTAGCACTAGCTATATGGGAAGAAGTGAAGGAAGAGCAACACAAGGAAGGAAGAGCAACACAAAATATTTTTTTTAACTGGAGGAGCCACGATATTGAGATGTCATAAGGAATATGGCATCTCAAACATGTCTCTACAGAAATGTTTGCCCCTTTTCAAACAGAAGCTTCTTTGTTTAGCACATTGGCATACATGTGCTTTTGGAATCCATTTTTTCCTCTACTCATATGAGTTTCTCCTCCTTCTAGGGAGTGGATTAAGGGAGAGAGGAAATTGCAGTGGTTCCCATATTTCTGTGCATTGGAATCACCCATGGGAACTTAAAAACTACTGATAAATGTTTCTTTTCCCCTTACCCCCAGATATTGTGTGATTTACTTACTCTGAGGTATAAGTTGAGTTTTGGAATTTTAAAGTCTCGAAGAAACTTAAATGTACAAACAACATTGGAAATAACTGGCATAGTGGTCTCTAACCAGGTATCTAGACACATCAAAATCACCTGGGAGGGTTAAAAGAATACATATGCTTTAGTATATTTCTCAGACATCCTGAGTTACCACCTCCTGGTGAAGAGTTTGAGCTTCCAAGTGATTTCTGTGCACACTGTTCAGGAACTGCTGGCAGACAGTAGTGATTATGGGTAACAGCAGTCTTCATTAGCATGGCTATTACCTGAATAAATCGACTGTAACAAATGCCTGGAGCACCTTCTTTCTTTCTCTCTAGGAATTCATGCCTCACACTCCCTTTTACAATTTGGACTGAACATAATTCATTGCCTAAATGCTTTCATTTAAAACTCCCAGCCACCTGAACTACTCTGCATTCCCCCGGGACATACATCCTCTTTTGGTAGTTTTGCACTGCCTACTTCTTACCATGCTTTCTATGCATATGCTGGTGCTCCAGCTTAATTGAAAACTTCCCAAGGACAAAAATTCATTGTGTATTTGTTTTGGATTTCACATTACCCTACCTCTATTGTCCACTAGAATGTTCTCAACGTTACAAGGCACAATACAGACATCATACATGTAGAGAAAGATAAGTGAGTTCAAAGAGTATAAATGTAACTGAAAAGTAAAAAGAAAAAGTATATTCATTTGTACATAATAATGAATAAAATATTAAATGGATAAGTCATCTTGTGACTGGCAAATATTTAATGTTTTTGAGTCTCTGAGTCGATATTGTGCTTTGTATTGTATAAAGAGCTTTCAAATTCACCAACTTATGTGATTGCTACTATAACCCTACAAAGAGAACAAGGCCATTTTGTAGATATGTAAAGATGAGGCCCAGAGATGAGGGAATTTACCCAGAACCTACCTGGTGGCTGGCAGACCAGGTATAAAACTCAATCCTACTTTCAGTCCAGGTCATACTTTGATATTCCCATGACTTCAACCAACCTCCAGTCACCACTAATTTTCACATATGTCTTTAGTACTTATCATTCTCCTAAGATCTACACTTCTAATTACACTGAAAATAATTCTACATGCATGTTCTATAACATATCAAACTCATCAGGTCTCAGAGGGAACCCATATCAGTTGATCCCATCACAAATTCTTTCCTCCCAATTCCTATGTTTCTATTTCCCATTTAACAATGCTGCCATTTTTTCTCATTTCCCATTTCTCCCTTCCATTCACTTTTCTTATCATTTGCAAAGCCCTGTCAATTCAGTTTCAACAATGTCTTCCTTCTATTTCTGTCTTCCCTTTTTCATGCCCACTGTTATTTTCCCATACAGGCACAATTGCAGTAGTCTTTTGAGCAATTCCCCACACTCATCTTATTACCTCTTCAATTCTCACTTCTCTTTGCCTCTGAAATCTCACTTTTAAACTGTGTATTTAGTCACCACATTCCCTATTCAATGACTTTACTTCTTAAAGAAAAATTCAATAAACTGTTGAGATCATTCATAGTCTTTTCATAAGTTATCTTTCTAACATTAGCTCTTCACAAATTTCATATTCCAGTCACTCGGATCTGTTCATTGTTCCCTATACAAGTGGATATGCTGACTTTCATGCCTTTCTACACTTTCACGAGTTTGTGCTCCCAGCTCAAATGACCTCTTGCCCACCTGCATTCACACTTTTTTTCAGAAGAGGTTTATTGGCAAAAACTTACTCTTAAAGCCCAGTGAAAATATACTTCTCTTTAGCTAATTTCCCTCTCCAGCTTCATTTCTAGCTCATAACATCTACATGAACCCTTTATTTTCTTACTATGGTAAAATACACATAAAATAAAATTCAACCATTATAACCATTTGTAAGTATACAGTTCAGTGGTATTACAGAAATTCACAATATTGCACAGCTATCACCACCATCCATCTATAACTCTTTATCTTGTGAAACTGAAACTCTACATCCACTAAGCAATAACTCCCCATTCCTCCCTCCCCTCACCCCATGGCTACCATTATGCTAGCTTTTTTTTTTTTTTTGAGACAGAGTCTCACTCTGTCGTCCAGGCTGGAGTGCAGTGGTGCGATCTCAGCTCACCCCAGCCTCCGCCTCCCGCGTCCACGCCGTTCTCCTGCCTCAGCCTCCCGAGTAGCTGGGACTACAGGCGCCCACCACCACGCCTGGCTAATTTTTTGTATTTTTAGTAGAGACGGGGTTTCACCATGTTCGCCAGGATGGTCTCGATCTCCTGACCTTGTTATCTGCCTGCCTCGGCCTGCCAAAGTGCTGGGATTACAGGTGTGAGCCACCGCACCTGGCTATGCTATTTTTTTTTGTCTTGATTACTGTGATGACTCTAAGTATCACATATGAGTGGAGTCATACATTACTTGTCTCTTTGTCACTAGCTTATATTATTAGCACAATGTTCTCAAGATTCACACATTGTGTATTGCAGAATTTTCCTTCCTTAAGATTTAATAATACTTCATTGTATGTATAAAACACATTTTGCTCATTCATTCATTTGTTAGGGACACATGGGTTGTTTTAGTTATTGTGAATAATGCTACTGTGAATATGGGTGAATAGTATTTTTTTCAATACCCTGTTTTCAATTTTGGGGGGCATATACCCCAAAATGGAGCTGCTGGATTATACAGTAATTCTATTTTTAACTTTTTGAGGAAAAGTCCTACTGTTCCCACAGCAGCCATACCATTTATATTCCCATTGACAGTGATAAGGGTTCCATTTTCTCCAAATTATTGTCAATGCTTGTTATTGTCTGTATTTTTTAGCCATACAAATGAGTGTGATGTGGTATCTAACTGTATTATTGATTTGCATTTTGCTAATAAGTAGTGATATTGAGCATTTTTTCATGTGTTTACCTGCTATTTGTATGTATTCTTTGGAGAAATGTCTATTCAAGCCCTTTGCCCATTTTTGAATTGAATTGTTTCTTTTTTGTTGTTTAGTTTTAGGCGTTCTTTATATATTCTGGATATCAAAGACCAAAATGTTAGACCTAAAACTATTAGATTTTTAAAAGAAAACAGAGAAAATACTTTGTAACATTTGGTTGGGCAGTGACTTCTTGAATAGGATACCAAAGGCACAGGCAGCAGAAGAAAAAAAAATAGACAAATTGGAATTCATGAAAATTTTAAAATTTTGCACATCAAAAAAGATGCTATCAACAGGGTAAGAAGGCAACCCATAAAATGTCAAAAAATATAAATCATATATTTGATAAATGATTGAAATATGCTTTTTTGGTTAACTTCTTGAGACAGGCTGGGTCACAAATATTCACATAAACTCATTTTTCTTTTTTAATTCTCCAAAAACCGACACAATCTTGAACATACATAAAGGCTAAAAATATTCTGCATTGAATTATACAAAGATTCAAGTGTCCCATAGTAAGTGAGAATGATGACTTTTAAGCTTTTAAATTCAATATTAAATAACTTTCCAAATTTATAATGGAGTCACTTATTAAAAATATTCCTCTATTCAAAATATTTCTGGGTCTTCTATATTTTACTTAGTGTAAGAAATCTGCATATCACACATGTCAGATAGTTTCTAACTCCCTCTCCTTGCTCACCTGCCTTGGAAACACATCTATTGCCTCATTAAGGTTACACTTGAGTCAAGTCTTAATCAATGTGAGGGGCTGAAAACAGTTGAAATATGTAGAATTATTTATCTTCAGTTTTAATTTTGTTTTTCTATTAAAAGTACCTGTTTTTTATTAGATATAAATCAGCTCCACAATTTAGAAACTTGTAGCTTAGCTGAAAAATTATAAATCAGGATTAAGTATTTTGAGATAGTTTTAATTTAAAACTCAATATTGATACCATTGCTGAAAATTACCTTATTTTAGCCGGCCGGGCGCGGTGGCTCAAGCCTGTAATCCCAGCACTTTGGGAGGCCGAGGCGGGCGGATCACGAGGTCAGGAGATCGAGACTATCCTGGCTAACACGGTGAAACCCCGTCTCTACTAAAAAAATACAAAAAACTAGCCGGGCGAGGTGGCGGGCGCCTGTAGTCCCAGCTACTCGGGAGGCTGAGGCAGGAGAATGGCGTAAACCCGGGAGGCGGAGTTTGCAGTGAGCTGAGATCTGGCCACTGCACTCCAGCCTGGGTGACAGAGTGAGACTCCTTCTCAAAAAAAAAAAAAAAAAAAAAAAAAAAAAAAAAAAAAAAAAAAAAAAAAAAAAAAAATTACCTTATTTTATTTGCAATTTGGTTTTACTGGAAGAAAAAAAATCCTTTCATCTTCCTGGGAATTCTATTTTTGTTAAAACTTAGTTGTCATAATAAGGGGAAATAATAGAAATGGTAATATTTCATAAACTAATATGAAGTACATTTGATAAAGTTCTGTTTTAAACCTGCTCACTACAGACTTACTATACAGAATTTAGCTGGATAGGCTGGGCACAGTGGCTCATGCCTGTAATCCCAGCAATTTGTGAGGCCAAGGCAGGTGGATCACCTGAGGTCAGGAGTTCAAGACCAGCCTGGCCAACATGGTGAAACCCTGTCTCTACTAAAAATACAAAAATTAGCCAGGCATGGTTGTGCATGCCTGTAACACCAGCTACTTGGGAGGCTGAGGCAGGAGAATTGCTTGAACCCTGGAGGCGGAAGCTCCAGTGAGCTGAGATCATGCCACTGCACTCCAGCCTGGGCGACAGAGTGAGATTCCATAAAAAAAAAAAAAAAAAAAAAAGAATTTAGCTGGAGAGTAAATGGGAAAGAAAACAATGAACTCATCAAATATCAACAGAACTTAAAACAGTTCAACATTTTGTTCTCAATTGGACAAGTTTCTGTTATTCATCTGTCCGTGATATGTAGGTATTAAAATCAACCTTGGTTTAGTACAAGATCTTGAAATATATATCAAACCCTCTCCTCATTTGAGATATATGCTTCACTTTCAGCTTTAGAAAATTCTGTCATTATTGTTTTCTGATGTCACTGCAAAGTATTGGAGGTATAGCTAGAAATTGCTATAAAATGACACCACCACCATCAACAATAATAAACACCTAATAGGGGTCATGGCTTTTAATTCTTTTCAGCAGAACACTTTTTGTTCTTCTGAAAAAAAAAATGGCAAAAGCCAAATGTTATTTAATGTGAAAGGAAAAATTGTAACACTCTTGTTATAACTTTGAATGGAACAAAGACTGGGCATTTAACTATACAGATCTATGCCAAAAATTAATTCTTTTGAGATATTTCATTATGCCAAACATCAATTCTCTTGAGAATTTTTGTGGAATCAGCAACTTAGGCCTACATTACATATTAGAAACAGGATTATTTAATTTTATCATAAGAATATTCAAACAAATTTATTTTTGGCATCTAATATACAAACCAGTATGTTTGAAATGAGTGGAATATTTTCACTGCCGAACAATTTATCAATAGTGAAGGGAAAACATCATTTGGCTATCTACTTTGACCTGAGGCTATGGCATTTCTCAGGCAAATATTGGACATAGCACAATTCCCCATTTTTCAACTTCATTATCTTTCCCCACTGAAAATACATTAAAAAGAAAGAGATTGACGCAGAGGAAAGAAATTGGAGTCATAGTTATCACATGTCTCTCTTTAGGAATCCAAAAATAGTGAATGTAGGGTTTTCCATATGACCATGAATGAAAAAAATATATTTTTGTCTTTGGAATTCTATCAATGTCAGTCCCATGAATATCATTGCCAAGATGAGTGGCTTTTTTTACATTTTATTTCTCCATCGTGTGGAAAGGTTATTTTTAAATAAGCAAGTGGTCCAAATTTTTCAAAGTGGTATGAATCCCCAATAGATTCCATGAATCATTGCTATTGAATTATATAACAAAGTATAAGTTTGGTTTTTTGTTCTTGTTGGTTTTTTTTTTTGTTTTTTGTTTTTTGTTTTGAGATGGAGTCTCACTCTGTTGTCCAGGCTGGAGTGCAGTGGCACGATCTTGGCTTACTACCACCTCTGCCTCCCAGGTTCCAGCAATGCTCCTGCCTCAGCCTCCCAAGTAGCTGGGATCACAGGCACCTGCCACCATGCCTGGCAAATTTTTGTATTTTTAGTAGAGATGGGGTTTCACCTTGTTGGCCAAGCTGGTCTCAAACTCCTGACCTCAAGTGATCCTCCTGCCCCGGCCTCTCAAAGTGCTGGGATTACAGGCGTGAGCCACTGGGCCTGGGCTACTCTAAGATGTTTAAATGGCATACTCTTACAGTTGTTCTACAAATATTTCATTATGACTTTTACAATTTCAACTTTTATTTTAGATTTCAGGGGGTACATGTGCAGATTGGCTACCTGGGTATATTATGTGATGCTTAGGTTTGGGGTACGGATGATCCCATCACCCAGGTAATGAGCACAGTACCCAATAGGTGGTTTTGCAGCCCACTGCTTCCTCTAATAGTCTCCAGTGTCTATTCTTGCCAACTGTATGCCCATGTATACACAATGTTTAGCTGCCATTTACAAGTGAAAACATGCAGTATTTGGTTTTCTGTTCCTGTGTTAATTCACTCAGGATAATGGCCTGTAGCTACATTCATTTTGTAGCAAAGGACATAATTTCATTCTACTTTATGGTGGTGTAGTATTCCATGGTGTATATTTACCACCCTTTCTTTATTCAGTCCACCACTGATGAGTACCTAGGTTGATTCCAAGACTTTGCTATTGTGAATTGCAGTGTAATGAAGATATGAGAGCATGTGCCTTTTTGGTAAAATGATATATTTCCCTTTGGATATATATCAAGTAATAGGATTGCTGAGTCAAATGCTAACTCTATTTTAAGTTCTCAGAGAAATCTCCAACATCTTTCCATAGTGGCTGAACTAACTTGCACTCCTACCAACAGTTATAAGCATTCCCTTTCTCCACAGCCTTGCCAACATCTATTGTTTTTCAACTTTTTATTAATAGCCATTCTGACTGGTGTGAGATGGAATCTTATTGTGATTTTTATTTGCATTTCTCTGATGACGGGTGATAATGAGGACTTTTTCATGTTGGCCACTTGTATGTCTTCTTTGAGAAGTATCTGTTCATGTCTTTTATCCATTTTTTATGGAGTTATTTGTTTTTTGCTTGTTTAATTATTTATTTCCTCATAGATTCCAGATATTAGATCTTTGTTGATGCATAGTTTGTGAATAATTTCTCCTGTTCCATAGATTGCCTGTGTACTCTGTTGATAGTGTTTCTTGCTGTGCAGAAGCTCTTTAGTTTAATTAGGTCCCACTTGTCAATTTTTGGATTTTGTTGCTATTGCTTTGGAGAATTTAATTCTTTCCCAAGGCCAATATCTGGAATGGTGTTTCCTAGGTGTTCTTCTAGGATTCCTATAGTTTAAGGTCTTGCATTTATGTCTTTAATCCACCTTAAGTTAATTTTTGTATGTGGTAAAAGATAGGGATCCAGTTTCACTCTTCTGCATATGGCTAGATAGGTATCCCAGCACCATTTATTGTGTAGAGAGTCCTTTACTCATTGCTTATTTTTGTCAACTTTTTTGAAGATAGGTGTGTGGCTTTATTTCTGGGTTATCTATTCTATTCCATGGATATATGTGTCTGTTTTTGTACCAGTACCATGCTGTCTTGATGACTATAGCCACATAGTGTACTTTGAAGTTGAATAATGTGATGCCTCTGGCTTTGTTCTTTTCTCTTAGGATTGCTTTAGCTATTCAGGCTCTTTTTTGGTTCCACATGAATTTTAGTGACAATTCTGTGACAAATGATGTTTTTAATTTGATAGGAATAGCAGTGAATTTTTAGATTTTTGGGGGGCAGTATGGCCATTTTAATGATATCAATTCTTCCAATTCATCAGCATGGAATGTTTTTCCACTTGTGTTATATATGACTTCATTTAGTACTGTTTTGTAGCTCTTGTAGAGGTCTTTCACCTTCTTGATTAGATGTATTCCTAGGTATTTTCTTTTTTCTGTGGCTGCTGTAAAAGAGATTACACTCTTGATTTGGCTCTCAGATTGTACTGAATCAGTATATAGAAATGCTACTGATTTTTGTACATTGATTTTTCTATCCTGAAATTTTGCTGAAGTAGTTTATCAGGTCTACGAGGTTTCTGTCAGAGTTTTTAGTGTTTTCTGGGTATGGAATCATATCATCTTTCAACAGTGATAATTTCATTTCTTCTTTTCTTAACTGGATACTTTTTATTTCTTTTTCTTGACTGATTGCTCTGGTTAGGACTTCCAGTACTATGTTGAATACGAGTGTTGAGAATGTGCATCCTTGTCTTGTTCCACTTTTCAAGGGGAATGCTTCTAGCTTTTGCATGTGTAGTATGATATTGGCTGTGGGTTTGTCATAGATGGCTCTTATTATTTTGAGGTACATTCCTTTGATGTCTAGATTATTGAAGGCTTTTATCAGGAGGGAACATTGAATTTTAAGAAAAGCTTATTCTGTGTCTGTTGCACTAATTATATGGTTTTTGTTTTTATTTCTGTTGATGTGGTAAGTCATATTTATTGATTTCCATATGTTGAACCAAACTTGCATCCCAGGAATGGGCCCTACTTGTTCATAGTGATTTAACTTTTTGATGAGATGCTAGATTTAGTTTGCTAGTATTGTGTTGAGAATATTTCCATCTGTGTTCATCAAGGACATTGGCCTACAGTTTTCATTTCATTGTGTTTTTGTTATATGTTGGTATCAGGGTAATGCTGGCTTCACTTAATGAGTTAGGGAGGATTTTCTCCTTGAATTTTTGGAATCATTTCTGTAGAATTGGTACTAGCCCTTCTTTGTGTATCTGGTAGAATTAAGCTGTGAATCCATCTGGTCAGGGGCTTTTTTTGGTTGGTAGGTTTTTTTTTTTTTTTTTTTCATTACTGATTCACTTTTGGAACAAGATATTGATCTTTTCAGGGTTTCAATTTCTTCTTGATTTAATCTTTGAAGGTTGGGTATTTCCAGGGATTTATCCATTTATTGTAGATTTACTAGTTTATCTGTAGACAGATGTTCATAATAGCCTCTGAGGATCTTTTGTATTACTGTAGCATCAGTTGTAATGTTACCTCTGTCATTTCTGATTGCTCTTATTTAGTTCTTCCCTCCTTTTGTCTTTGCTAGTGGTCTGTCGATCTTGTTTATCCTTTGAAAGAATCAATTTTTTGTATTGTTGATTGTTTGTATGGATATTTTAGTCTCAATTTCATTCAGTTGTGCTCTGATTTTATTTATTTATTTTCTTCTGCTAGCTTTGGGGTTAGTTTGTTCTTGTTTTTCTACATCCTAGAGGTGTGATGTTAAATTGTTAATTTGAAATCCTTCTAATTCTTTGAGGAGTCATTTAGTGTGATAAAGTTTTATTATGGAAAATTTCAAAGATACACAAAATAATAGAAAATTTTAATAAACCTCATTTACCAACTACCCAGTTTCACAGAATTTATAGTATTTTTTCACTTTCATTTTAACTACATCTTATATTTCTTCTTCTTCTGGAGTTTGTTGAAGCAAATCTGAGATATCATACCACCAAAACCCCACTATGCATCTCTACTGATAAGGGTATTTTCCCCTAATCCATCATGTCATTATCACACCTCACCAAAATTACAATAATAATTTATCTGATTGTCACAAAGTTGTCTGTTCACAGTTAATTTGTTTGAATCATGAATCCAAAAAAGTTTCATATATTTATACATTGCTTTTAGATGTCATCTTTCTTTTCTTTTCTTTTCTTTCCTTCCATTTTTTTTTTTTTTTTTTTTTTTTTTTTTGGAGTCTCACTTTGCTGCCCAGGCTGGATTCCAGTGGGGCAATCTTGGCTCACAGCAACCTCTATCTCCTAGGTTCAAGAGATTCTCCTGCCTTAGCCTCCCAAGTAGCTGGGATTACAGGCATGCACCACCACACCTGGCTGATTTTTGTATTCTTAGTAGAGACTGGGTTTCACCAAATTGGCCACTCTTATCTTGAACTCCTGACCTCAAGTGATCCACCTGCCTCGGCCTCCTAAAGTGCTGGGATAACAGGCATGAGCCACTGTGCCCAACCAAGATGATATGTTTCTTTAATGTCTTTTTTAAAAATCAATGCCTTTCTTTCTTTAGTTTTTATTTTTATTTTATTGCTTTCTTGGGAAAAATAGTTATAGATTATGTATTTGGTTGATTCCTTTCTTGTGATGTCATTTCATTTGTTCTTCTAACTCATGCATTCTCAAAGTGGGCGATGTATGCCTACCAGGGGAAAATCCAAAGGGCCACAGTATATGGAGAGCCATCTTATGTAAAGAGAATAGGTGAGGCCATTAGGAAAAAAAAAAAAAAAAAAAAAAAACGACTAAAAATGCTTCTTGGGAGGGTGTAATGGAGAAAAAGTTGAGAAATACTCTCTAACTCCTAATTCCTATTAATGAGTAGTAAGATGTAGAGATTTAATTAGATTCGGGTTTAAGCTGGGAGAAAAGGAAAAAATAATAAGTGATACTATGTACATTTTATCATGTCCTATTATAAGCTAGGTAATACTCAGACTTTCCATTTTTAGTGGTGATAGGATTCAGCAGTGGGTTCATAGACTTTTAGCTATTACCAAGTAATTCATGAGTTTTTCACCCAGTGGATTTAGCCTTCATTGATGATCAAGTCCTGTCTCCATTATTTCATTAAAGATAAAAATATCATAATTTTTCACACCTATGTTTTATTCTGCATTTATTGACTGAATTATTCCATAAAGAGGAACTATCTCACAATGACTATTTGCCTATCCTGAAATACAATGTACAGGAAAGGTAGGCCAAAAGTTAGATTTTTTTCTCTTTAGTTATAAGATTAAGAGAATATGTTTGTGTACTATCAACTTCTAATGGGATCAATTACTTTTAATGCTTTTAGTAGATATGATTTCATGAATTTTTATGTATTTGCTGTGTTTCAATGTTAGTCATTTTTCTTCTTGCCTTGTCTTGTAAGGCAGAAGAAAACTCTTCAAATTGCTTTTATGTCCTTTTGACACAATGCCTGTAGTCTTTGAGCATGTCTTTGCCTTCTGGAACAAGTTGTTCCAAGCTCAGTTTGTACATGGAACAAGAGCTGGAAATAGGCCAGGCATGATGGCTCACGCCTGTAATCCCAGCACTTTGGGAGGCCGAGATGAGCAGATCACGAGATCAGGAGGTCAAGACCATCCTGGCGAACACGGTGAAACCCTGTCTCTACTAAAAATACAAAAAATTAGCCGGGTGTGGTGGCGGGCGCCTGTGGTCCCAGCTACTCGGGAGGCTGAGGCAGGAGAATCGTGTGAACCCGGGAGGTGGAGCTTGCAGTGAGCCGCCAAGATGGCGCTCCAGTCTGGGTCACATAGCGAGACTTCGTCTTAAAAAAAAAAAAAAAAAAAAAAAGACCTGGAAATAGCCATTTTCCATGGAGCCATGGTTCCTTTCCCATGGTAAATATATTTTGGAAACCTTAACCTCGTCACTAAAAAGAGCAGCACTATAGGTGCTCTATCCGTGTTCCTATACCTTTTGTCAGGCAGAACCACAAATATATATATATATATATATGTTTTCAAAACATGGAAACAAACCAGGAGTGTGTACTAATATTTGAATTTAAGTTAAAGATCACAGGTTTTTTGGCTAACTTCTTTTATTTTAAAATTTTATGTCTTTTCTATTACTCAAAAATCTTGATTCCTAATATTAATGTAATTGTTCATTTGATCTATATTTTAATAGTGTCAAAATAACAAAGCCATTATTATAATTAACATAATCAAAGAAATGTAGTTTAACATATCTTTGCTCTTCCTTTCTTAGTTTCCTATTAATTAGGTTTTACAAGAGATGTGCAAACAAAATACTATTTTAAAGTCAGTTACAGTAATCTCCTTCTTTGTGTAGTTAAAATAGCAACCTGATACAGAATTAGATTCATTTATTTTAGTTTGTTTTCAGTTTTTAGGAATTCCTTTTACGTTGCTATTTTAAAAGTGTACTATACATTTATATAGTTTCACACTCAAAACTATGTAACGAGGTGCATTGACAGATGTCTTGCTTCTATCTTCATCCCACTTATCCTCTTCCTTACTTTCTTTTACAGGTAATTATTTTGATTAGTTTGTAGTTTATCCATCTCTTGCTTATTCTTGAGAATATAAGCAAATATGTGTATATATATATTCATATGTCTTCTACTTTCTTACACAAAATGCAGCATACATTTTCTCTTAACAATTTATCCTGTAGATCATTCCTTACCACTATATAGATATAAATATGTACATATATATGCATATTGCTTACATATACATGCATACATATGCATATATGCACATATATATATGCAATTGCCAAATTTCCCATAGGTGTTATACTATTTAATCTCCCGCCAACAATGTGTGCGTGCTTACTCCTCCATGGCCTCCCCAGGAGAGTATATTGTAACATTTTTATTTTTGTCTATCTGATAAGTGAGAAATGATAGCTCAGTGTAACTTTAATTTGCATTTCTCTTATTATACTGAGGATGAGCATCTTTTCATATGTTAAAGGACCATTTTTCTGTCAATGATCAATTCATATCTTTTGTCCATTTTCTATTGAGCTTTTATACTTTTTCCTCCTTTTTTATAGAAATTGCTACAATTTTCAATTCTGGCTTAGACCCAAAGTGGCTCTGGGCAAGTTACCCTTTCCTCTTCCAGTAAAAATGATGCTGATCATTGGGACTATACAAACTGCTTACCAAGTTGAGAGATTGATTCACAATAAAATAAATGATTTCATTTTTGTAATTACTTGTTTGTAGTTGCACTGGTGTTATGTAATCCTCAAACCATTTTATCTAGTTTAGTAGTGAATGAAATTTGCAGGTGGAAATCTAGGTGAATAATCAATCAGAAAATAACTGATAATAGAACATCATTTTTAAACCTTTGGAATAACCTCCCCATGGAAGTGAGGGAAGACCATCACTACCCTCATTTCACATCAAACTCTCACATGCAGAAGCTAATTTATAAATGTAAATCACTTGGGAAATACAATGCAATAGTAATGTAAAATAAGAACACATATTTTGATTATTTGATATAGGAAATACAGATGTAGGAACCTAAATTGAGTAATTCCATAATCATAATTACAACTTCCCAAGCACCATGCTGCTTATTAGATAACTTTGCCTTTTTGTTATAATAAAGCAGACTTTTTCCTTTGGCCTTAGAGGACACAAATTACAAGACTCTTGACTTTCAACCAGTTGGATCCATTAGCATAGCTGTGGCCAAGAGCATACCAAAAAGATGGAAAGTGAAACAAAATTGACTGTAGCTGAGAAAAGCTCCATCATATCAGCTAAAGGAAGGGATCTGTGGAGTTATTCTAAATCTAAATCTAAATCATGGTTCTGGAATAGACCTATTTCACCCAAAAAATAAATGGAAAAGATGAAGATTTAACAAACTGTTTATCCTAAATACAATGAATTCTGGATTATTTTTAATTTTATTTTTCCACTTTGACACTTATTATGAACTGACCTAAGATAATTTGGTTATACAAACTTATTAGGTTATTTTTAGTACATCTTGAAAGCCACAGGAAATTCATGATAGGTAGAGGTTGACTGTTCCCCATAACTTGCTACTAGAATATTCATTAATAAGAATTCATAAAATAGTTCTACAAGTTTGATGTTCTGTTCTCTCTGAAACTCTGAAAAACTTCTGAAACTTCTGAAAATTTGCAGAAGAAATTTACCTAAGGCAAATGCAATACTATTGTAGTAGCCAAATTTAGCTAACTCTCTGAGTCACATGACTGAACATCATCTGGAAAACTTGAGAAGTCCACAATTCTATTCCTAAGGACAAAGCCCAGGATCCATGAACTTTTTTACTTCACGATGTGAGGACAGAGAATTGTCTACAATACTCCAGCAAATGCATCTATATTGAATACACTGATTTCAGCAATGCCATTTATGATATCCTTTATTCTAATTAACAACCCACCAATATCAGTGGTTAAAGCTCTTTTCTACTTTAGGCACTACAAAAATGAGCAAAACATCTGGTTTTGATGAAAGATAAAGATAACTAAAGAACTTTTAATAGCTACCTTTGGATAGCAGTTTTTCATATTGAATGCTAAGTGACCACCCTTGGTGGAAGATTTCCTGATTAGACAACTATTTGCCCCTAGAGTATGGCTTAAACATTTTTTAGACTCTTTATGTTTTACTATTTAGAAGTGTATTACAGATGTTATAATTATTTTATGAGGAAGGTAATGCTTCTTTTCTTCTTCTTTTTTTTTTTTTTTTTGACAATTTTTGCTCTTGTTACCAAGGCTCGAGTGCAATGGTGTGATCTTGGCTCACTGCAACCTCTGTCTCCCGGGTTCAAGCGATTCGCTTGCCCCAGCCTCCCGAGTAGCTAGGATTACAGGTGCCCACCACCACACTCGGCTAAGTTTTCTATATTTTTAGCAGAGATGGGATTTCACCATGTTGGCCAGGCTGGTCTCGAACTCCTGACCTCAGGTGATCTGCCAGCCTCGGTCTCCCAAAGTGCTGGGATTATAGGCATGAGCCACCATGCCCGACCTCCTTGTTCTTTTATCCTAATTTTTAGGAAAGTTTAAAAATCATTAAATTCAATAGTAATATTTTTCTCTTGAGAATAAATCCTCAGCTTGTATAGTAATATTTTTATTTTGAGAATAAAAATATGCAAAGTACTTTAAAGTTTACTTACACAGGACTCTACTGCAGTTTCTTGCCCACTGCAATTTCCTCTCATGATAAGTTTGTGATTACTGACAGATATAAAAAAGGCAAGAAGTCACCAGCTGCTTAAAATAAGTAGTGTTCTAAGCATATAAACACAAATTCAACCTGTCTTGTGTCAGTATCAGACCAGCACCTTATTTCTTTAACCCCAGGCACGAGAGCACGATAGGTATAACAGCTCCCAGCAAGTGTGTTTCTATGTGCTGAGGTCAAGAGGGGATGGAGGCATGAAGAGAGTATGAGAGGCCTTTCGAAATACTGCTCTAGGATTGGCCTGAGAATATTTCAGCACTTCTATTAATGTTTCTGCTCAACTGCCCTTCAAGTCGTGCCTGAGGATTCTTAAAGTGCAGGGTAGTTGTTAAAGGACAAAGACTAAAGTGTTTTGTGGGAATAACCAGTTGAAGTTGACCAAGATTATAAAGTAATTTGTAAAGCTATTTGCTTCTACACAGAGCTTTTAAGTGTTAGAATATCATGCCACTACAAAAGAATTATCTAAAATGAGGTAATATGCTGTATTGCATTGTACAGGCTATAAGCAATTATGGAGGGATATACTTTCTTCACTTGTATTAATAAAGCTGAGCAGAATATAAAGAAATAAAAGCCTGGAGTATATAACAACTCCTGAGGCAAATTGAAAGAAATTATGAAAGAATTCATTGTATTATTGAAACAAAGCAAAATGAAATGCATTGTGACAACATGATATAAATCACAAGATAATATCATATCTTAATAACCAATGCCGAACAGAAGAGAGACTTCTGTGTTGATTTACTGTGTAGAAAATATGATCTGACAAAAGCCCCTTCACCAGCCAAATCTTTACATACTAGTACTGTCTGTTATGCTCTCCCTTCAAGTATAGGACTGAGACATCATCCTGAGCAGACAGACATGGGCTGAAAAAAGTTTGGCCAACAATTTTTCTGACCTGGCCCTATTCTGCTGAGTTACTGCTCTGAACCTCTACTACCCTGAAATAAAACTCCAATGTCAGTTTTTTATTCAGCTGTATAAACCTACAGCTAATTACCATGTGCCAAAACAAGACTGCAGAAAGTATAATCTATTAGCAATAACTTATGTCTAATAATATAATTGCATCTGGAATAATGAAATGTCCTTTTTAGTATTAAAATTAATAATGTTGTATCAATGCCATTAATAATTAAGGATTCTTTTTATAACATTGCATCATTAATAACAGCTGCATTGTGAACAATTCTATTAATATCAACAATAATAAAATAATACCGTATTGTCTTTCTATATTTACAATTTTGCAAGTATAAAGAAATGCTGTACACATAATGGACTAGACCCTGCTGTGTCCAAGGTAAGCAATCTTGGAAATATAGTACCCTTTTAGATAAATAAAGTATACTTTTGTTTTCCTAGACAGTAATATATAAGTAGAAAAATTCATCATTAAAAACTCAGAAACCACATGAAAATTCTGTTTAAAATTGTTCAGTGCTATCTTTACGGGGGAATTTTGGGGCAGAGCAAAAAAACTGTTATTGAGCAAGTTCTTAGTTTAGTATTGGTTTAGCATTAGTTTACTTATTCATTTGGAGATAGATGCATGGACTTACTTTAACATATACATATAATATTTCAAATGTATATAATATTGCATAATACTGTGTATCTCCTTATTTTCCTAGGGAACTGAATCTCAGCTATTTAATCAAGTACTTCTCGATCCAAATTTCTCTATCTCAGCAATGTATTTTAATACGTAAAGATGCCTTTAAATCAGGTCTAAGCAAATGATAGCCTGCAGGCAAAATCTGGGACACAGGCTGTTGTTCTAAATAAAGTTTTATTGGTACATAGCCAAACCTATTTGTTTATACATTACCTATGGCTGAGTTCACCCTACAACAACAGAGCCTAATAGCAGCAACAGAGACAATATGACCCACAAAGCTGCCTTTATTTACCATCTGGAAATTTTTTTTCTTTTTTCTTTTTTTTTTTTTTTTGAGACGGAGTCTCACTCTTGCTGCTCAAGCTGGTGTGCAATGGCGTGATCCCGGCTCACTGCAAGCTCCGCCTCCCAAGTTCAAGCGATTCTCCTGCCTCAGCCTCACGAGTAGCTGGGATTACAGGCGCCCGCCACCATGCCCAGCTAATTTTTTGTATTTTTAGTAGAGATGGGGTTTCACAATGTTGTCCAGGCTCGTCTCGAACTCCTGACCTCAGATGATCCACCCTCCTCGGCCTCCCAAACTGCTGGGATTACATGCATAAGCCACCGCGCTCGGCCTACTATCTGGCTTTCTAATACAGAGTGTTTTTACCGCTTCTTTGTATAACAGAAAATATATTTGACATTTCCAAAACTCAGATAATAAAAATAAAAGGAAATAAATAACACATCCTCAAGAATACTTGTGTTCCTATTTTATATTTCACTATGACATAAGTATAGTAAGCTACTCATTGATGTTTGTTTGAATTAGTATAAATGTGTAATATTAGCGTCAATGTTAGAAACAGAGATGGATTTCTATAAATCCTTATTGAAGCAATAAAAAAAATTTTAGAATTAGAAAGAGTATATCTTGAAATAATGTTAATGATTTATTCTTTGACTATTTACTTATCAATATTTTTTCATTCTTAACATCAGTAATAAACTATGTGGATAAAAGAAAATATCAGAGTAAATTTTCTACATCTAGTTTTTGTAACTTTTTGTTATGAAAAACTCACATGTAAACAAAACTAGACAGAGAAGTAAAATAAACCTTCATGTACCCTTTTCTAGCTTTTAGCAATTTTCCACTCATGATCAATGTCATTTTGACTATACTGCAACTCTGTATCCTCCCATATTATTTTTTAAAACTCATATTATTTAATCTTTAAATAACAAAGATTGGTGAGTATCTTAAAAAAGTATCTTTAAACATTGTAGAGTTTTTATTTAATATAACTATAATGTCATTCTTATACCTAAAATTAATAATTCCTTAAGATTTTAATATGTAGAATGTGTGTTCAAATTTCAAGTTGCCTCATAAATTACAGTTTTTAAAACAAATTATTGTTTAAATTAAGATTCAAGTAAGGTTTACAGGTTTTTACACCCAGTTTGGGGTTTCACAAGACATGTCCTTATTTTGCTTTTTATTTTGATTGTTTTTTAACATATACTCATTACAGGGATAAAGACAGGGGGTGGGTAATATTAGTAGAGCACAAAAGCCCTCCAGGGTGAAGACTAGGAAAGAGCAGTGTGGCAAGACCAACCGTCTTTAGCTATCCAGTCCTCTATGCCAAAAACTCATATCTACAAAGTGGCAGTCTAGGTAAATATACTCCTCCTAATGCTGCTACTTCATTACAGCTTAAAGTCACCCTCCATTAGTGGCATTTGCTGGTGACCAGGCAACAAAGTGCAGTTATCAACAAATATTTTGTGGTATATTGGGTTCTGGTCCCTGGACTCACCCCCTCTCCTCAAATTTAAGTAGAAATTTCACTAAGTCCCTGGCCCTTCCTCAAAACACTGTCAGGAAAAGTAACTCACAGACCAAAATAGCTACAAAACTGACCAGAACAAACACCTCAAAAATAAAACAAGACAACAAAAGATTTATAGCATGTGAGGCAGAATTATTAAAACAGGTAGACCAAAAATGTAAAAGAAGCATCTTCAGCTTTTTTTAGGAACTTCCAGAGTGTTTTCCATACTAGCTGCATCATTTTGCATCTCTACTTAACAGTGTTCAAGGGTTCCAATTTCTTCACATCCTTGCCAACACTTGTCTTTTTTTTAAACGATAAACATACTAACAAGTGTGAGCTAATATCTCATTGTAGTTTTGATTTGCATTTCCCTGATGGTTAGTGATACTTAGCATCTTTTCATATACCTGTTGGCCTTTGTGTCTTCTTTGAATAAGTGTCTATTCAAGTCCTTAGCCTACTTTCTAATTGGGTTATTCATTTCTGAGCTATTGAGTTGTACTAATTCCTTATACATTTTGGAAATTAACCCCTTATCAGATATATGGTTTGCAAATGTTTTCCCCAATTCTGTAGGTTGTCTTTTCATTCTATTCATTGTTTCCTTTGTGAAGCTTTTTCCGTTTGATATAGTTCCACTTGTCTATTTTTGCTTTCGTTACCTGTTGTTTTTAGTGTTATATCCATGAAATCAAATAGGGTCGATTGCGTTGGTGGTAGAGTGGTGAGCATAGCTGCCTCCCAAAATAGGGTCGATGCCATACAGCTTTTCTACTTTTTTCTTCAAGTTTTACAGTTCCAGGTCTTACACTGAAATCTTTAATCTGTTTTGGGTAAATTTTTCCGTATTGTGTAAGAGCACAGTTTCGTTCCTTTGCATATGGACATCCAGTTTTCTCAAACTCACTTGTTGAAGAGCCTATTCTTTGCACATTATGGATTCTTGACAACCTTGTTGAAGATCAGTTGACTGTATATTTTTGTATTTATTTCTAGGCTCTTTATTCTATTCTACTGTTTATTTATGTATACCACTGTCATATGTTTTAAATTATTGTAACTTTTTAATATATTTTGAAATTTTGAAGTGTAATGCTTCCAGGTTTGTTCTTCTTTTTCCGGATTATTTTGACTATTTGGAGTATTTAGTGGTTCCACATATATTTTAGAATTTTTTATGTGTATAAAAATGCCACTGGAATTTTGATAGGGATTTCTTTGAATTTGTATATCACATTGTGTGGTATGGACATTTTAACAATATTAAGTCTTCCAATCCATGAACATGAGATATGTTTTCATATGTTGTGTCCTTTTTAATTTCCCTAATCAATGCTTTTTAAATTTTCAGTGTACAAGTTTTTTATTTCCTTAGTTACATTTATACCTAAGTATTTTATTCTTTTGATGTTATAGTAAATGGGATTGTTTTTCTAATTTCCTTTTCAGATGGTTTTCTATTACCAGCAATGCCACTTCTGGGTATCTATTCAAAATAATTGAAAGCAGGATCTCAAAGAGGTATTTGTATATCCATGTTCCTAGCAGCACTATTCACAATATCTAAGAGGTAGAAACAACACAGATATCCATTGACAGATGAGTGGATAAACAAAATATAGTATATATGTACAATGAAATATTATTCAGTTTTTAAAAAGTAAATCCTGCAATGTGTGGCAATGTAGATGAACCTGGAGGACATTAAAATAAGTGAAATAAATCAATCACAGAATGACAAATATTGCATTATTCCACTTATATATCTAAAATATTCAAATTCACAGAAGCAAATAATAGAATGGTGGTTGCCAGGAGCTGGAAAGAGAGGGAAATGGGGAGCCCTAATCAAGTGATATAAAATTTCATTATAAAAGATGAATAGGTTCTAGAGATCTGCTGTACAATATTGTGCCTACAAATGATAATACTGCATCATATACTTTTTAAGCCGTTAAGAGGGTACTTTGCATATTAGGTGTTCTTACAGTTTTATTTTTTTTAAGAAAACTCAATACAAAAATAATGTAAAAGAAGCATAAAAATCTAAGAAAATTAGGAAACATGAGTAATATAAGGCAAAACTAAGACAAAAAATTTAAAAATGAACAGGATAATAGGGATTAAAAAATAAAGAATGTAAAACAAATTTGTGAGTCATAAGAACAGATTAGAGAACTCTCTCAGAATGTAGCAAGAAGGGGTAAAAATATAGAAACATAAAGGAAAACTGGTAGGAGAATAGGAGTAGAGTTATCAGAGAGTGTTTGAAAAATTATCAAAACTTTTTTTCACAATAATACTAGATGGATGATCTTAAATGACAATGGGCTCATAGACTGCTGCAGGAGTGGTAAGGAAGCAAACACACATATGGACACATTCTATATTAAGAATATCAAAGAAAAATGAATAATTGTAAAAGGCTTCTATAAAGTAGATTGCCTACACAGGAATAATAATCAGAATGCTGTCAAATTTATTAAAGCAACACTGAGTACAAAAAGAACAAGATATCATATTTTTAAAGTATTAATGGAGAATAAACTTTGAACTTAGAATTTTATATACAGCCAAAGGTTCAAAAAAGATTTTCTTTGGTAAAAAATAAGAAAGGTATCATAGATTTAACATTAACTGAAAGTCTAATATCAAAAACACTAATGTGATAGGCTTCAAGAAAAAAAAAAAAAAAAAAAAAAAAACTCAGGAGGGTACTTCCAAAGATACAAGAGTAAGGATAATCAAATACTTTGTAACAATGTATTAATAACATGAGTTTAAGTTCCAAATTGGGGAAACTACCATGCTATGGACAGAACCTTTCTGTTCTCTCAAATTCATATACTGAAAGTCTAATCCCCAAGGTGATGATATTTGTAGGTGAGGTCTTTGGGAGGTGATTAGATTGTAAGGGTAGATCCTTATAAAAAAAAGACATCAGAGAACTTGCTTTTTTCTCTCTATGTGCACAATGCAAAGTGAGGATACAAGAAGACAGCCATCTGCAAACCAGAAAGCAGGTCCTCACCAGACACCCGATCTGCTTGTATCTTCATTTTAGACTTCCCAGACTCCAGAACTTTGAGAATAAATTTTTGGTGTATATACCACCTAGTCTATGGTATTCTGTTATAACAGCCTGAAATAAGACATGGCATAAGAACAAATATAAATATATAACTTAAAAATAGTGAAATAAAACCCACACAGTGAATAATGCACACGCAAATGAAAGTTTGCAAATGAAAATATATTTGAATGTTTGCCCATGAAAGGGAATGGGAATGGGAAATGGGGGTAAAAGGAGTAAATAAATGAATGAAGCAAGAGAAAGCTTTGAATGAATCAATGTCAATTATGAACCATAGATAATTGTGATCAATTCTACCCTTTGCCCCTGATGTCCAAACAAAATACACATATGAATAAAAAAATAGAAAGAATTATGATGCTTTTCTTTTCTTCAAAAATTAAGCCAAGTCTTCCTTACAACTCAGTTTCCAAATGTACTTTCATTGGATTTTATTTGCAGCATATGAATACCTACAACAATAAGCCCTCTGAATATAAATTAAATGGTTTGTGATTCTATGAAAGTTTGATGAGTGGATGCTAGGGAAAATAAAAAACAAAACTGACCTGTTCTCTGCCTGAAAAAAAGAAACAAACAAACAAAGTGACTCTGAATGCTTTATGATGATGAATCATGCTTAAAAACACAGCCAGTTTCTATGAGAGGGAGTTTTACTGCTTGAGCTAATGGGTACTGACATTTTGCTTCTATAAAACACATTATATAGGGTTTTTCAAGAACCCCAGAGATTTTGTTTTACTATTGCAAATCTAAGGAAAGCAAACTGCTATAAGTAGATGTGGTGCTTCTGCAGGTGAATGATTTATGAATGTTGGTTTTTTAACTGGGAGGTGAATTCTAATCTTGGTAGTGCTGGGAAAATCATTTTAGGCATTTATGCGTGGTGTTCCATTATTGGAACGCTAAGCATGTGAGCTATTTATATCCTACTGCTTAAGGTCATTGTCAAGGTCTGATTGCAAAAATTCAAAAAAATGCAACCTCAGGTACAAAGGGGTTAATTTTGCCCCCCTTTTCCCATCTGCTAAGTCGTTTTGACACTAGTATTTGAAGTAAAACCAACTCATCTTCTTAGGATGAGTTGGTTTTGTTAAGGAAGGCTGCCACACAAGAATTCTGGTTTGCGAATCAGTGTAATATCCAATATAAAACATGAACTGAGGAGTATGAACACTTCTTTACTGAGCAATATCTTTTTTGAATCTTTTATTATTATTATTATTATTATTATTATTATTATTATTATACTTTAAATGCTGGGATACATGTGCAGAATGTACAGGTTTGTTACATAGGTATACATGTGCCATGGTGGTTTGCTACACCCATCAAACCATCATCTACTAGGTATTTCTCCCAATGCTATCCCTCCCCTAAGCGCCACCCCCAACAGGCCCTGGTGTGTGATGTTCCCCTCCCTGTGTCCATGTGTTCTCATTGTTCAACTCCCACTTATGAGTGAGAACATGTGGTGTTTGGTTTTCTGTTCCTGTGTTAGTTTGCTGAGAGTGGTGGTTTCCAGTTTCATCCATATCCCTGCAAAGGACATGAACTCATCCTTTTTTATGGTTGCATAGTTTTCCATGGTGTATATATGCCACATTTTCTTTATGTAGTCTATCATTGATGGGCATTTGGGTTGGTTCCAACTCAAATTTGCTTGATAATAATCACAAAACCAATTGTGAATAGAGCAATGTCATTTTAAAAGTGTATTTTGTGAAATCAGCAAAATGGGTGATTTGGATGGCTGCAGTTTGGATAAAGGCAGCTGGAGGAAATCCTGATAGAGCTGGCAGAGAATGGAGGTTACTTTGTGTCCACTTCCCTTCCACAGTTGGTAGAGTAGGGTAATCCCAACTAGGCTTGAAGCTAGAATCCTGACTCTATCACTCTGTAACCATTCTGAACCTGTTTTCTCATCTCTAAAATAAGGATAATAGCAGCTACATGAAAAAGTTATTGTCAAAATTTTTTCAAAAGAAGAAAACAATTAGCATATAATAAGCATTATATTAATTACTTTTCCCCTCCCTTGTTTATACATTTTGCTTCCCAGTACAAAAAGGTATAGAAGCTTCCAGTCTAGATTTTCTTTTTCATCTTCTTATAGAAACTATAAGGTGTAGAAATAACTCCTTGAATTAATGTCCGAAGCCACTGTTTCTATTTCCTCTATACATAGAAAATTTGTACTTTCAACATGAACTGGTGGTTAGAAACAGTGCCTAAGGAATAATTACAGGTAGAGAAGGGCTGTGATGAAATCTTTATTTAAGTGTTGTGTATCTTTACTTAAGTGTTGTGCCTGGAGTCAAGCATATCTCTGTCCTGCTTACTTCTTGGACCTCTTTGACACCTTATATCCCACTCTCTTTGTTCTAGGTATAAAAGCTTATCATCTATGCTGCTCCTGCCCCTACCAGCACCTACCATGATTTCTTCAACCTAAGGATCCCCTGTAACTTCTGTTCTGCAGAAGGTGAGATTCCTAGAATTGACTCCTGTTTCTAAGTATACCAGATGTGTCAGCCTGATGGGGACCCAGTCTCCTTTTGGACTTGATATTTGTCCACATTTCTTTAGATGACCTCCCAAAAGATGTACTTAAGGAAAAAAGATCTACCCTGGAGAAGAAAGACTTGGAGTTCAAACTATCTGAGTAACTATTATAAAAATAGCAAGCTATAAACAGGGGACAGTTATATTTTATTGGCCCAAGAGTTGCAGTTTGCTTGCAAAAGCATGTTGTGATTGTGCTTAATGACTTCATTTTTATAATTTTAATAGGTCTAATTTATCCACTTGCCTTAATTTTTAAAAGATAAAGAGGCATTTGAAAAAAGTGAAGTTGCATAATGAATCCATATCCACACAAATTTTGATATACATTAAAGAGCTACATATAAGATGATAAAAGTACACTATTATTAGAATAAAATATATTAGCACAAGCTTACATTCTTGGGGAAGGGAGGCTTCTGAAGGCAAAACAAAGAATCAAGATGCCAAAAATGCATCAATAAACCCTGTTATCCAACATACCAATGGCAATGCACATATAATTAAAAGACAAGCATCTGAGAAATACTTTAAGGTATATAATAAAAAATAAATTTCCAAAATATAGAGATACCTCCTACAATTAAAACATTATAGAAATATACAAAATTATGTAAACAGTTAATTCATTAAAAATGAATAAAATGATGACAAACATACAAAATTATCTTCACCCTCACTAGTACTCAGGAAAGTGTAAATGAATATCCTGAAATTAAATAGTGGATAGGATACCAAAAACTAAAAACATTGATAATATCCAGCAATGAAAAAGATGCACAGAAAATGCATCATCTTATTTACTCTCAGTGGGAATAAAAATATATGCAGGTCTTTTAGGGGCTAATTTGGTAATATCTATTAAAATTGAAAATATATCTATTTATCCCCACATTCTGTGTTTAGATATCTATTCTAGAGAAATACTTGCACATGTGCACAAAAAGTCATGTACAAGAATATTGACCCATTTTTGTAATTCAAAATACATATAAATGTTCATCTATAGGCAATGAATTCTTAAATGACATATGGTACAGCATTAGGCTGGAAAACTATGCAATAGGTAAAAATTTGAAGAGAATATATGTTTGCTCATGTGTCTTTTAAGTCAGAAAAACAAAGCACACTCCAAAATATATACACAATGTATTTTAACTTATACAAAATTTAACACAAAAATCAAAATTTTACCTTTATAAATACATAGAGATACATTTATAAGCAGAAAAAATGGACTGAATGACCATATGAAATTGAAGTGAGTGGCAATGAAAAGAATGTTTGAGGGAGAATAATCAAGGACATTGCTAATTAGAATTCATGTATGTGTTCTTTTGTAAATAAAAATAAAAACATGTAAAAATGAATACATTAAAAAGAAGAGAAGATACACATATCAAACAAAAACCACATATCAACTTCAAAAAATTCCACTTACAAAAGGTAAATGAGTCTCATAGCTTATTATAACTCTGGGAGTAAAACATCTAGTCCTGATTCAAATCAATGGAGTGTGTAAGTGTTTTTCAGAGAAGAACAGGAGTGTGTTGGGATATAGAGGGTTTTCAGTGTGTTTTAAAGTTAAATGAGTATTATACAAAGAATATGTAAATAAAAGATCCACATAAGAGCCAGAAAGTTGAAATATGAGAGAGAAATAATTTTTCTGATTTTTGTAACCATTAATATGTGGTTACCTTAAGACTTAATGAGATTTTAATTAAAACCTAAGAACTATTTCAAAACATTTTATGTTGGCTTTAAATATCTGCTTCCATTTAATTCAATCTGAGGGATTATGCTAGGTTTCATGGAGGAATAAAAAGATGAATTAGATGGAAGACATCAAGGAATTTAAAATCTAACAAAGAAATGACAGACAGAAATAAACCATAGACAATGCATGATTAATGATTTAATTGAAGCAAAAATACTATGGACACAGATGTTCAATAGAAGGTTATCTGCATATTTTGTAGCAATAATGCATTTAAGCAGTAAGCCTAGAACATAGGTCTTGGGATGGCAGTAAAATTTCTATCATTATATCATTATTGGAGAGTAACAGAGGGAAAGATAAATTCTGATGATAGAAGTAGAAAAAGTTTTTGGAAGTAGGCAAAGTTTGAGCTTGAGGATGATTTTCTACAGCTGAAGATGGCAAAGCAGTCTTTCCCAGCTGAGAGGAACCACCTAAACAAAGACAATGAGACAAAAATATTTCAGGCTTTTACAATTGAAGGGCAAAAAGCCTAGTATTGTATTAATAGAAATGAGGAGTGGTAGATTCAGTTGGGAAGGTAGGTTAGGCCAGATTCTGCCAGGGTTTGAACCTACTTTATGTGCAATGGGGGCGGGGGGGGGGGACCGAAGGTCTCAAACAGGGGAATGACTTTTAATGGAGCTGAACATCGCAAATATTAAAGGGTCAGAGCCAAAACAAAATTTTCTTTCTGACAAACTCACCAAAACATCTTACATACAATATGTATTAGCCACATAAGTGAAAAATGAAAAAATATTCTATCCCAAATTGATAGGAAATAGCATTGAAAAGTTAACACCTTGTTATTTTACATAACTATTTGCTATATTAACATAATGTAAACATGACATATTAACATATTTAACATAAATATCATGTTATTTATCAAAAACAATACAAATTGCAAGTTATACAGTGATGTTTCTCAGGGATGAGCGAGCTCTAAAGCAGAAGCTATAAAATCAGCCCCTGATAACTCTCTGAGCCTAAGTACTCATCTACCAAAAAATCATGATGGCTACCTCACAATAATGCTGTGAGGTTTAAATAATAAAATAATCTTTGCAAAGTCCTTAAAATAGGGCTTCATGTGAGCTCTCACCGCTGTTAAGGAATAATTACAGGTAGTTAGTGCAGGGCTTAGCCGAGAGAACAAAATCTGGGCGCTCTCCTTGGTCCTGACTCAAATAGTTTCAAAAATTACCAACAGACTGAATTATGTGGTTAAGTTCAAAATATTTTTTCAAATTAGTTTGAGACAGCCATTAATGCTAGGGTATCCTCTTCATCTGTACAAAAAGATTCATGGGACAGGGGTTATATGAGAAAGTAGGTGAATGACAATTCATTTCTTCTTAGTTAAGCATTTCCATTTTATTCTATCTAGATGTGTCTGGAATGTTGTCAGACGCTTACTGGTTCTGATAGCACCAGCCCTCAGTAGCAGTGTCAGCAAGATGGCTGATGGCTTTGTATTTCTTATGCTTTCTATTGCCTGAAATATAACATGGAGCCCTAAGTATTTAACACACGTGCATATGTCTGCGTATTTCTTCAAAGGACAATTTTAAAACATTAACTTGAAATGCTTGAATATAAAAACTGAAGAAAGCAGTTTGACTACTTCAGTATTATAATACTGATAAAAATTAAACCTGCTTTTTTGGCAGGAAACAAAAATAGAAATTTAATCCTTTTCTAAGAGTATCATCAAATGGGAAGGAAAGGAGCTTTCATAGTTTAAAAATAAACTACTTACAAGTAAAGGAAATATTTGTTTTTAGTAGATTTTTGAGCTTTACAAATATACATTTAAATAACCACTTTCTCTGGTATCCATGCTTGAAACACTCATTTAAATAGCCTTTGTCTAAAACCACCTTGTTTTTAAAATAGTTCTGTTTTCAATGTCAAATATTTGGCATCCATTTGCTACACTGAAAAAATGGTTGGGCAATGTTGCGTCTTTTGAGATACAGTAACATGACAGAGAGTGACAAATGGGGGAATGTGTCACAATGAAGCATGATATATTATGGCAGAGTGATATCCTGATACTCAAAAAATCCATAATATGCATCTTTCTTTTTATTTGCTGCTACAGCAGAGGAGATTATTCTTATAGATTAGGGACTACTGTCACATCTTAGGTAACAAAGTAAATATATTTCACTACCTTAATATTTCTGTATAAGAATGTCATGTGCTTTTTCTTTACTTTATAATAATTTCAGATTACATTAGATGCATTTACAGATAGAATTCTGTTCTCGTGCCTCACCTATCCAATGGCAACAGAATAGTGTGAGTCTGAATTCCAAGTCATTAATAGGGAAAAATATTAATGGCAACACTGGACATAAGTATGACTGAATAAGAAGACTAAATTTACATACAATGACATTTTGATGATCTCCACAGGATCCTTTATAGAAAAATACAAGAGTGCATAAAAACTTCCTAATTTTAAACTGGAAAAAAAACCCAGATCATTTAAATACATTTTCAAACAAAAATTGTATTGTCTTTTTACGTGCCTATTGCAGGTTTAATATATTTCATATGCTATTTGTTCTAAATATTAGCAACCAGTACCATCCAAAATATTCACTAAAGATGGTCTACCATCAGCCTTTTAATCTACAACTAATATTCCCTTGGCTTTTTTTTCCCAGAGAGGTGTGCATACTTATTTGTTTCTCAGAAAATTGCTGAGGTGTGTTCTGAAGCCAGAGCAAACTGCAGCATGTATCAGGCATTAGTAGTCCTAATACATATTAAAGCCAAAATAATATGCATGATGAATAGAAATGTAACATTAATGTAAGTTTAAAAAAAGCATTTTTATACTAAAAGTTAAGATGTTTTTTGTTCATTCCATTTTAATTGTGATTTATTTTCTTTATTTTCTCCACTATGTTATTTGTCGGGAGAAAGGAATACGTTGTGGCCAATTTGCGAAGTACCATCTTATAACTACTAGACTGTGGCTTAACATCAGAAGTTTGTTCTGTACATAAGAACAGGTTTTATAAGTGATTTAAATAATTATCCTGAGGGAATTAACTACTAAGCATGATTGTATACTATTTCTACAAGATACAGTGATTTAACATGACGTACTATGAAGTTGATTATTTTGTCCTCAGCAATTTATACTTAACTCTATATATACAAAGTTAGTTCATAAAAACAAAATGTTATATGACTCTTACTTTTACAAGTCAAAAATGCAAATGATCTATTTGTAAAATAATCACATGATTTATTCCATTTCTTCTTGCTAGTTAAAAACAGTAACAAAAGAAGCATTAGCTCTTTTCTGTACAAACAGGTTACATGGATTCATATTTATAATTAAAAATTTATAGTACTTTCTCTACAGCACAGGAACATCAGTTTAAATTAAAAATGCTATGGTAATGTGAGCATCGTTTTAGGTGTGAAACTCAACTTCCTGCATGTAATAAATTAGATTTTTTTAAAGTTTCAAATTAAAGGTTCACATTCATTAAGGAGGATATTTGGTCATAGGAAGTATTTCTTTTTTTTTTTTTTTAGAAGTGAAAATTCCATTCTATTCTAATAGAAGAATGTAAAAACATGAAATATATGCAATGGTACTTTTTACAGGAAGGGAAGGCATTTTATATATGTTCTCTTAGAGGTGATATTTTTTCTACCAGAGGTCAATTGACCAGGTTTTTCCCTAATAGGAAAGAAGAACTACTTCAGAATTATTAAAATCTTAGGAATAGATATACGTAATAAGTAATGAAATACATATATCCTAGTATCAAATTATAAAAACAGTATCAAAATATTCTAACACAATAATTATCTTTCAGAATACAATTCTTATGTTAAATGTATAATTCTGTCTTAGAGAATGTTAACGTTTCTAGTACCCACAAGAAGGTAAAAATAGTCAGGTTTTAACTTTTTAACAGTAAATACATATATATTTTTAAAATTCAACAAGGCTTTTATTGTCTGGAAGAACAACATTTTATGAATGTCATAAATATTTCCATTATCTACACTATATCTAAATAACTTCACATCAACAACAAATTGAGTCAATTAAAGCCATATCTCTTCCCTATAAAAAGATGTACCTTCTCACATGAAACAAATTGATTCTTCTGTAATGCCCATGGATAAAGAAAAAATATATATAGATTTTTTTCTCTAAGTACTTAAAATGGGTCTTTAAATTTGCTATGTATATCCACTCTAGGTTAACTTAAACTAAAACTTATTAAGCCAGTAGCATTCCAATAAACTAATAGTATAAGCAGTATATAATGGATTATAGCCACTTCTAAATTGCATTAAATAGTGTTATTGAGTATGTTAAGGACATGGCTCATTGTGAACTGAAGATACCTCTTATTTTTAAAATCATAAACCTTTCCACAGTCTCATATTTCTGATCTTGCTTCATATCTAAATCTGTTATATAACTCAGTATAAATAAAAGACCAAATTCTGCTGACCTGGGGGAAAAAAATAACCAGTATCACTATAACCATAAACAGGCCTTAAATAGGTTTATAGAACATCCGGTATTTCCAACAGAATAATATATTTACAAATTCAAATAAATCAAAATTATAATAATATCATATTTATTAAAATATTTAGGAATACTTAGAGAAATTACATGGAATGTTTCTCTTATTTCCATCCTTCATTTTAGTCCAACTGTAATAGTGGATAAAAAGTATTTTGCAGTTCAGTTTACAAAATTACACTCAAATATGTGCTATTTTCTCAAGTCTGAGAGATTCTACCATAGCAGCCCAGACATTCCTCTGTTATTGTTAGTAATCCTTTGACCTTACCCTTCTTTCCCACACAGAGAGGTCTTATCAGTTGGTTGCTTCACCACAGAATTTATAATCTGTGGTGTCCTGGTAAATGTTTAATATCTGGCTCTCCAGAAGAAAAAAAACAGCCTTATTCATAGTCTTTGCTGATTTCCATCATCCACATAGTCTTAGCATGGCCAGTTTCCAGCCACTAATGTAGAGTCATCGAATGAACACTTGAGAAGAGATTCACAATAGCAGACCATTACATAGTGTTTCTACCATCACCAATATTATGGTTGAAAATAAACTAAAGAGCATAGTAGAATGCAGTAAAACAATTTGGAAGCAATAAGTTATATTTATTGCCTTAGATTTTAATAGCATCTCTTAATTATAGACTTATATAATTTAATTTTTAACAATGGTCATTTGAAATAACCAAAATTCCTGAAAATTTAATAATTTACCCTCATTAGCTGGTAAAAGAGCTCAGCAAACAACTTAGTTCACTCTATGAACTCTTTCATAAATGGTCATTTTAAAAATTTGTACTATTTTAAATGTCAAGTGTTAGATGTACAAATTTTTAAAAGCATAAAAATCAGCAGTCATATAGTAATCCTACTGGTCATGGCTCTGTCAAATTTCAAGTAGCCAGCATTTCTATGTGTCTTATAAGAAAAAGAGAAATGAGTTTTTCTTTTTACAATTTTTAAGCTGATAGAATTATCTCTTTTAGGTCTGATTATTTGGCCATGCCATCATCCTTAGTGGATATATTGCTTATTATTTTTGCTAAATGATTTGTATCCTTGAGGATATTCCAGGCAACACTTTCTACTTACACTGGCTCACTCCCTGAGAAAGAAAGGGATTGATGGATAGAAAATAGATACAGATCTCCTTTGAGAGTTTCACACTGATATGAGCAAAGGTGGCCCTGGAGGTAGGAGAAAGTCCCCTAATTGGTCTGGGGTGAATGTTTTGAATGAGATGTTAATGTATAAATCAGCCTTTATTTTTCTGGGTTACCACCACTGCTCCTTCTATGTGAAAAAATAAGGCAATGAATTCAGAGCACGTCTCTTCACTTTTCTAATTTAAAAACTACCTTACTGGCATATGACTACATTGCTGTCTCATCTGTTGCCTAAACTGGCCCTGAAGCAGCAGACAGGAAGACAATAGGTTTGGTCAATGAAACATGAGACAAATGTATTACGGCATTAGAATTCCTAATGAATCAGTAGTTCCCTAATAACAGGACACTACAGTTCTACCAGATGCTATCTTTCATGGCTCCACGTAGAAAAAAAGTCATTTAAATCACTGGGAGAAGGTGCTCTTTCTAGCTGAGTATACTACCTCTAATCTCCTAAAGATCAAATTTTAGAGAAGAAAAATATACCGAACCTTTTTTTTGAAAAAGAGGTAGAGAATAAATTAAAATTTTGGGGGTCAACTTTTCATAATTAAGTCTTACTATAATTCTAAACTCATTTTGGATAGAGAAATTTGATGTCTTTTGAAAAATAGCAATGTTTAAATTGCAAACTTCTTGCTTGAAATTTAAACTGGTAAAATTTCTTTAACATTATTGATATTATGCACACATATTATAATAATTTGTGGTTAGGACAGAAATCATTGACAATTATTAAGAGTATTTTGTTTTAGTATTTTTATTATACCCACTTCTCTTTTTTTATTATAGGAATCTATTTTAGCTAAAATCCAAGGTTCTAACCCTCATCTGTGTTTACCATCAGTGCAATTGGAATGAGTAATTTTTCTTCCACCCATCATTCCTCATGAGAATGTGAAGTTTTCTCATATCATCTGGATCTAAGATGAATGAAACTTGACACATTTATTTAAAGGAGCTTCTTAACTGTATCATTACTGCACGAAACAATCTAAGGTTACTTTTGACATTTCACAGTATGTCCAATTCACTGAGAATTAAAGTAAAATAAGTAACTGAGAAGAGAAAACATAGTTATTTGACCTATTTTTTCCTCCTTATAGTTGTAATATAGTAGAAATAAAAATCATGAAGCCAAAATTCATCAATGTATCTTTGTTAACCCTTTAATAGCAATCCATATCTTACTGAATGCTGATGTAATTGGTTATAAC